>NC_081420.1:117556328-117856328 GCF_949786415.1 Peromyscus eremicus | reverse complement strand
AGGCTGAGAAAGGTCTCACTAAAAGCAATTAAGTGGTGCATTTAATAACAACCTTTCCGAGTTGGAGAGGTGGTCCAGCAGTTAAGGGCATTCACTGCTCTTGTGAAGGCCCCCGGTTCCGTTCCCAGCAACCACATGGTGGCTTAGAGCCATCTGTAAGGCCTCCTGGGACACCACTCGTAGTCAGCTTTCTTGTTTCAAATCTCCTTCCAGACAAGCCAACAACATCTTTAGGAGCTGCAGGCACGTCATTGGTGTGTCACTTTCCAGTTCTGGAATGTCTGTAGCGTAGCCCTAATGTTTACTGGTTGTGTTACCTTGGACCAAGATGGCTAACTTTAGGTCATAGTACATATTATACAGAACAGAGCAGAGGTCAGGGTACAGGCGCTGGAAGAAGCAGCCAACCTTGGCTGACAGCACAGCCCAGCATTTGCTAATAGTCTCACCCACGTGTAATGGTGTCCCCTCCAGCTCCCTCAGTCACCTCACCTGAAAAATAGATGAGCTAAGTAACCATCCAATAAGTACAATTTAGTGTGCATGACTGATAGATGAATGGATAGGTAGGTAGGTAGGTAGGTGGGTGGGTGGGTGGGTGGATGGATGGATAGATAGATAGATAGATAGATAGATAGATAGATAGATAGATAGATGGATGGATGATAGACAGACAATAAGTACCTAGTATGAGTGCGCTAGTGTTTAACATAGATAGAGAGGGAAACATGGTAACTGCTCTCATAGAACCCACGATCTAAACAAAGACAGACATATCGCCCATGGCACAAGCAGGTGAGAGCTGATAGTGGAGCTTCAGGTGCTGTGACTTTGAGGTATCCTTGGAAAGGTTACAAATCACAAAGTACTGGGACTAGGTTGGCTCACATACAGGTCCTAACTAGTGTATTTTCATATGCTGCATTTGATATCACTTGCTGATTAATTTATATATTAATTATAGGGCAGAGGAAATTTCCTGTTAAAAATCCTCAGAAATTTAAACACATGCCTAAGGGAACGGCCAAGGGAAAGAATCCAATCTGGAGAGCCCTGCCTTGTAGTTTACATCCTCAGACCCCACTATCATTCTTCGTAAAGAGCTATCAACAGCGCCTACAGCCGGGGCTGGCATGAGGGTCAGCTGAGGTACTGATAGATGCCAGGCACCACATGAGGAATACACTCCTCATGCCCTGGAGAGCCCCCTCTCCAACCAGTACTGCCGTCCCTCCTCTTAACCATGAAGAACGTGGTTGCAATGAAAAGCAAGAGACCGTTGCTCCTAATCTCTGCCTGGCCTTGACAAGCTCCAGCTGTCCTCAGTTGTCCACAGGCATTGACCCCTCCCTCGTGGGCCCCAGGCTTTGATGTGTGACTAGGGATGGGGAGGCAGGCTGACGCCGTCATTTACACACTCTCTCTTTCTCACTCAAGTCATGCCTCTGTTGCTGCTGTCACCAGTCCAAAAGCCTCATGACCTCGGTCCCTATGAATGGAACAAGTGTCCAGTGGAAGAACCATGACCAGAACAACCACAACACAGAACGGAGTAGCCACAAGGACAGCATGAACTAACCCTCTGCAGAAACACCAATCACTGTGTCTTCAAGTCCTAGTGGAGGGGATGGTCACACAGCAGCGGCCCCCCCAAACCTCCCAAATTCTCTCCCCTGGTCCTCTAATCCATCCCAAGAAAAGAAAAGCTCTCCTGCCCTCCCAACAGCATGTGGTGGAGTGCCTTCCATCCACAGTCAGTGGATCTTTCCTAAATACTTTGTATGATTTGCATAGTTTGCATGTCATATCCAACACTTGAAAATTATGAGAGCTGAGGGAGAAAGGAGATTGTTCAAGGAAACCACGCGATATCTGCAAGCTTTGCATGAACACAGAGTTTGCAAGTTCATGACCAGCATTCATGCAGTTCTATGGAACAACCACTGAGAATGCTCATCACAGGACTCTAGAGCAAGGGTTCTCAACCTTCCTAGCACTGTGAACCTTTAACACAGATCTTCATGTGGTGGAGACCCCCAACCACAAAATCATTTTTGTTGCTACTTCATAACTGCAACTTTGCTACTGTTATGAATCGTAACGTGAATAGCTGATATTTCTGATGATCTTCAGTGACCCCTCCGAAAGGGTCATTCAACCCCCAAAGGGGTCTCAACCCAGAGGTTGAGAACCACTGATCTAGAGGTTATGCTGGGTTTACTGGCACATGCCTATAATCCTAGAATTGAAGAAGTAAGGCAAAGGTGATCAGGAGTTCCAGGTTAGCCTCATCTGCATGGTTCAGAAAAGCCCGGGCTACACGAGATTCTGTCTCAAACACAAACAGATAAAAAGAGTTTAGAGAGTGTGACAAGATGCTTTTCTTTAGCCAAACCCACTGTGAGGTTCAAGTACTCTTTTGGAAATGTCATCCAGAGTTAGTATTTTATAACTGCATGGTATCGTAGAAATGATTGTTCTATCTTATTTACGTATACTAAGAAGGGGGGGGGGGCATCAGACGAGCATCACAGTTTTATTTGTAAAACATGAGTTCTAGAACTGCCACAAATACAGCCAGACTGGTAACCGCCAGAGCAGTTTAACAACTGCTAGCCAAAGAATTCCTAAGAACCTGTATTTTCTTTCTTTCCTTCCTTTTTGTTTAACAATGTTTTTACTAGAGCATATTTGGATCTTGTTTTTTTTAATTTTGAGACAGGGTTTTGCTATGTAAGCCAAGCTAGCCCCTGAACTCACAAAGATCCACCTGCTTCTGCCTCCCAAGTGCTAGGATTAAGGGAATGCACCACTACATCTGGCTTGAGCATATTTTTATATTAAATTAAAAAAATAATACTTGAGCTGGGTGAGACGGCACATGCCACATGCTTAATGCTCTTAACACATGGGAGGCTGAGGTGGGATAACTGTGAGTGGGAAACTGTCTGCAGCAAGGAGAAGGATTCCATCTCATAATAATAGTGATTAATAATAATACTGACATCCAATGGTTCTGTTTTTCATAAACCATCTTTCAATGTGAAACCATGTCCTAAGGCTTCAATGAGTCACTGAAGGATGCTTGAGACTCCCAGTTGCCATGTCTGATGCGTACCTAAGAGGAAAATGCTGAATATTTTTTGAGGACCTGAAATTTTCTTTAAGTTCTATAATAACAGCACATATATAATACGTAGTCCCTTTCATGCTCTCAGTTTCTTCTACAGTGATGATTGGCTGCAGGGTTTTCCTGCTCATTCCTTTTTCCAAACAGGAAACCATTTCAAACGCAGCCAAATGAGCTGACTGTGTCGAGTGAACTGTAGTTATACCTGTGTGAACCTTTAACTCTTTGTTCCTCCCTGATATGAACCTAAATCTCCATCCTGTCTCCAGGTTCCCAGTGGTCACCATTTCAAAGGGCCCACAGTAACTCTACTGGGCATTTTCCCAGGTGTTTACAGACTGTGAGCATGACAAATATCTCTTATTTTGTGTGTATATAAATATATAAATAATTGTACCTTTCTTTTAGCCAAATTTTCTGTGACAGTCTCTATGGAGGGGGTGTGTGTGTGTGTGTGTGTGTGTGTGTGTGTGTGTGTGTGTGTGTGTTATGGTACATATGGATTTAATATAATTTCAGAATACCCTGTGTTTGTGCCAAAGCACATATTGGGAGTGGATTCTAGCTTACTGTTCATTATACTTTGCTCAGTTTTTTTCACATGAGAATCTCAAGTGTTCCACATTTGTGACCATTTACCATTACAGCTTATGGGCAGCATCATGCAAGGGAATGAGTCACCAGCTAAGAGGAGGGGATTTTGTTAGGTTGGATGATTTCAAAAAGCAATATTTGGGGTCATAGGGCTGCCCATGCCAGAGCAAAGAGTTTTATATTAGAAGTATTATACTTTTCTCTTTATTTCCTTAGTTGTTTTTGTTTGGTTTTTGGTGTGTGTGTGTGTGTGTGTGTGTGTGTGTGTGTGTGTGTGTGTTTTCTTTTACTTCTTGCACTGGGGATTAAGCCCATGACCTTACTTATGCTAGGCAAGCGCTCTACCACAGAGCTACATCCCCAGCCAAGTATTACTTTGTTCTAATCCTCAACTGCGTTGCAACTGACAAGTTGCTGGAGTTTCTGTCATACACCATCAGACAGATTATTGGTGAAAAACTAGCTATGTTAACTTCTGTGTCATATTTTATTACAGTTAATGCATCAGATTCTGGTTGAATTTCAGGGCTGAGACATGCTGCCCTCTGTGTGTTAGTAGCCAAGTCCCACTATACCACTGGAGTGTCACACACCTATATATGCCTCTAATTAGACATAGATGCACACGGTTTTGTTTATTAGACCATTGTCTTTTAAAAAATGCTTTTTTTACAGATAGGATGTATTTTTTAAATTCAGAACATCATAGATCTGAATACACAGGCTTTGGTGTGCATTTTGTTTATGGACTGGTAATGATGGTTCACTCATACAGACAGTTCTAATTTCTACCTTTACCATATTTCCAACAAATAACTTTGTAGAAATGAGCCAGAATCTAAGGGCCTGCATTGGTAGTAGCCCATTAAACATAAAATAAAGGTTTACAGAAGCATTGCGAGTGTCTTTCTCTCTCTTTTTATCTTTTTTCCCCCAGAGACAAGATTTCTGTGTGTAGCCCTGACTAGGTTAGAACTCATTCTGTAGACCAGGCTAGCTTCAAACTCAGAGAACTATCACCAGTGCCAATATGTATTTCATTTTAAATTAGATCTTCCTAGGGAGTGTCTGTTATATAATGTCTTTCAAATTTCTCCTTAGTAACTGCCAGTCAAGCAATTTTACTTTCGAACAGCTGCTTGTTCTGTAGTCCTGTCCCCATCACCCTGCTTTGTTGTACTGAACAATTAACTCGCTTGTCCCTCCTTTATCTTTCTAGTAAAATTTCTGCTAGGTATTGGATACAAGGCAGTGAACGAAACAGGCAGAGTCCCAGATCTGATCGAGCTTGCAATCCAGAGGAATTAAGAGCCAGTAAGCAATGCTATGTGACCGCCCAGAGGAAGACACACATCCATAGCCACTGTCTATTGACATCTCCAATAGATGGCTAATAGACCATAATACATACAGAATGAACCAGATGTCTCTCAACCTATGCTACCATAATATTCTTCCGTTCAGTTAGATACAGCTCTACCTTTGGGCTAGTTAAGACAAACATTTGAAATCACTCTTTTCTCTTAGACTTTACACCAACATCTCAATAGTTCAAGGAGCCCCCTCGGTAGATCACGCCCATGACTGTGTCACTTTTCCGCCCACCTCTCCCCACTGCCTGTGCCATCTACGTCATCGATGACACTGTCATCTGTGGTCAATGTAACTGTGGCAGGGTCCCATCCTGTCTACTTGTTTCCTGCCTTGTACGTGCCCATGCTCATGGAGACTGTACTCCATCCACACCGTGACTGGGTAAAGCCAGACTAGCCCGAGTCCAGGCGGGGGTGATGGGGCCTAAGAAAGCACTGGGTGAGAAAGAGGCCTGTCCCACTGTGCTGAGGCTAAAAGCTTGTGAGCTCCAGCTCCAGCTGGTACCCATGGTTTGAGCATGAGGAAGAAAATCAGCCTATCCATGCCACAAAGACGGGAAAGAGTGTTTTGGTCACCAGTTCTGGGGTTTCTTAATGCTTCCCATGGCTTGTGGAAACACATCAGCTCCTGTACCTGTAGGGGGAAGTTTCTTGGGTCCACCTAGCCCCACAGTTCGTCGAATCTCTCCCACCCGCAGTCCCGCAGATGCTTATAAAATAATCACTCAGAGGCTTATGTTAATTACAAACTGTATGGCCTATGGCTTCAGCTTCTCGCTTGCTGGCTCTTTCATCTTAAATTAACCCATTCCTATTCATCTATTATGTTGCCACATGGTTGTGATGTTACCGGTCTGCTGACATCTTATTGCTCCTTGGGTGGCAGCTGGCGTCTCTCCAGACTCTGCCCTTCTTCTCTGTGTGTCTCTGCTTGATTTTCCCACCTGGCTGTAAGATTTCTTGCCATAGGCCAAAACAGCTTTACTTATTATCCAATGGGAGCCGCACATATTCACAGCATACAGAAAGACATCCTGCAGCATTTACCTTTTGGCCTGTTCTGGTTAGAGTCGGTTTTCCATTGCTTAGAAGAACACATTATAAGACTAGCTCACCTAAATTATCTTGATTCATCTTTTTGCATTTTGGGTTGATTTGTTTGTTTTAGAGCAGTTTAAAGTGTACAAGAAAAGTAAACCAAAACTGTATTGTTCGTACGTGCCCTCTTCCCTCCCGTCTGCACTCACAGTTTCTCCCATTATTTACACTTTGGCATCTGTGCAGCATGCTTGGTGCAGGGACTGACCAGTGCTGATGCAGCTGTACTACTCAAGTCCATAGTTTATACTGGGGCTCACATCCAGGGTGCTACATCTTGTGGGTTTTAGCAGGTGTATAATGCCACGTATCCTCCAATGCAGTCATTCGGGAGAAGTGCCGCGTGAAGCTCCTCCATCACACCACATTTCTCTCTCTCCCTCTCTTCCAGCCTACCTCAGACCCCCTGGCTTATCTTTTCACTCCATATAGATGTGCAGCTGGTTTTATGTCTACTTCCACAAGCTAGAGTCCTAAGAGGAGGGAATTAGAATTGAGAAAATGTTTCCATAAGATCAGGCTGTAGGCAACAGAACAGTGATAGATGGGGGAGGGTCCAAACCACTGGGGGTGGGGCCATCCCTGGGCTGGTGGTCCTGGGTTCTATAAGAAAGAAGGATGAACGATCCAAGAAGACAAAACCAGTAAGCAGCACCCCTCCATGGCCTCTACATCAGCTCCTGCCTCCAGGTTCCTGCCCTGATTGAGTTCCTGTCCTGACTGCCTTCGACGATGGATTGATTGTGACATGGAAGTGTAAGCCAAATAAACCCTTTCCTCCCCAAGTTGCTTTTGATCATGGTGTTTCATCACAGCAGGAGTAACTCTAAGACAGTGAATACCCACCATATTACATAATATTAACTGCCAGAAACATGCCATGATATGGATAAATAAATAAACGCAAAAATGCCTAGTGGTGACTCAGCAGACAATGGAACTAGGGGCTAAGGAGTCAGAATTCTTTTGGTGTCAGGTTGTTGACATGTGCAAAGATGTTATGAGGCCCTGCTCGAGTCTGTGGAAATAAGATAGACGTCTAGCTTCATAATAAGAAATAGCAGTGTTACCTCTACGTTGTATTGCTTTAAGTCAGTAAATATTACTTCCCATTCAAAAAGGTAAATGTACCCAGGGACTGGAGGTCTTGTTCAGGGATAGTGTACTTACCTACCATGTGAGAGGACTGAGTGTCCATACCCAGCACTGCAAATATAAATAACAAACAAACAAATAAATCTACCAATGAATCTTAAAGTACTAACATAATGAACGAGGTAGACCTGGGTCCAAATAGCCAAGCTAAGCTGCATCTAGAGTAAACTGCTGCCTGCACTCTCCTTCCCAGTGCTGCTAGCCCCCTTACAGTACTCAGAGGAGGGCCTGGGCCTGGAGTGGAGGGAATGTTCTGTGAGCCTCCTGGTGCTTCCAGGCTAGTGATTCCAAGTTCCTGTGTTGGTAATAACCAATACTGTGCCATCTCCATTGATTCTACCGGACCTGTGAAACAGGCAGAGTTAGATCAGAATACACATCCACCGCACATGCACTGACTGGTTCTGAAATGTTAGTGAGGTCTTCCTATTTTAATATTCAGCAGAGGTTTTTAATTAATCCTGCCTTTGCTAGTGTTTCTGTCATACTTTTTCTCTGAGTAGTAACAAAGATGACCCAGTGTCTATATTTGGTCAGCACTGTGCTCTGTGGCTCTTTATTTCTATAATAAAACTGAGAAAAGCCCCAACTCTGAGAATCAGAAAATAATAAAGGACTGAAGACGTTTGCCTTTGCAAGGCTGGTCTGCCGTAAGGAAGCCGACTAGAACGTTCCTGAGCTTTGGCATAGGGATGATTCAGTAGAATCTATAAAATGTGTTTGTTCCTGGGAGGAATTAAACCAGGAGCGGCAATGCCAACTCTAAATAGAATCAGAAGAGTCATGGAACCTCCCTAGAGCAACAGAGAGAATTCCAAAGATTTTTCCCTTTTAGTTCTAAACTACCGTCCTCTTATCTGGTAGATGATCAATGCTTATTTCAATGTGATTCTGGGATGGCAGATATAATTATGTGTTTGGTATTGTGTGATAGATTTGTCCCAGATGGGAGTCATGACCTTGCCCAGACTATGCACTATCCCATTGTCAGCCAAGTCACTGGCCCAGGCCCCTCCAGGGGACAGCCCTGACTCACTCCATTTACGCATTTTTTCCCAGAATACAGCCACTTCTCAATCAACTGTACCTCTCTGCTGTCTTCAAGCTTAACCAGTAAGTCCTAAGATGGAAAATCTACAAACATGTGTGCGTGTGAGTGTGCGTGTGTGCATGTGTGTGTGTGTGTGTGTGTGTGTGTGTGTGGTGTGGTGTCTGTGCATGTGTGTGGTGTGTGTGTGTGTTGTGGTGTGTGTGAGCGTGCGTGTGTGTGTGTGTGTGTGTGTGTGTGTGTGTGTGGTGTGTGTGCATGTGTGCATGCGTGCATGTGTGTGTGTGGTGTGTGTGTGTGTAGTGTGGTGTGTGCGTGTGTGCATGCGTGTGTGGTGTGTGTGTATGTGTGTATGTGTGTCTGCATGTGTGTGTGTGTGCATGTGTGCGTGCGTGCATGTGTGTGTGTGTGTGCATATAGGCACAAGTGTGGATGGAGCATTTAATAGGCTGTAAATCAGCAAGAGGAGAACCATGCTTGTTAGCAGCTGTGGGAGAGGAAGTGCAGGCGGCATGGGACACCAGCTGATCCCAGAAAGACAGTTAGGGGAAAACATCCTCTGTATTCCTGAGACAGGAGAACTGAGATTGGTATGGAGACAAAACAAGACCACTGAGGGATCAAGGTCTCTGAGGAGAGGAGGACACAGCAGGCACACTCCAGAAGGCTGATTCTTCTCTGCCCACAGCCAGCAGAGCCTGCTCCTTCGGTCATGTCTTCCTAGAAGTCCCTGTCCAAGACAAGAAGAGGACTTATCTGCAGTTTAAAAACACAGGCCAGTGAAATGGCTCAGCAGGCAAAACACTTGCCACACAAGCCTGATGACTCAAGTTCAGTCTCAGGAGTCCTTGTAGACATAGAGAGTACCAACTCCTCAAAGTCGTCCTCTGACCTCTACACACCCATGATTCATGTGCACCACCACCACCCATATAACAACAGCAATAATAATCATTTTTAGGATAAAATATTACTAGAACATTGGAAAGATAACCAGCCAAGTCACCTGCATGAACACTTACATTGCCTGAACCAACCCCTGCCTGGAGGTGGGGGTGGGGAGAACTAATCTACAGCTGGGATCAGAAAGGATCTTAGAGACTGTCACTGCTGTCCACAGGCACCTCAGGAAACAACCAGATGCCCTGGTCTATACTGTATATGGTGACCAGAAAATGTGTGTGCCTACATGTACAAGCATGTCTACGTGATTTTATATGAGAAGGAGTTTCGATGTCACTCAATCTGAGTTTCAGTGCTTGAGTTGAAGGTAGACAAGCACTTGAACACTGAGCTGCAACCACAACTGAGATTTCCTCAACAGTTGCTTACAGAAAAAGTAAGGGCATTTGATTACACATGCATGTTTTCTTACAGAACTGAGAGGAGTGATAAACTTCCAGTTTGCTGAAGATGTGTCTGCACGATGATGCCTTAACACCCCACAGCAGTCCACACTGAGGCTCTTCCTCAGGATTCTAACTACCATCCTCCCTCCCTAGACGGCACATTCCCCGGTGTGCGTGAGCCATTCATTAGGCAGGGACCCTGGATTTCTCTACACTGTCTCTGTCTCCCTGATTCCATGACACTTGTAGATATTCAATAGATCTGTTATAAATTGCAAAGTTCCTTGGACCCTGCTAGGTAGCACAGTCACACATGTCTACAGTCTGCCTGATATCCAAGGGATATTTTCAACCAAACCCCAGAGGGGTCAAAGGAGCTTCATCTACTGGACTATGAACCAGTCAAGGCAAAATGATGGTGTAAGTTCTGACCATCACTCATTATCCCACCAGACTAGCTCAGTACTCCAGGGAGTGTTTTGTGGTTATACTTATGTAATCTCAACCAGGAATTATGATATGTGACGTACAATTTTGCAAGCTCTTGCCTCTGTTAATTATATAGGACGCAACGATAAAAAGGTGGTCAGCTTAAATGTTACATCCCCAGAGGGACCTTATCTGACCACATAATCTGAGCCACCCAGTCACCCTGTTACATCACTACATCACTCTACTTTAATTCTCTGTGTAGCACATACCACTTGGGATTTTTTTTTTTTTTGGCTCACCTAAGAGTGGGTCTGTGTAGTAGGGTTGAAGAAATTGGCTCAGACTAGTTGCCAAGGCATGCACATAATGTACTCCTTAAGAGCCAACCTGGAGTCTGCCTGAGGGCCTAGCAACAGGAGCTGTCAGAGTTCCTGATCGTGCCCAGCCAATGAGGGGCGACCACACAGACTGGGCACTGGGAGGAGGGTATATAAGGCCTTCCCTGTTGTTGAATAAATGAGTTTATTATTTGCCTTCAACGGACTCCCAGTGTCTGTGTCGTTGACACCATGCCTTCTCACCTCCTCCCCTGAGGAAGCCATTAGAATCCAAGCAATAAGTCTGTATCATTTATCCCCTCACTATGTAAAAGACCTGATCTGCTTTATGGTTTATAGTTGGAGACAGCTTATACCATTGCCACTGCCTAAGGTAATTCTGGGTGGCACACAGTGTAACCTCACTATATAGACATTATGAACTTAAATCAAGACACAATAGAAAATGAATAGAAGGCTACCTTTAATCCAGGTTAAATCTTCCTTATCTGAAATGCCTGATGCCAGAAATATGTCACATTTTGAAGTTTGGGTGGGCTGGGCATATTTGCACAAAATTTAGTTGAACTTCCTTAATCCAAATTTCTGAAACTTCCAATGCTTCAAAATCTGAGACATTTTGAACATCTTGCAGCATCTAAAGTTTTTGGTTTTCAGACTTTCTGATTGTGTCTGGGGAAGCAATGTCATTGGGAACTAGATGACAGCGAAGCAGTTTTGACTATTACACTGGCCTGCAGGCCTTTCTTGTTGACATGATACTGTTCTTATGAATGGAGACTTTTTTCCTACTGAGTTATTGTTGTTTTGGTTTGGTTTGGTTTGGTTCGGGGTGTTTGTTTGTTTGAGATAAGGTCTCACATAGTCCAGGCTGGCCTTGAATTCAGTAAGAAGCCAAGGATAACCCTGAATTCCTGATCCTTCTGCCTCCACCTCTCAAATGCTGGGATTACAGGCAAATGCCACCACTCCCAGCTTTATGCAGTGCTGAGGACAGGAATCCAACCTTCAAGCTCACAAAGCAAGCATTCCACCAACTAAGATGCATCAAAACCCAGCAGAGACTTCCTAGTCCTTGGAGAGTGGCCAGGAAACCTGTGAATTTGACCCCAAATTTCAACAGAGCAGGTACCTAGTTACAACTATAGTGGTCTACAGTGTGGGTTTAAAAGAATAGTGAGGCTAGAGATGGAACTCAGTGCTGGAGAGCTTGCCTAGCATGCTCAAGGCTCTGAGTTCAGCTCCCAGCCCTCCAATTCCTTTCCGTGCAACTTCTGGCTTTTACTACTTCTGGATTCTGTATGTTTCCTTAAGTTTATTTATTTATTCATTGGTGCTTGACCTTGGATAATTTTTTTTTCAGATGAATGCAAATTACTTTATTCCTTTATTCTAAAAGTAATGTAAAAAGTCTTCATTCTTTCCCTCTCCAGCTACCCATACAAGATTGACCTTTTGCCTGGGTAATGAATTCTAGGGAGAAAATCATCTTTCCTCAGGCCATGGTGTAGCTTAGTGATAGAGCACTTGTCTAGAATGCCCAAGGTCCTGGGTGAAAGAAAGAGAGAGAGGAAGGGAAGAGGAGAGGGAGGGAGGGAGGGAGAGAGGGAGGGAGGGAAGGAAGGAAGGAAAAAGGAGGGAAGGAAGGAAGGAAGGAAGGAAGGAAGGAAGGGAGGGAGGGAGGAAGGAAGGAAGGAAGGAAGGAAGGAAGGAAGGAAGGAAGGAAGGAAGGAAGGAAGGAAGGAAGGAAGTTAATTTGACATATCATCAGACCTATAGTTGCTGGACTGGGCATGTGCCCATTTCTATGGCACAAGCATCCTGTAAAAGCTGAGCCCAGAGGCACAAGCCTGCATTAGTGCAGCAGAGGATCACTGTAGCTCACTGAATGGCTGGTCTACCTGAAGGTGGAGAGCAATGGAAGAAAATAGCTGATATTGACCGCTGGCCTTCACAAAAGTGCAAGCACCCACCCACACAATGTGCACATACATCCAGAGAGAGAGAAAGAAAGAGACAGACAGACAGAGAGAGAGAGAGAGAGAGAGAGAGAATAGAGGAGCTGTGGTTGTAGGAAACATCTACTAATTATAAAATTCTTACTGACTATTATAATATATATATATACTGACTATATTTATGTAATAATAAATCTATTATTTTGCCCTCTGTGTACACATTTCTGCTTTGTTCCTTGACCTTGGAACTTTAAAGCTTTCTATTTTCCTCAGTTCATTCACTCATTCACTCAACAAATGTCAAGTTACACAGGAGTGCAAATGATAGGGCTGTGAATAAACAGTCTAATGCTCTGACCCATTTTGGTTTTGTCTTATTATTTTACACGATTAGACCTCTATCATCTCTTTCCATCTGAAAACTCGATTATTTTTAATTCAGAAAAAAATGTATTAACTATTTTCACTTTTACTTTACTGAAGACAGTAAGGTATAAAAGTTAGTGATAAAGGTCGCTCAAATCTTCCAATGTGCTTTATCCAGCTCTAAATTTCGAAAGATGATCTAAGTTTTGGAGTTGTCCATTTGAACATCAGCTTTTAATTCTTTCACCAAATGCATATTTTTTATTTTGCCTTTTTTAATGTCTGAATATGCCTTTTCAAACTCTGCCTCCTCCTTTCCTATGGTTTTGTTTGGTAGATACAAGTTTTTCTTAAATCCTTTGGGGATCGTATTTACAATTTGTCTACGGCTCTGCTCTTCTTGAATACCGTTTCCTCCAGGACCAGCCAATGTCACCTTTGCTCTTCCGTGCATGCTGTTTGCTTTCCTCCCCTGGCCGCCAGTCCCCTCTCTGTCGCATCTCTCAGTGCTGGGAGAGGTTATTTAGCACAGCAAATTGAGACACTTCTCTCTAGTTGTGAAGGTCTGTTTCCCATGAAGCTGACTGTAGATAAGTGGGCAAAGCTGTGTTTGTAGGTAGCCAGTGTGAGTGAGGAGCCAAGGTCCCTTCCAAATGTCAAATTATGGGAAGCACTTTTGTGTCTTTTAGCCCAAACACCACCTTCTCTTTGGCCTGCTTTTCCTTTTGTGTTTTGTGTGGTATGTGAGAAGCCTGGAGTCTTCATAAACTTTGGACTGTTTTCTTCTCAGGCATGAGTAATCTCTTGGGGCTCGGGCAAGCGGCTGTTATTAACGAAAGCCTACGGGACAGTCAGCTCTAGCAGCATCCCGCTCAGGGCCTGGGGAGTGTTCCCAGTTAGACCAGGGGTATAGTTTGCAGGCGCTTGTGTAAAAGCTAAATGTGTAGTCCCTTTCTGCCTTTGGCAGTTTGTTTTGCTCTTGTTTCTGTGTATACCCTGCCGCTTTCTAGTTTCTAGGACTTACTTTGCTATTGTGTTCTTTGGGTCTCATAGACAGCCTGCTCACAAATGCTTCCTCACACGCCACACTGTCGCTTCCCTCTGCTGACTGGTCGCTTCGTGACACCCTCCAGGCTGTCCTGACAGCAAATGCTCTTGAGTCCCGTGACAGTTCACTCTCCCCTTCTGTTCTTCTGCTGTTCTGCCTTTTCTCCTGAACAAAACACCGTTAGCTTTCTGTCTTTTTTCTTTCCTTCATTTTTTTTTTCTTTTCATGTTTTCTTTTTGATTTTTATTTGTTTTTGTTTGGGGCTTTGGACTTTTCATATAATACTGTTATTAATTTTTTGATAATTTCTTAATTACATACAATGTATCTTGATCATATTCCACCCTCATCCCCTCTCCCCACTTCACGCCCTCTTAGTTTTCCCCATAACCCATCCAGTCCAATTCTGCCCATATGTTCACAGGTGTGGGGCCGTCCACTGTAGTGTGGTAGACATATGAGGAGCCACACCCTTAAAGAAAACTGAGTCTCCCTCCCCAGGAAGTCATCAACTACCAAGAGCTCCTCAGTTGAGGAGGAGCTCCGTGCTGGACTGTTGATGGGTTCGACCTTGTGCAGGTCTTATGCAGGCATCCACAGCTGTGAGTCCATGAGTATAGTGGTCTTTTCCTGTCCAGAAGACAGTTTTTCCTCAGTCCTCCCCAACCTCTGGCTCTTACAAACCATTGTCCACAATGGTTTCTGAGCCTTGGGGAGGGGGAAATGATATAGATGTCCCATGTTGGCTGAGCACAGTGACGTATTCACTGCATTGTTACCTGTTGAGGGTTTCTGCACTAATCACCAGTCCACTGCACAAAGAAGCTTCTCTGCTAGCTTCACTAATCTTTGGATACAGAGATATAAATGAAAAAGTAGTTTGATATATCCATTTGGCAAAATAATAGCGTAAGGTTCACCCCTTGGGCCTATGAGCCCCTTAGCCATGGGTTCTGGGGTTTACAGCATCTGGCATGTGCTTTCTCCTATGAAGCAGGCCTTAAGGCCAATCAGAAATTAGTTGATTACCCCATAACATTCATACCACTGTTGCACACAAAGGCATATTTTGCCACTCTGATTATTACTGTAGCTCATGGGATTTCAACAAATACTGTTGAAGACTTATTTCCCCCAGGAGCCTACATAACACCTTTCTATAAAAGCTGGCGAGCAAAGAAGAACCTCCTGGTCAGTACATGATCTGTGACCAAAGTGTGTGCTGTCCTCAACAACAGGATCTCATTATCAAGTTCTACCAGAAAACCAAAAGCAATGGCAATAGCCATAGTGTATTAGGAATCTCAAGGACACTGCTGATGAACAGTTCAAGAGGAGATACCTCATACCTGGCATGGGTTTGCATTTTTCAGACAGAGTCTCCTTCTGTAACCTGGACTGGCTTAGGTCAAGGTAGTCCAGTCCAGCCTCCAACCTCTGAACCTCTGGAATGCCAGAATTGCAGGCATGTGCTACCATACCTGGCCACACCTTCTGTTCCCTTTATTTCACTCAGGAATTCTCTGTGCCTTCTAGTCTAGTGGAAGGTTTTGGAGTTTAGATTTTGTTTTTTAGACAAATGCTTAAGTAATCACTCTGTGCAGATATACAAATACTAACATTTAAAAACTAACCACTCTTCTATGATTTGCTGGTGTTAACAGTAACAGCCAAAGCCCAAGTTCAGCAACACTAAAACTGGTGAAATGCTTGTGTACTTCCTATTAAAAATAGTCACATAATGCTGACCCACAGTGGTCAACATGCAGAGCAGAGACAATTAAGTTCTCGGCTCTAATGGAATAACTACTCCCTCCCCAGAGCTTAAGGATCATCCCAGGAGAGGGACGGAACAATTGCAAGAACTAGAGGCAGTGGACGTCTGCAGCAGAACAATGTTTGCTGGCTGTGACAGGGCCATCGCACACATGCGCTGTGACTGAAAACATAGACAACACAAGGCCGAGGCAACCGAAATCCCAGCATGCGTGGGGGAGATGCTCATGACGTCACACCCGAGCTGTCAGTCCTTCCGGGATACAGCCTTCTGCTGTGGAATGATCCTTCTGCACACTGTGAAGACCTGTTGCTCTCACCGTTAATAAAAAGCTGATTGGCCAATGGCTAGTCAGGACTTTCAGGGCAGAGAGAATGCTGGGGAGAAGAAGGGTGGAGTCAGAGGAGACGTGAGACACAGAGTGAGCAGGATAGGAAGTATGTACATGAGATAAACAAGCCTCAGGGCAGCACATAGATGAATAGAAATGGGTTAATTTAAGTTATAAGAGCTAGCTAAAAACAAGCTTCAGCTATGGGCCGATCATTTATAATTAATATTAAGTCTCAGTCTGGCTGTTTGGGAATGGGTGCTGGGACACAAAGAAACTCGGCCGGCAGCCTTCAGAAGCTACCTGTGCTCCGGTATCTTGTCCTGCACCCTACGTGGGTTCACTGGGCTTTTAAAAGGAGTGCATGAAGTTGGGAAGGAACAGTGGTGCAAGGGGATAAGGGAGAAACTGGGAGGAAGGGAAAGGGGGTAGACTAGATCAAAATGCATACATGCATGTGTGAAATTCTAAAACAATAGAAAAGTTCATAAATCTCAAAAATCACACCATTTCTTATATGAGCTTATTTAAAAAATAACTCCTTAGGAGCTGAGAAGACCAGGGTAAAGGCATTTGCCACCTGACGACCTGAAGTTAAGCCCTGGGCCGCACAGAAATGTGGAAGGATAAAACCAACCCCTCAAAGTTGCCTTCTGGCCTCCACATGCACGCACGGAATACATCAATGAACAAATAAGTGCAATTTAAAAATGAACAATAGCAATAAAATAACAGTTCTCTAGTATGGGCAAGAAAGTTCAAAAGGTAAATGTGCTTAATGCCAAGACTGTTGAGCTGGGTTCTCAGGACGCACTTAGTGGAGGTCGAGACCTGGCACAGGCAAGTGTTCCCTTGTGCCCACTGTGTCCACATTCACACTCACCTTACACATTCATACACACACACACACACACACACACACACACACATCAAATACACACAAGTTTCCCACTAAGAAATGTCTAACGTGTACAATCTTTTAGAAACTCAATCCTCTCTTATTTTATTCAACGATTCTTCACCAGTAAAATCAGCACCTAAACAGGCAGACTAAAGTGCCCACATCTAGTACGCAGCTTCAGAAAGAGCTCCACACTCAGCAACAGGCTGCTCCCTCAGCTTGGATATTGGACATTACGCTGACTGAATACCAATGAGACTTCACATTCAAGAGTCTTTGCAAACAAAACCAATAGCCACACCCAAAGGCTTACACCACTAGAACGGGATTCTGATAGAGCACAGAAAATGGTTGCAGAGTACAGGCTCATGGAAGGAGAGGACCAAGGACCAGGAAGGAATTGTTAAAGACTTGTGTTCATTTCTCGGGGCTGCTATAACAAATGACCTCAAACTAGATGACTTAAAGCTACAAGGACTTACTTAGATGCTAGAAGCAGGTATAAAGGCTAAACCAACTGGAACCCTTCCAGACACTCCTGTTCTCAGGCAATCTTTGGTGATCACTGCTGATTGGTGATCCCTCATTTCCATCTCTGACTCTAATTCTCCATATTCTTATGAAGACAGAGATTTTCAGATTATGGACCACTCAAATTCATCTGGAAATACCGTATTTCAATTGAGGTCACATTCTAAACTTCCTGACAAACACAGGGCTGGGAAAGGGACTCCAATCATCCCAGCTACAGGCTTGGAAGACGTGTTCCTAACCTCACAGTTCTGTGCTTTGGGCCATTTACATATCTGGCCTCAGAGGTCAACAGGGTAGTTATTACCACACATTCATCATAGTTTACAGTCAAAGCCTTCCCAACATATGCAAGACCAAAGTGCAGTGATTGCACATGCCAAGAGCAATGTCAAGTTCAGCAGCTTCCAAATCTTTATCCAAGGCATGTTTTGCTCAAATGAAATTTTGCTACAGTATTCAGACAAACATAATGTTAAAAGTTGCTCTGGTAGAGACAGCTCTGACAGGACAGAGCCTCCTCCTGCTTCAGATTATGTCAGACTATCACTGCAAACTGCTGCAACCACTGTTCTGGTCAGTTCAGGGAACAATGGCTAAACATGGCTAACACAGAGCAAAACATGCGCAGGAGTAGGAGGTAGAAAAGAGCAAAGTGAATGCAGGAAAGACTGGAAAGCAAACAGTTATCACTTCAAGTCCTCAGATGAGGAGAAGAGAGGGAGATCCTCAGAAAGTCAGTCAGTGAGCTGCTGTTGTTTCCTGGTGAGAAGCAAGAATGCAGGAGCGCTGAGTGGCTCAGCAGGTGAATGCACTCCTCCTCAAGCCTGAAGACCTCGCCTTGAGTTTGATACCCTGAACCCTCATGTTAGAAAGGGCTGATTCCTACGAGTGTCCTCTGATCTCCACATGCATGCCATGACTGTGTGCACCCACACACAAACACATGGACACATACACAAAATAAAATGTTTTTTTTAAAAAAGGAAAGAGAAAATTTACTTATTCAAGAAATTAGATCAGTAGCCAGTATTGTTGTGTCCCTATTAAAGTTCTCTGGAGTTCACTCGGTCATTTTGGAGGCAGCTGTATACATGGAGAAGGCAAGTGTACACTGAGTGACTCAAGAATCTTGTTTCCCAAATAATTAGATAAACAGAAGACTTCAGTCTCCAGACTCATTAATCTGATACCTTCTCTGAACACTTAACATATACACAGGGCCAAATGAAAGCATGCAGTATAAACACATCAATAATAACATATGTTTTGAACTGTCCAAAAAGAAATAAATTAATTAAGTGAAATTTAAGGAAGAAATCCCTCACCCCATAGTGCATATGGCATGTGTTTTAAAAGGAGAGAGAGATGCTGAACCATCTGACGAGTTTTCGAGGGGTTAGCTTATCAGCACACCAAGGCCTGTGAGCCCACAGATCAGCTGAGCTTTTCTATTCAGATGCCTAAGGAAGCACTTTAATCTGTTGACTGAAGTAGCTTAGTGGTTTAACCTCGAACATCTCATGTTTTAGAATGAACTGAGCCTGATACAGAACAACACGCAAGTCAAGGACTCTTCTGATGCCAGTGTTGCTCAGCAGTGTTGAGCAATGACACGAAAAGCCCGAATCCACACCACGTGCTAAGCCTCATGGAAGACTGCCCTGGCTTCCAACCTTTTGGGAGCTGTGGATCTTTTGGGAAGCCTATTGGATAATATTCTGTTTCTGTTACTGCTGCTGTTGTTGTTATTTGGAAAGAGGGTCCAACTATGTTGTCCAAGCTGTCTTGGAACTTTTTATGTATCCCAAGCTGGTCTCAAACTTGTCATCCTCCTGCATGAGCCTCCTGAGTGCTTGGATGACAGGTCTGCGTGCCACTGTACCCACCTCCTGTGAATAATATTCTTAAATACATTTTCAAATACACAGAATTATCTGAACATTAATAATACTGAAATATAGTTACCAAAATTATTTTTAAAATGAATCTGTGATGAGGCAATGTAAGACTTCTTTACTAACACATCAGGACACTCAACTATTATCATTTCAAAGGAATAATGAATTGAGGTGGCATTTGGGGACATCTGCCAGAAACAGTAATATAATTTGAAAATGTCCACGGTGACGACGACGACGACGACGACGACGACGACGACGACGACATTTCTATGTAGACACTGAAAAACTGCTCTCATGGGAGTCGGGTAGAATGGTGGTCTCTGCAGCTCCTGAAGCGTGGGAAAGGATGATGGACATTGAATGGATGATAGGCATAGAAGTGTGATTGGAGAAGAGGAATTTCTGCATGGAGCACAGTTGGACAGCTATGGTTGCAACAACTAATTTGATATTTCAAAGGAGATAGTAGAGAGGATTTTGAATATTCCTAACAGAGAAATAATACATAAGGGAACTGATAAATATGCTAATGTCCTGATCTGGCTACTCACTTGGCATCTAACACATAGAGTATCCAAATGCCATACTGTTTCCATAAGTGCATGCAATCATTATAGGTGGATTAAAAATAAAAATAAAAACATGTATTTTACATGAGTCTGTACATGTGTGTATATGTGCATTCAACTGTGTGTGTGTTTGTGTGTGTGTGTGTGTGTGTGTGTGTGTGTGTGTCCCAATGTTGATGTCAGGAATCTCCTCCACTGCTTTCCACCTTATTCACTGAGCCAGGGTCTCTCAGTTGAACCCAGAACTCATAGACACAACTAGTCTAGCTAACCAGCTTATCCCAGGATTCCCATCTGCTCCTTCCGAGTGTTGTAATTACAAGCAGACCACCACCCCCACCTGGCGTTTACACAGGTACCGGGATTCCAACTCTAGTTCCCACACTTGCACAGTGAAACTCCCCACTGAACCATCTCCCCAGCCCCATGTTTAAAGTGTGTGTGTGTGTGTGTGTGTGTGTGTGTGTGTGTGTGTAATTTGTCTCTATCCAAATACTCAGCCCCCCAAATTCTGACTACCTCCATGAAGGTCTCTTTGATTTCAGAAATTCTTTCTTCACTCTAAACTTATACTGAAATTGATAAATTATGCAACTGACTTAACAATTAATGTCTCTATACTTCACCTGTGATTTACCTAAGGGGAAAATAAGCTTTAGTGAAATTAAACAGCAGAGTAAAATTCACCATTTTAATCATTTCACAGTGTATAACTCAGTGAGCTTAAACGCCTGCACAAAGCTTTCAGCAGCATCACTATCTAGTTGCATGGTTTTTCCATCACCCCATATGATATCTAATATTCATTAGGCAATCAGTCCTTACTCCCATCCCCCAGATTCTGGGAACCACTAGTCTCCTGTCTCTACCAACCAGCTATTCTGGTTATTCCAGATGACAGGAATCATGTAACAATATGATGTTTGTTTAGGAGCTGGCTTCTTTTGCTTGACTATGTAAAGTTTTAGCCTCCCTATCTAGGGAAGATGAAAAATAAGAAGCAGAACTGCTTTTGCTATAGAAATATTTGGGGGGCGGTGTCATGAAAATCTCAATTTTCTGCCCAACTATTTTACCAAGACTTAGATAACACATCTGTTTCATCTGCTCCAGAAATTCTGGTCTGTATGGTTAACTCTTTCAATGGAGTTCCACATTGATCACAGCTGGCCTCAGGTCAGAGCTGAGAATGTGAGGGCAGGTCAGGAGGCCATTGTCCCCCTCAGGGAGGCCCTCTTTCCCAGAAAGTGACCTGGCAAGACCGTGTTGGTCTTAAGGTCACATAGCCTGAGGTCCAATGGTGTTTATCGCCAGACACTAACTTACTAAGGATAAAAGCAAGCCATCTTTGGTAGCGGCTTAAATTATTCATGGATTTTATTTTAAAAGGAACATATTTACAGAGGAAAAAAAAGATAACCACATCAATTCCAGAAATCCTTTCCAAAAGAAAATTTCTGCCCCTTGTGAGTCATACATGAGTCATACATGATGCCATACTCACGGTGGAGGAATCAAGCTCACAGGTTTGCTCAGAAACCAGTTGCTACAAAGTGAATGCACAGAATGGATGCCCAGATTTGGGGAGATGAACTTTGAGGGTGGCCCACCAAAACTTCAAATCTTCTGAAGTTAGATGAGAAAGGAGGAGCTTGGCATCGTGGATCTGATGCCTGGTCTGACGAAGGTCATGAAGTGAAGACTGTGGTGGTTTATTTGTTTTGTTTTAGCTTCTCTGTTAATGCCAATCTCTCTCTTTTTCACTAATAGCCAAGCACGAGAACATTGCAAATCATTTTGACCTCTATCTCTAACTACTTCTATTCATCAAGTCTGGACTCTTCCTCAAACAGGTTCATGTTGTATTCCTGCTTCTGCTTCCCAATATGGACCCCAGTCTTCCTACTTTATCCTGTGATGACTCGCTTAGATCTAATCATACAAAAAAGGTCTACAGTGACCCAATAACAAAGTCCACGTGAGGGTGAAGGAACATCACAGCTTCATCTTGGCACAGAAGGCTTTGCAATGTTCTTTCCCATCAGAAGTTTCTGGACTGTGTAACGGAACTCAACAGACTTTAGTTAAAAACTCACAATGGCTTCCTTTTAAATAATTGCAACTCTTTTTACGAGAACCCTCATTTCATGCCACAAATATTTCCATGGAAAAGATGTGACTACTAGACAGTGCCACTTAGTTTGAACAAATCCACCTGAATTTGTCCACACACATATGATGTCCAAGGTAAGTAGTCAGCAACCTGCTAAGGATTTTCAAAGCAGCTCTGAAGCTCCAGTCAGGAGATGAAACTGCTTAGTCTAAATACAAGACTGTTAAAATGAAACCCCGATTTTCTCCTCCTCCTTCCCCTCCTCCTCTCCCTCCCCCTCTCTCCTCCTTCTCCTTTTCCTCCCCCTCCTCTTCCTCCTTCTTCTGGTTTCTCTTTGTGTGTTGCACACACGCAAGTGAGTGTGTGTAGGGGCGTGATTATGAGAGAGGAGAGAGAGAGGATGTAGGGGAGTGTTTATGAGAGAGGAGAGAGAGAGGATGTAGGGGAGTGTTTATGAGAGAGGAGAGAGAGAGGAGGGGGCAGAGGGAGAGAGAAAGAGGAGATGGAAAGAAAGAGGCAGGCAGAGACAGAGACAGAGGCAAGGCCTATAGGCCAGGCTGGCTTGAAGCTGCTTGTGCCTCAGCATTCCACATGCCGGGACTGTGGGCACACTGCTAACAGGGTTCCCTTGCTAATATTAAAAGTGATTCCAAAAGAAGACCTGGAAAGATCTGGAACTGCAGCAGTACTGTTGACACAAGTCTTTAACCTTCCAAAGCAACTTCTCTAATAAGATGACATTAATTTGAATATATGGATTTTTCTTTCCTAAGAAAAATGGGCTATTTTTAACCTTGCTTGATTTTCACACACTAAATTATTACTGGTTGGCTAAAGGGAGTTGGCTCTTTTTCAGCATAGTGTAGAATCCAATTTTATCTAGTAACTCCATTTTTGGACTGAACAGAAGAAGAAAACCTTCAAATGCATCCTTAAAACATACATGGATATACAATATCAAAACCAAGTCATATTCTATGCACAATTGATACATATAAGCATATGCATGATTTATGTTATCCATAAATAATAATTAAAATTAAACATAAATATACATATGCATATGAACAAAATATTAAAGGAGGAACTCTACCCAGCAGCGTTCACACATGTGCTTTCAGAGACTTGTTTCCAGTACTAATTCTGTCAAGCATGTCTACGATTGGGGTAGAAGAAAAGCACAATGATTGGGTGCAATCAATGGAAACGTGCTGGAATGTCCTCTGGCCATCTTTCTGTTACCATGTGCTTGTGATCGCCTTGAAAGAATTCAGACTAGACATGCAGAGCACAGTGCAGAGAAGAGACTTGGCCGTGAGATGATGTGGAGCATGCTCAAGGTGAGAGTGGGCAATGGGCTGAGACTATCGTGCTAACTATTTTCAAAAAACTCTGAAATAGGAGCCAGAGAAATGTTTCAGAGGTTAAGAGCACCGCTGTTCTTACAGAGGGTCTGGAATTGATTCCCAGAACCCACAAGGCAGCTCATTACTGTCTCTACTCCAGTTCCAGATCTGATGCCCTCTTCTGGCCTCTTCAGGCACCAGGCATGCATGTGGTGCACATACATACAGGCAAAACATTCACACACATAAAATAAATAAATCTTAAAATTTTTAAATTAAAAACAAGCCATTTGAATTAACTCATAAAGGGAGAGGGTAATGTTACATCATTTTTCCTTACCAGAAAGTCTTGTGTTAAAAAATAATCTTATGAACTCCTGGCAGTACCACCCACACAAGACAGAGACACGAGTCAGGCCCTGATGCATAAATCTAATTAATCTTATCAATAAAAAATCAGGAGCCAGATATTGGGCTGAAGATTAGCGAAGCAGGGGAGCAGCCACAGTACCTCCTACTTCTGGTTCCTTTGGTCCAAACATTTAGCTGGAATTTCCACATAAGACCTAACAAAGCTCAAAAAAGGATTCTAAACACACAAAAATGGAGTCAAACTCAGCTTCTTGGTAACCACTTTTTCTCAGGTAGACTCTGTTTGCTGGCCTCGAGCAAAGGCATAACTCCTCTAAGAGACAGATTCCTAGCCTGGAAGTGGGGGTACACATCTTTAATCCCAGCACTAGGGAGGCAGAAGCAGGTGGATCTCTGTGAGTTCACAGCCAGCCTGGTCTACAGAGTGAGTTCCAAGACAGCCAGAGCAACACAGAGAAACCTTGTATCAGGGGTGGGGAAAGACGGCTTCCTGGTTCAGCGTTAGTGTCAAGAAACATGTGGCTCTTTTAAGAGGCCCTGCCACCGAACACTTAAATGGAGTCTATGAGCAGCAGGTGGCACACTATTCGGTGGACCCAAAAACTTCCTAGAGCTAGGGTGGTAAACATGGCTCCCAGAGCTGGCAGTAAACATACATCTGTCATGAGACTGGCCTCTCAAAGAACCAAGAAACAGGCATACTTTGGTCCTAGCCATGCCACTTAGCAGTTTAAAGACTCATGTGGTCAGCAAAAGATAGAGATATGTAGTAAAGACAGATTCAGACAAAAAAAATTCTCTAAATGTGTTACAGTGTATTTAAAAATATGCAGGCTTGGGAAAGAAAATAAAAAGAATAGAGAAAGTCCTTAAAAAAGAAATAGAGTGATAAAAAATATAATAAGCCATGCAAAGATGGGAAATACACAGAGTCTGGATTATGTGTACAGATTATGTATATTATTGCGTTGTCTTTAAAATTTTTGGCTGTTAGGAAAATGGATGGAACTAGAAAAAATCATCCTGAGTGAGGTAACCCAAACCCAGAAGGACAAACATGGTACGTACTCACTCATAAGTGGATTCT
The DNA here is from genome assembly GCF_949786415.1 of Peromyscus eremicus. Lineage (NCBI taxonomy): Eukaryota > Metazoa > Chordata > Mammalia > Rodentia > Cricetidae > Peromyscus > Peromyscus eremicus. The sequence continues at coordinate 117,831,508 of NC_081420.1, read as the reverse complement.
AGATATAAAGCAAAGAACAATCAGACTGCAACCCACAGAACCAGGGAGGCTATATAGCAGGAGGGACCCTAGAATGACTGTGGCTTATAATAAGTTTTGGTTTTACTCAATTACTGGGCAAGCCTCAAGGAAACATTTCACTATCACTATTAGGATAAGAATTTATACTGTATCAAGCTGATAATATAAAAATAAATGAATAAATAAATAAATAAATTTTGGCTGTTAAGAGACCTTGGATTATGAAAACTTCTATAGATTTTAAAGTTATCTTGACTTGAAAATTTAAGTCAAAAGATATGTTACTTTGGGAGAAAGGTTATACTTTTGTTTCCAAAAGAAATGAGAAGCTGTGGATTCATTCTGGGTTAAGAAAAATTAGGTTTGATCAAGGAAGATCCCCTGAAAAATCTCCAATGGGAGCAGATGGCCCAGATGATCCAATGTCTCAGAGCACCTCTGCTGCAGTTTCCTCTGAGTTCTGCATCCAGAGCAGCTTCAAGGCTGCCGGCTGAGATGATCTAGCCTCACAGAATACTCCAGTCAGGACTTAACCATAATCACAAATTTTCTCAGGGTCTCCCAAAGATTATCAGCACCCCCAATCAACAGGAAGTAATCTAGAGAACTGTGCCCACATTCCCAAAATATAGATTATGGATGATTGTCATTGTTTAGGGAGTTGGTTATAAGTTGTTATGGATAATGATCAGGAAGAAAGCTAAACAAAGGAGATTAGATTCAGGAATCTTGTTCTAAAAAGAAAAGGGAGATATAGAAATGGGATAAAAGGGTAGATTGTTGAATCTACTTTAATCCCAAAACAACTGTTAATCTTACATATTTTACACTAGTATGGATTTTTGGTTTATTGATACAAATTCAATTTTGTTATACTGTATGTATATTTATTTTCTTGTTTGAGGTATTGTGCTTATTTATCTCCTTTAAAACTGTAATGTAGAATTAAGAAATACAGATTAAGGGGGCTGGAGAGATGGCTCAGAGGTTAAGAGGACTGACTGTTCTTCCAGAGGTCCTGAGTTCCATTCCCGGCACCCACATGGTGGCTCACAATCATCTGTAATGAGATCTGGTGCCCTCTTCTGTGTACATAATAAATAAATATTAAAAAAAGAAATACAGATTAATACTTAATCATCTATAATAGTCAAATTTACAGTCATGTTAGGTATGTTTTCTAGGTATACACAGATATATTTAGGTAGATAAATGGTCTTCAAACACTTCAAATACCTATAGAATACAGCATTAATATGTTTAATAACGTAGGGCTTTTCATGACAGTGAGACATGTCTGCTCCTGGCAGCACCAATCTACTTCAGAAAAGATGTTGAGCATCAAACAAACTCCATATGGAGTTTATTTTCTCTATGTCAAAATTTAGCCATATGGACAAAGAAACTGCCTTTACCTCAATTGTTCACAGATACTGTCCAAACTGGACCAGCAGGACACAAGAAGGTGACTGCTGAACTTTGCCAAAACAAGGTTGGACAATCCTTCAGAATTCTCTGCTTCACAAGAAAATCTGTCAGATATGCTAGGTCTGTAGGCCAAAGATGGGTGCCAAATATTGCAGAGAAACTTTGGGTGACTGTCCAGGCAGCCTGATGTCCCTGCCATTAGGTAACATTTCATCCTTCTGGAGTTTTTGATGGAGTTGAAGACTAGATAGTCATAGTTATAGTTTTTCTTAGTTATGATAAAAGGATAAATTAGATATAAAACTTTGTACTCACCAAGATAGAATAGATAATTAAATGTTTTTTCTGATGTCAAATATAAATAGCTTGGATATTGTAATTGTAATTCTTACTTGATAACTGTTTTTGTTGTATATAATCTTACTGTGTTAAAGTTAAAACCATCCTTTTTAATTATACAAAAAGGGAGGAATGCTGTGCAATAATCCTCTTGTACACTGTAAAGATTTGTCACTCAAATTGGTTTAATAAAACACTGATTGGCCAGTAGTCATGCAGGAAATATAGGTGAGGTGACCAAACAAAGGATGATGGGAAGGAGAAGGGCAGACTCAGGGGTCACCAGCCAGACACAGAGGGAGCAGGAGATGAATGTACCATGCTAATAAAAATACCACCACATGACAGAGAGTAAACAAGGAATATGGGTTAACTTTAAATGTAAGAGTTAGTTAGTAATAAGCCTGAGCTATTGGTCGGGCACTTATAATTCATAGTCAGCCCCTGAGTTGGTTATTTGGGACCAGAGAGTCAGGACAGAAAACATCCACTTACAAGGCCCCATCCTGACCATAATCAACAACTGGCAAGTTTCTGTTCCTGGTTTACAGCCATTGATTGTGAGGGGCAGGTCAATCCTTCATGTCCTCAGAGTAGCTAATAGTTATGGAACAACATGTGTGAGACCCTAGGGCCACAAGTGACCACCGACAAAGGAAGGCATACACTGGAAACATTAGATACTATACACGTTAGTTTACACACATTCTGTGTTAAGACACTCATAAACGCATATATAAAGATAAACTTGTGTTTTGTTTCTTGGTTTTTTACCAACAAGGAAAAGGCAGAAGGGCATACTACACATTGGACATTATCAAATGCTGACAGCTGAATCTGCTGCAAATTCCATGCTCTCTGCATCTCTGGGCTAAATGTTTCCAGGGCCTTCCAGATGAGGAGAACAAGCATTGAAAGGGCCCACACAGCGGCAGCTTCTGGCCAGTGAGAGAGCATCACCTACACTGAGCTAGTCCCTGGAGGAAAGGCAAAGGCCATGCCCACGTGTTCAGGAAATGACAGAGCATCTTCTGGACCCTCGTTTGCTTCCTCCAAAGCAGAGGCTGTCATTCCTTCTAACTGCTTTTCCACTAATCTCAACAATTCTCTTGTCATACTTTTCCAAAAATGAAACAGGACAATTACTTCCTGACCTAGGAAAATAAAATGTTCTATGAATTTTTATCTTGTTATTTATACAGCAAGCTTTTGGACACCAGTTAAGTGTTTGGGTGGGACATTTAAAAATAAAGCAAGCTAAAAAAAGAACTGCTAAAATACACAGAACAAGGAAAAAAATCATGATGTGTAGTGAAATAACACACCAGAGACTTAAACATCTAAAGGGCATAGGTTACAGATTTAAGTCAAGGGAAGAATAAGGAGGGGGCCCTTCATGTGAAACAGGGGGAGGGTGAGACTTTTCATTTGACCTTAGAGACTATTGCACTGTGACCTTTTTTTGAAGTGTTTCTACTGTTTTGTTGTTGTTAATGGCTCTAACACACCACCAGCACTACCCCCTAGTTCCTCCTATTCAACCTATGTATGGCTTAATTTCTGTCTCACACCCTATCAACTGTCAATTTGAAAGGTAACAAATTATTCAGATTAAAAAATAATGTTTTTTATTCCCCATCATCTTAAAGGGTTAAAAAAAATTCAAAGTAAATATAAGCACCACAGTTTACTAATATTTTATGGTTTGGTCTTAGCTTTGGTGATCACTAAATAAACACTGTGTAAATCCTCAAGTACCAATCAGAAATTCGGGTTTGTGTGCCTTAGAGAGTCCCCACATTCACTTGCGTAGACGCTGGCTCTGCCCTCACTATTTTGTCAGGCTGCATTGTTTTTGTAGCACAGGATATACAGAAACTTGGCCCCCTGCTCATCATGAGGTGTCCGCATAGAAAGCAGAGAACACCATTTCTCCCTCTTCAAAGGGTTCCCTCTCCATAGGGTTCCAAGAAGGAAGGTTCCTCCAGCCACACAGTGCCCTCTGGCACCCAGGCTCAGCTCCCCAGGGGGAGAGCAAGATAAACTCTGGCTTTTACAGTTCTAGGTAACATTTCCCACAACCCCTGGTCGTAAATATTGACATTTGAAAAAAAAAAAAGAAAAAAGAAAAGGAAAAAAATGCTTTGAAAACAAGTTGAAGTGTTTATGTTTTTTTAAATAAATATACCCTATCTTGGGATTTTTGAAAATAGTATTATCCATCAACAACTAGATAGTATAGGAAACGGACTTTCAAAGGGGTTTTTTAATCTTTTTTTTGTCCACCAGGGAAGTCCTTCCAACCGGCGGAACTGAGTGAGTTCAAGGCTCTTTTTTCTCTAGGAAGTGCTGCAGCCACCCTCTTGGATATTATTTCTCTCCTAAATAGCCAATCTCTAAATCATAGTAAATTTGGGATTATTTTCCGTAAAGTGTTTTCTTTTTTCCTTTGAAATATTTCCTTCCACCTTCAAAAGCAGAAATGCCACGGCCACCGGGACCTTCGTGGATTCCTCGGAGCCCAGTCTGATTCCGCTGTGGAACTGCAGCGCCACCTGGTGGTCATTCCTGTTTTCTGCCATGGTTTGTGAAGCACTGTTTCTGCTCCGGTAGAAAACAACCTGCAAATAATCCATAGTACCGCTCTCCGAGCATAAGCATCATGCATGGAATTTTTAAAGTGTTTAACAGAAATATTCCTTGTAATAATACTTCTGTAGGGTTGCTGCTGCGTCGTTACATCAACAGAATAGTTAGGTTTCCCATTCTTTCGTCATTTTTTTCTTTTCTTTTGAGACTGGGAGCAGTGTACTGTGTAGCCTGGTCTGTCCTAGAACTGGCTCTGTAAACAGGGCTGGCTTAGGACTCACAAAAGATCCCCCTGCCTCTGTGCTGAGCACTGGGATTAAGAGCATGTGTCACTACGCCTGGCTAACATTCCCCTTTTCCTGACTTTTGCAGTTATCTAAGCAATTTTTTTTTTAACTTCTTCAGCAGCAATACGAAGAAGTTAAGCTAAGTAGTTGTCAGCTGTGGGAGGAGTTTTTTCTCCTTGAATATGGGAAAATGGTCAAAAGAAAAAAATATGCCTTTGTCATAAGACTTTGTTGTAGTTTTCAAATTTTAGATAATTTCACTCATTTCATTCTGCAAAGCAAATATCTTCTTGCTAGTTGTTTTTGAGACAGAGTCTCGCCATAGAGCCCTGGTGTTGCCTGATGATCAGAATCCTGTTGCCTCTGCCTCCCAGAGGGAGGGTTGGCTTATAAAATACCCAACACTGGGAACGCTAGTGGATTTGGCTTCAGGTTTTTGCAGTGATGGAGATAGAATTCAAAACCTTAGGCAAGAGAAGCAAGCAGTTTGTCACAGAAGAGCATGACCAGCTCTTGTTATTTTATTGTTGTTTGTTATGTGCTGGGGATGCTGTGAATGTGTTGCTTTGATTAATTGATAAATAAAATGCTGATTGGCCAGTAGCCAGGCAAGAAGTATAGTACAGGCGGGACAAGCAGGGAGGAGAATTGTGGGAAGTGGAAGGCTAAGTCAGGAGATGCTGCCAGCTGCCGCCACCATGAGAAGCAAGATATAAAGTACTGGCAAGCCACAAGCCACGTGGCAACTTATAGATTAATAGAAATGGGTTAATTTAAGATATAAGAACTAAATAGCAAGAAGCCTGAGCCATTAGGCCAAACAGTTTAAATAATATAAGCATCTGTGTGTTTATTTGGGTCTGAGTGGCTGCAGGTCTGAGCGGAACTGGAGAAAACTCCAACTACAAATGGTGCCCAATCACTCGTGTTTCCACCTAAAATCTGAGAATACTTAATAAGAAATTCTAAACTGAGCAAAAGACAGATTCCTACTACATGTCTCATGCGGGCGGTTAGACGCCACAACATGTGGGCTTGAGCTACTCTATGGCGGGTTCGTGGCATGCGTGCTTGACCTGCATGCAACATGGCAGATTCCAAGCTGCATCATATGCTGCAGGGTGGATATAGCTTTTGCTAGATTAAAAAAAAAAAAAAAAGATTTCTGGGCTGCTTTGATGGAAGCATAGACCCACTGCTTCCCAGAGCTGGCGGTAAATGTAGTTCCACCATGTTGGAAAACTGAGGTGAGCGGAAATGCTGCAGTTTAAAGCAATATATTTACAATAAGACAGATTCAGATGGGATAAACCTCTAAACGGTTTACAATGTGTATAAAATGTATGTAGACTTAAAAGAGAGAAAAAAGTAATATATACAGTTATATAAAGAAATAGAAAGTTTTAAAAAATAAAGTCTTTAAAGAAAAAGTAAAAGTAATTAAAAAATAAGCCAAGTAAAGATGGATATCACACAGAGAATCTGGATTGTGTTGTCTTTGGGATTTTTAACTGTAGAAAGACATTTGATTGTAAAGACTGCTCAACTAAAACAATATGTATATTTTAAAGGTACCGTGACTTCAAAATTTGGATATAAGGATATGTTGCTTTGGAAAGGAGGCTCTGCTTTTGTTTCCACAGAAAGCAAGAGGCCATAGATTTGTTCCAGATTAAGATACATCAGGTTTGACCAGCCAAGACCCCCTGAAAGGTCTCCTATGACATCATGGCCCAGATGATCCAACATCCAGAACGGTTTCAAGGCAACTGACTCAGACAATACAGTCTCACAGACTACTCCATAATCCTAAAATTTTCTTTATGTTCCCATAAGAATACAGCACCCTCATCCAGCAGGAAGTAGCCTAAAAAACTATGCCCACATTCCCCAAAATTAAATTATAGATGTTTGTCTTTGTTTAGGCTGTTGGTTACAAATTGTTATTGGTCATAGTCAATATCTTTCTAAAAGAAGAAAGGGGGATATGATATAGAAATATAGGATATAGGTATGATAGAATAAAAGGGTAGATTGTTGAACCTACTTGTAAAGAGCAACTTGTTTAAATGTTTTACATTAGTATAGATTTTAGTTTATTGATACAAGTTTAAACTTAATTTTGTTATTTTATATATATTTATATTTATTTTATATATATATATATATTTCTACTCTTGTTTAAGGTATTATGTTTATGTAACTCATTTGGATTGTAATGGATAATTAAAAAGTACAGATTAATAATCAGTCTTCTTTGATAGTCAAACTTATAGTCATGTTGTTTTCTAGGTATACATAGACATAATTCAATTAGGTAGGTAAGTTTCAAATACTTCAAAGACCTACAAAAAATGGCATTTAAAGTGTTTTAAAAATTTAGACTTTCTGGCCAATGAGACATGTCTGCTCCTGACAGCACTGATTTACTTCAGAGAGGAGGATGGGCATCGAAGACACTCTATATGGAGTTTATCTTCTTCTTGGCAACAATAGCCATTTGGGCAAGAAACTCAAAACTGTTCTTGCCTGGGCTGCTTGAAAAAAAGTATCGACTGGACATGCAGGACCCATAGGAAGGTGGCCACTGAACTTTGCTTAGCAAAATGGTCCTTCAGGTTCCTGCTTCACAGAGAAAACTGCCAGACACTCTACAGGACACAGAGAGAAGTGACTGAGAGACTCTAGGCCTGTGGGCTGAAGACAGATGCCCCAACTTTACAAAGGAACATTAGGTGACTGTCCAGGCTGCCAGCTGTGTCTGTCTACTCTCACAAGACTCTCAAAAGTTGCTTGTGTCCTTCTCCCATTTCTCAGGTAATATTATATCCTTCTGAAGTCTTTTATGTAGTTGAAGACTAGATAGTTATAATTTCCTTGGTTGTGATAAAAGATAAGTTACATATGAAACCTTAGACTCACAAATATAGGATAGATAGAATATCTTCTTTAATTTTGCCAAATACAAATAGACTAGATATTATAAATAGACTAGATATTGTAACTGTAATTTTTGCTTGATAATTGTTCTGTTATATGTAATTTTACTATGTTAAAGTCAAAACCTTCCCTTTTGAAAAAAAGAAAGGGGGAAGTGCTGGGGATGCTGTGAATGTGTTGCTTTGATTGATTGATAAATAAATAAAACACTGATTGGCCAGTAGCCAGGCAGGAAGTCTAGTGTAGGCAGGATAAGGAGAGAAGAGAATTCTGGGAGGTGGAAGGCTGAGTCAGGAGATGCTGCCAGCTGCCGCCACCATGAGAAGCAAGATAACTTATAGATTAATAGAGATGGGTTAATTTAAGATATAAGAACTAGATAGCAAAAAGCCTGAGCCATTAGGCCAAACAGTTTAAATAATATAAGCGTCTGTGTGTTTACTTGGGTCTGAGTGGCTACAGGTCTGAGTGGGACTGGAGAAAACTCCAACTACAGTTTTGTTTTTGTTGTCGTTGATGTTTGTTTGTTTATTTTGAGATAGGGTCTCTGCATCTAAGCCTAGACTGGCGTCAAATTCAAAATCTTTCTGCCCTGGTATCTGGAGAGCTGGAATTGTAGGCATCCACTGCTCCCTGCAGAAATTAATGCTTTTAGGTAAGTTCCTTCATACATAAATTAATTTTCTACTGAAACTTGAAACACATCAGGATTTCTTCTTGCTGCAATTTAAATATTTAAACAGAGGGAAATCTAATTACCTGCTCTTGTTATGGGATATCCACCAGAGAAGACTGTTCAAACATGGGTTTAAGCCAATAGAAAGTGTTTATTAGCTGGTCAGTAACTACACCAGGATCCCAGTGTAGCCATGACCCTTTCTCAGGGTGGGCATTTAAGTACAAAAATCATGTTCCATTAACAAGAACAGTTAGCCAGAAATGGAACTACAGAAGCCAAAAAGCAAAGTTAGTATGTTAGGGTCATTCCCTGAATTATGGCCTTTGATGGACTAGGTCTTTGTTTTCCTTTTGACAGGAGGTGCTGTCCACATGCTGAGTTTCACAGCCTGAATGCCAGGCACTTCCATCATGGAGTCAGTTGTGTCTGGGAGCCTACTAAAGTCTTGGGCCCTGCTACAGTCTGATTATTATGCTGTAGCCAAACGGCCCCGTACTTAATTTACTGTGGTCCCTGACAACTTACTTTACTTCACATTCTTGTTTTTCCTCTCACTGATATCAGCTTCTAAAACACGGGAACACTTGAGACCTAGCATTGCTCCAGGAGTCCAAACAAACACACACCTGAAGTGCACTGATGTCAAAAAGACTCAAGCTACACAGATTCCTTATAAATTACTGGCTTCTAGGTAGAGAGAAGCCACATGTGAGGAAAAATATTAGAGAATTCACTGTAGATGATCAAAATCCTTGCCATGCAGTCAATCTATACACACAGTAGCTTCTTCACCGTGGCATAAAACTGCCAGTGGGAAAGAACATTATAAGATCTGTGCCTGAATCCTCTGACATTACTCACCATTCCAGCGCTTCCCTAAGAAGTCAATCCTTGCTGAGCAGTTATGTTGCACACCTTTAATCCCAGCCTTTGGGAGGCAGAGGCAGGCAGATCTCTGTGAGTTTGAGGCCAGACTGGTCTACAGAGCAAGTTCCAGAACAGCCAAAGGTACACAAAGAAACCCTATTTTTAAAAAAAAAAGAAAGAAAGAAAGAAAGAAAGAAAGAAAGAAAGAAAGAAAGAAAGAAAGAAAGAAAGAAAAATAATTCAATCTGAAGCAGACAGTACTGCAGCAGTGTTTGAATTGCACGCGCATACGTGTGTGTGCGCGTGCTGTGGGTTATCCACCAGAGAAAACTACTCAGACCTGAGATCATACCAATAGAAAGCCTTTGGTAGCCGGCTGGTGGCTACACTGGGTATTTGGAACCCAAGTGAAGTCTCTCGGGGTGAGCTTTTAAACATGAAGACATCTGGGGTTGACACACCTCATTAGCAAGAACAGCTAGCCAGACACAGAACTACAGAAGCCAAAAAGCAAGGTTAGTTCATTTAGGGACTTTCCCAGAACTATGGATTTGATGGGTTGGGTCTTTGTTCTTGTTTTGGCTGGTACTGCTGCCTTATGCACTGGGTTTCGAGGCCTGAATGGTACTTCCATCATTGAGTCAATCGTGCCAAGGTCTGGGGGCCTGTTACATTTATATTTGTATGTATGTGTGTGTGTGTGTGTGTGTGTGTGTGTGTGTGTGTGTATAAAATCTTTATATGTTACATGTGTATATTAATATGTAATATAAATATAGCATATACATTTATATATAAACAACATCTAACATATATAAATATATAAAAATAAGTATAACATATAATGTGTTTATTTTATATGATATAATTATATTATATCATGTGCTATAAATGTGTAATAAATATTAGATATTAAATTTATATCTCTGTATACATTTTAAAATAAATATATTCTATATAAAAAATTTTTGAGATGCCTCAGGTAGCCAAGGGTAACCTTGAGCTTCTGATCCTCCTGCCTCTACTTTCCAAGTGCTGGGATTGTGGCTGTTGACTGCCATGTCTGATTTTATGAGTGCTGGGAAACAAAACCAGAGCTTCCTGCATGCTAGACGAGCACTCTACCCACAAAGCTACAGCCCAGCTACAACTGATCTCCCTTAAGCCTAATGTCTATTTTCTCTTCCACACTGAGCAGATCTGCTCAGAGGAGTCTCAGGACAGGAGCCCCTGTACCCAACACTCAAGAGGCAGGAAGGTCATGGGTTCAAGGCCAGCTTGTGCTGCACAGTAAGTTCAAGACTGGCCTGGGTGGTTTCAGCTTAAACATCCTTTCTTTCCACGTAGACATGTGTCCCAGCTCCTCCCTTCCTGCAGAAACGATCTCCTGTCTCCTGTGAGATCTTTCTTCCTCTGTCCTGTTGGTGAGAAGGGCCTCCTGGTAAGAAGGGTCCTTTAGTATTAGGTCCTTCACTAGTGTCTGAGCAGGCAGGGCTCTGAGGCTGCTGAAATGTCAAGGTTGGCTCAGGCCACAGATCTACCAAAAGTCTAGTCACATCTCTGTGCATTTTTTGAATTCCAGAAGATAATGCTGGGTTCTCAAACTTGGGAAGTATGTATGTTCTTTCCTCAAGAAAGACAAAATTTTCATGTTTTTCTTTCATAACTAACAGCACCATTGATGCAAGGGGTCTGAATGGTAAATTGGCAGTTCATAGTCACTAAAACCTTTTATGTGTTCACAGTGTAATAGCATTAACTCCATGCTGAAACAGTCCTAGAGGATAGAGGCTTGCTAACACAGTAGCTCACAAATAATTTCATAGAGCACAGAGAACACCAACAGCCTTTAAGTAGCTTGCATTCTTGCATGTAGGTGGAAGAAAGCCTGTGGTCCATTAACATGGCTTAAAAATGTCATCGATACTGGGAACTACTTCTTGGGTGGTCCAGCTCATATCAGCAGCCAACCCTGGTATGCTTACAGACTGAAATTCAAAAAAAAAATCTTTATTTCATTTGCATCCCTTTGTTCCCATTTCCTTGAACATCACCTTTAAAAGCCCCTTGCTCGCCGGGCAGTGGTGGCACACGCCTTTAATCCCAGCACTCAGGAGGCAGAGGCAGGTGGATCTCTGTGAGTTCGAGGCCAGCCTGGTTCCAGGAAAGGCACAACACAGAGAAACCCTGTCTCAAAAAACCAAAAAAAAAAAAAAAAAAAAAAAAAAAAAGGCAAGGCCCCTTGCTCTTGGAGGCTGGAGTCCCCAGTAACTCCAGCTGCTTGGGGAACCATGCCTCTGGTATTCACAGGTACCCCTACATACCACATGCACATGGGCATATACCAACACAGATGCATACATATAATTAAAATAAAACAAAACTTGCACCTCAACCAAGGAGTGAGACAGACTTTGGGCAACTGTCTTCTATCCCCTCCAGCTTTGCAAGCAGAGTTGCCTCCCTCCTCAGCCTGAGCTCATTTTCATCAACTTGTCCTGTTGATCAAGAGTCAGGCAGGCACCTGGGCACACTGTGTTTTACATCCACTCTGTTATCTAGCCATCTCAGCCACATTATAGATAATGGATTAACATCTCCAATTAGACTAGAAAACTCAATCTCCAAGACAAAAACACTGTTGTTGCAAGTCCTTTAGCTACTGAGTGGCAGAAGCCTTCCTGCTCGGAAGCAGGCCCTCCATAGGCTTTTTGGCTCAATGAACAAATGTACCTACCACAAGAATATTTCAAGTAAACCAGGAGGAGACTCCAAGTCTTTTCACTCTATATCCAGCTAGCTAACTGAAACACCTCTCACTTCTGCAAACAACTGCACCCTTCTTAGCTTTGGAAGGCCAATATTTTCTAGAAAAGAACCAAGAATAAACACGAGGCTGAGGTCCCCTGGGCCTTGCTTGGGCTGTTTTATCTAAGAGATTCTAGCAAGCAACCTTTGCCAATGTTGAGCTACAGATCCATTTGGAAACTTCTGATGCCTTTTCAGTCTTTTAAGATACATTAAGAAGGCAGCCAACTGCTTTTAAATAAAAACTCCCAAGGGTTTGTTTGGTTGGTTCATTTGGTTTGTTTTTTAGACAGGTTATCACTTTGTAGCCTGGCTAGCCCAGAACTCTCTACATAGCAAAGGCTAGCCTTAAACTTACAAAAGATCCACCTGCTTCAGCTTCTGCCTCTCAAGCACTGGATTAGAGGTGTGTACAACCACATGGTCTCAAAAGAGCAGTAAGTATAAATAACATTCACATGTCATGCAATGAAGATGTCTGTGATTTTTATTGATGGGATCAATGTCTCTGTGATGTGTTACCTATATTCATGCTTTTTTGTAGATGATGTATTTCAGGGCTGGTGAAATGGCTCACTGGATTAAAGACACTTGCCACCAAGCCTGAAGACCTGAGTTCAATCCCTGGGACCAACATGGTAGAAAGAGAAATCCAACCCTACAAGTTTTCCTCTGGTCTCCATGAGAAAGCCATGGAACATGTGCGCACATGCACACAACAAATAAATTTAAAAATTAACTAACATATTTCAGTTCAAAATTAATGAAAAATAAATATCTGTTTTGTTTATATGCTGATGTTTTTAATCAAACCCACTCTTAAATGGCTCAGTCATTGTTAAACCTTTTCTGAAACCAAGTTATGTCAAAATTTCTTAAATTCAATTCAAAACACAACAATACAGGAATACTTCTCTATTAACAGGCAGGGCATTTGCTTTAATCAGTCTGATGTGCATGAGGCAAAGTTCCAAAAACTAATTATGAGAATGCAGCCTATAATGATACTAAAGCAGCTTTGTCTGCATCTTGGGCCATCAATCAACAAATGATACTTACCTATGTCAATCCCACCATGCAAGAAGAAGACCACTCCCAGCATTTTTAAGCCAAACTTGAAGCAAGCTTGATTTTTATTGGGGTACACCAGAGATCTGGCTAGCGACTACCTCATAAGTCGAGTTCAAGAGCAGCCCCGAGCCCATCTCTTCGGGCCCTTTAAGGAGTAAAGTCACTGGTAGCGGTAAAGCAGGTTTTCAGAAGCAAGACAATGGAGCATGGAGGAAATACAGAAAAATCTCCAAAAAACAGCTGTCACCTTGTGATTAAGGCAGGTTGGGATGACTAGGGAGGGTCAGGGTGTTCTCAGAAACAAGTCAAGGGGCAGGGCAGGTTCCAGGAAGCAAAGACTTAGAAATAGAAACTCATCTCTTATGGAAACTTTTTTTTTTTTTTTTTGGTTTTTCGAGACAGGGTTTCTCTGTGTAGATTTGCGCCTTTCCTAGAACTCACTTGGTAGACCAGGTTGGCCTCGAACTCACAGAGATCCGCCTGGCTCTGCCTCCCGAGTGCTGGGATTAAAGGCGTGCGCCACCACCGCCCGGCGGAAACTTATTTTTAACAACACAGCATCATGGCTCCCTGTCTCCAAAATGGAGTCAGGTGGGCTCCTCACCTATAGTGACAGTTCAATATGACTCAGAAAATACCTGGGAGCAGCAACTACTCCAGGTCCTATTCTGGGATTTTTCTCAATAGTTCACTAATGGAAGTGTTTAGCATAAATCTGTCTCTACAACTACATTAGGTTTGGTCTAAAAGCTTCACACATTTGGTTGCAGCCTCACTTGAAACCAGATTGTGACCTCCTATTGGGATGAGTGGCCAGTCTTAGCCAATCACAGGCAGCTGTGCAAACTGTTCTAATAAGACAGACATGCAGTGTAGCCAACTGGACTTGGTTTGCAATCACACGCTTCCATTTCCGTAGCTGCTTCCTTGTGAGTCACTCAGCTGTGATGAAATGCAGGACTAGAGCACAGCAGAGAAGGAAATATTATTTTGACCCACAGCTGAAGGGGACGCGGCCCATCGCAGCAGCAGTAGTGGCTGAACACCGTGAGGCTGTGGAGGGGCTCACTTCCGGGAAGATTAAAACAGAGACAGGACAGGGAGCTGAGCCAGGCTATAAACTTCAAGGATTCCTTCAGCTGGTCCCTACCTCCTCCAGGTCCACACCTTCAAAAATAGTGCCACCAGACAGGAATCAAGTGTTCAGAAGCATGAGCCTGTGGGAGACACTTTTCATTCAACCGTAACATTCTGGTTTGCTTTGGTTTGGTTTTTGGTGGTAGGGGTGTCTCACACATTCCAGGCTGACCCCAGACTTACTCAGTAGCCAATGATAGCTTTGAATTTTTGTCTGTGTGTGTGTGTTTGTTGAATATTGGTTTACTATTATGTTAAGATACATTCTTTAGGACTTTTATCAGGAAGAGATATTGAATTTCTTTCTTTCTCTTTTTTTTAAGACAGAGTCAGCCAGACAGTGGTGACATACATTTTTATTCCTAGTACTCAGGAAGCAAAGACAGGCAGATTTCTATGAATTTGAGTCCAGCCTGGTCTACAGAGCTCCAGAACAGCCAAGGCTACACAGAGAAACCCTGTCTCAAAAAAACCAAAACAAATAAACAAAACAAATCTTAGACCGGGTCTTTCTGTGTAGCTCTGACTGTCCTAGAACTCACTAGGTGTTAGAATTCCTAGCCACTCCCCCAGCTACATGACCACACATGCGTTGTCCAGTAGCCAGGCAAGATGCTTAGTCATCCCAGGGCCTTACGTCCTACATAATCCGTGCACTTCATGGCATGGCTACGTAAACCCATATGAACATGTTGAGAGGGGGAAGCCTATAAAAGCGGGTTCCACTTATCCTTCCTCCCCTCTTCCTGTACAGTCATTCCACAGGCCTATGCACATCTTTCCTATTCCCTCCCCTTAATAAACTCTTATAGTGGGTTTTGTACTTCATAGCTTTTCTCACACAGTAAACAGTGCCACTTAATGAATAACATTGCACCACTTAATAAATAACACTAGATAGACCAGGCCAGCCTCAAACTCATAGAGATCTGCCTGGGTCAGTGCTGAGATTAAAGGTGTGCACCACCATGCTCAAAGATGCCCCAGCCAGCGGGGTCTCAACAGGGGCGACCCACCTGCGGGAGAGAATGAAAGGGACGGGAGACACGAAGAAAGACAGCAAGACAAGGTTCTGATCAAGCTGCAAATTTTATTCTCCTCAGCAAGGCTTATATAGCATGGGAGGGGGAGGGGCAGGAAGGAGGAAAGGGGTGCAGGGCGTGCAGGATGTGCTGCTGAGGGGGGATGTGCAGCTGAAGGAGGACGTGCAGGTCGTGAGGCTACAGGATGCTGTGCTAGGTGGTAAGGTCACTGGTCAGGGCCCATTGTTCTGTTGCTATGCTACCTGACCGCAGAATGTTCTTTATCTTTGAGGGCATCTGGTTTAGGGCCTGTGGCTTGTTCTCTGGCCTAGCTAGTACTTTTCCATGGCTCATGTTTGGTCCCTGACACAAAGATATTGAACTTTTTCAAATGCCTTTCCTGTGTGTTTTGAGATTATCATGTGGTTTCTGTCTGCAAGTCTTCTTACATGTTGTATTGCATTAACTGCCCCCCACCCAGGGTGAAAACTAAATGATCAGAGAAGCAGAGCAGCAGCCACTAGGAATTTACCTCTAGAATCCTCAGACCCAATGGGAGGGTCAAGATCCCATCTCCACCCACCTTATATTCCTGTCTCCACCTCCCTAGTGCTGGGATTAAAGGCGTGAGCCTACACTGCCTGGCTTTGCTTTTCTTTTAGACTGGTTCAGTCTCCTGTAGCCCAGGGTGTCCTGGAACTCCTGATCTTCCTGCTTCCTCCTCCCAAGTGCTGGGATTCAAGGTGTGTGCCACCACTGTCTTGCCTCTGTTGTTAACTAGTGGCTAACTCTACCCTCTGATCTCCAGGCAAATTTTATTTATCAGAACACAAAATATCATACAACAACAACCCCGCACCCAGTTCCTCTCAACAGGGATCAGCTCCGAAGACTCCAGTCTGATGAGTAGGAAACTAGAGCAGGCTTGACATTCCTGCCCAGAAGGGAGAGCTGTGCCTCCCCTCACAGGGTGGATGGTTTCAGGGAAAGGTCTCCCTGGGGACAGCCTTGTGTTAGGGGAGCAGACATGGATACAGACTAGCACTATAGCCTAGGGTGAAGCTGGATTAAGGCTGGGCACCAAGAGAGCATCAAAATTTGTTCTCTCTTTTTTTTTTAATGTAAAAACATTTTATGTACAACTGAAGGAGAAATAATATACAGATAGCTTGAACATAAAAAAAGGTTATAATTCAAAAGTCCAAGGTTATTTTAAACAGTAAAATATTTTCTCTGTAGAAAATAGTATAAATGATAACATTTCCCAATAAGCCCTTTTAAGCCAAATGATAGCTGAATTATACATATAAATATGATTAGATTTTGGGATACAGAAGAAACCTATACTGAGGAGCTGTGAGCTTATGGAGGGGTCACAGTGGCTTGATTGGCTGGTCACATTGCATCACCAGGAAACACAGACAAACGAATGCATGTACTCAGCACGTTTCCTCCATTTTATTCATTCTGGATTCAAACCCATTAAAATGTATAGCCCACATCCAGACGAGCACAGTGCAGTGGGTGCAGTAATTGTGAACAGACAGATGGCCTGGGGACAGTACATAGGAGACTGGGCCACCTTATGGAATCAGAATCACCACAGCTCAGGAGAAGGAAGAACAAAGGATGTTCCTTTGCTGAACCAGGATAGTGAACCAGACTCACAAGCAAGAGTCGGGGACTTGGATGTAGGAAGATGAGGACAGCTCCCTCAGGCTACTGTCACTTCAGGATTTCTAAATGGTCTAAATTATGCCGTGGTCCAACCTTCTGGGAAAAAAAAGGAACTCGGACCTGAGGGAAGGGATTACCCCTTTTCCATACTCCCATTCACTCCATGACTTTGTAACTCATTTTTTGACATGGTCTCTCACCAAACCTGGAGCTCACTGATTCGGATAGGTTGGCTATCCAGAGAGCTCCAGAGGCCTGCCTGGCTCTGGCTCTCCAGCACCAAGGTCACAGGCACAAGCTGCCATGCCTAGCTTATACATGGATCCTGGAGATTTGAACTCATATTCTCATGTCTGCAGGGCAAGTACTTTACAAATGAAGCTCTCCTCAAAGTTCCTTCTACTAGGTTTTATCACAATGTGTCCTGACTATACCAACAGCCCTGCACATCATTAAATCACTATACTGAAGTACTCCCTCCTTAGACTTTTCCCTGCTGCCCATGTCCAGGCAATTTGCACTTCACCATAACGAATTTTAAAGGCCAACATAGGCTCTACTGTATACTGCCTCTCAGAAAGGCCAGTCACTAAAAAAAGAGAAGGTGGCAGATGTCCACACCCAGACACGACCATGGTCCTAGCCAATACCCTGGTCATAACCTATCAAATATCTGTTGAGGAATAATCCTTCTTTACACTGTGAATATGTATTATTCTCATTGGTTAATAAAAGCTGACAGGCCAGTAGCCAGGCAGAAAGCATAGGCAGGACAGCCAGACACAGAGGACTCTGGTAGAAGGAATGGCAGAGTCAGGAGAGATGCCAGCCAGTCACTGAGGAAGCAGGACATGTAGAAAATGAGGTGACAAGACATGAGCCACCTGGCAAGGCAACGATAAGCAATATGGGTTAATTTAAGTGTAAGAGTTAGCTAGTAACAAGCCTGAGCTATTGAGTGGGCATTTATAAATAATATTAAGCTTCTAGAGTGGCTATTTGGGAACTGGTGGTTAGAACAGAAAAACTCTGCCTACAGTGACAGTACAGAGAATCTAGCCATGCCATGCCCAGAAACTGTGCTACCTGCCCTACAGAAACTGTGCATATCCAGTGCAGGATTTCTTAAGCCACCAAGTTTTGGTAATGTGTCACCAGCAACTGATAATTGATACAAGCATGATCTGGTGAGGGGGCTCAGCAAGAAAGGCACTTGCTGCCAAACCTGATGACCTGAGTCTGATCCCTAGAACCCACATGATGAGAGGAGAGAAAAATTCATCCTCTGAACCCCATATGTATGCAGTGGTGAGTGAATATGAAAGTACATGCACACACACACACACACACACACACACACACACACACACATCTTATAGTGTTATTTTACTATCCCAGTTTGTTTGGGCACTTTTCATTTAAGGAACGCAAAATTACTAGGGAAAGGAAAGACTGCAATGATCTCATCTTGAGAGAAGAACAGAGAGCTAGCAGTAGTGGTCAGGTTCTAGCACAGCAGTGCCACCAGAATGCTACAGGAGCAGAGACTGATTACAGCAATCAGGCTTTGCACACATGTGGGATAGCTAAGTGAACTTCAGAGGATCTGAGAAAGAATCACAAATGAATCCTCTTTAAGAACTGGCATGAGAAAAAAATTAAAAATTTTTTAAAAAAAAGAACTGACATGAGGGACTGTTACAGCTTGCAGAGAAGTACAAGGAGTTGATAAACACAGCTGCTTCTGTGGGCCGTGAAGGCAAGCTTTGGCTGTGGGCTACAGGGCATTCCCTCTGTGCTCTGTCACCAAGGATCTGGCTGGGCAGGAAGGAGGAGCTGCTTCTGTGTTTTGATAAGCATTAGTTCCGTCAGGAAGATGAGCCAGACATAACATAGATGAACACAGGATGCCCAGTGGTGGTGGAGCACACCTTTAATCCCAGCACTCAGGAAGCAGAGGCAGGTGGATCTCTGTGAGTTCAATGCCAGCCTGGTCTGCAGAGTGAGTTCCAGGACATCCAGGGCTACACAGAGAAACCTAGAAGGAGGAGCAGGATGAGCAAGAGGAGGAGGAGGAGGAGGAGGAGGAGGAGGAGGAGGAGGAGGAGGAGGAGGAAGAGGAGGAGGAGGAGGAGGAAGAGGAGGAGGAGGGAAATGTAGGAACGATTAGAGGCCTATCACCATTCATTCATGGTGACCTGAGAATAACTGTCTTTGTCTCCCTCCCTCTTTCTAAATCTCATCCAAGCTTATCTCTGGCCTGCTACACACAGAACCATGTATATTATTTTTATGTGCATTGATAATTTGCCCACATGTATGAATGTGTGACAGTGTTAAATCCACTTGAACTGAAGTTACACAGTTGTGAGCTGCCATGTGGGTGCTGGGAATTGAACCAGGTCCTCTGGAAGAACATCCAGTGCTCTTAACCACTGAGCCATCTCTCCAGCCCTGAATAAATATTTGTAATCAATAACATAATATTATTATAAAGATATAAATTTCTAGGGCCTGCAGAGATGGCTCAGAGGTTAAGAGCACTGGCTGCTCTTCCAGAGGTCCTGAGTTCAATTACCAGCAAACTACATGATGGCTCACAATCATCTCTAGTGAAATCTGACGCCCTCTTCTGGCATAGTCATAGGGCACTCATATACATAAAATAAACAAATGCATTATTTAAAAAAAAATTCTACCGACAGGCTTCCACAGCAAGAAACTGTTGTAGAATATTATTTTAGGGAGTGTTACTTTCGTTTATGTTGCATTTGTTTAACTCTGTAGAGCTGTGTTACTGAGCCTGTGTAAAACACATGATGGTCTAATAAAGAACTGGCCAATAGCAAGACAGGAGAGAAACAGGCGGGGCTGGCAGGCAGAGAGGATAAACAGAAGGAGAAATCCGGGAGAGAAAGAAGTAGCCAGAGAAGGAGGAGGACTCCAGGGGCCAGCCACCCAGCTACACAGCAAGCCACAGTGTAAGTATGATTTACAGAAGTAAGAGAACAGAAAAAGCTCAGAAGCAAAAAGTAGACAGGGCTAATTTAAAGTTAAGGAAAGCTGGTAAGAAACAAGACAAGCTAAGGCTAGGAGTTTATAATTAAGAATAAGCCTCTGTGTGATTTATTTGGGAGCCTCGTGGCAGGTCCCCCCGAAAAGCAAAGAGTAAAAAACCAACAACAACATTTTGGCATACCAACATGGCCTTTGAATATGTCCAGAGCCCGAGAAAGCTGGGGGAAAACAAAAACAAAAACCTACAGCTCCTTTAGGAGTTTTTGCCAGACATTTCTGCTCATCAGTGAGCCCTTGAGCAGCCAGTACATTAAGTAGGAACAAAAAAACTTCCAGAGCTCTAGGAAGGTTCAATGCAATTCCTGGTCAGAGAAACCTCCAACTGTCCGTGAGCTTCACGCTTGGTTTTCATAACCCAAGAAGCAGATGGAGCCAGCTGAGAGCCACGTGCAGAGGATCCAGGTGTAGGTTAGCGGTTTAAAGGTTTGCTCATATGTTCAAAAAAAATCTGAAGATATGCAATAAAAGAGGTCCAGATGGAAAAAATAAAACTTCTAAACAGGTTACAGTGTGTTTACCAATATGTGTAGACTTAAGAAAAAGGGAGCTGGGCGGTGGTGGCGCACACCTTTAATCCCAGCACTCGGGAGGCAGAGGCAGGTGGATCTCTGTGAGTTCAAGGCCAGCCTGGTCTACAAAGTGAGTTCCAGGGAAGGTGCAAAGCTACACAGAGAAACCCTGTCTCAAAAAACAAAAAAGAAGAAGAAGAAGAAGAAGAAGAAGAAGAAGAAGAAGAAGAAGAAGAAAAGAGAAAGGGTATAGTCATAGAAAGAAATGAATAGTTTAAAAATAATAAAAAATAAAAATAAATAATAATAAAGTCTTTAAAGAGAAAGTAAACATAATATAAAAGAAAAAAAGCCATGTTAGATGGAAAATACACAGGGAGTCTGAATCTTATATGTTATTGTGTTGATTTTGAATTTTTTGATTGTTGAAAAGCAAATGACAGCTGCAAAGAGATCTGGAATTGAAAGAGGGACTGTTGAAATAAATCAGCCTATGTATATTAGGAATGCCTTAACATTTAAAAAGTCAAAAAATATATTTGTCAAATGGAAATCAAAAATGTCTTGGAATTGTGTTCCCAAAGGAGAAACAGGGTTTATATGGGTTAATATGGATCAAGTTTGATCAGGTGAGACCTCCTGAAACTTGGCAGGTGGTACCTAGCAGCAAAGACTACTGCTGCTCTTCCCAGGACTTGGTCATTATCTCAAAATTTTCTCTCTGGGCCTCTAAAGATACTTCGTCCACAGACAGCAGGAACCAGTTTGGAGAACATGACCTCCACATTACCAAGAGGGGTGTGGGAGGATTTTGGTTATTTGGTGAGTTATGGATGTTTGTTATAATTTAGGGTATTATAGTATATTGATACAAATTTAAAGTTATTTTTGTTACACTGTATATATGTTTCTACTCTTATTAAATGATTTTTGTATATCGATAAAAATTTAAGATTATTTTTGATACAACATATTCTATATATGTTTCTATTCTTATTTAAGGTATTGTACCTATGAGGTTTATTTAAAAAAGTAAGGTAAAATTCTAGTTTTTGAAAGCTGTTATTATAAACTATACAGGATAATCAGGAAACATAGGTCAGTGGTTAGTCATTTATAACAATCAAAATTGTAGATATGTTAGGTATACTTTCCAGATCATATACAGATATATTTTAGATAGATAGAATGGTCTTCAAACCTTTCAAAGACATAGAATATGGCATTTAAAATGTTTTGTTAACTTGGGGCTTTTCATGGTGAGACACATCTGCTCCTGGCAGCATAATGTACTTCAGAGAAGATGATGGGCATTGAAGAAACTCCTTATGGAGTTTGCTTTCATTGTGGCAAGATTAGCCACTGGGCAAAGAAATTGTTCTTGCCTTTGACTTCTGACAGTGTGCTGTGCAGACTGGACATGCAGGACACACAGGAAAAAGACTGTTGAACTTTGCCAAAACAAGGCAGGAGAATCCTTTAAAATGCATGCGTCACAGAAGAGTCTGCCAGACATTCTGCAGGCCACAGAGAAAAGTGACTGATGAACTTTGCCAAAACAAAGCAGGACAGTCCTTCAAATTTCCTGCTTCACTGACAAGTTTGCCAGGTATTTGGGCCTGAAGTCTGAGAAAGATGCACCAACGTTGCAGAGGAACTGTGGGTGACTCTCCAGGCAGCCAAATGTCTCTGTTGCTAGCAATATTACATCCTTCTGTGTCTTTGATGGAGTTGAATACTAGATAGTTACAGCTGCAGTTTTCCTTAGATATGATAGAAAGTAAATTAGGTATAAAAATTTGGATTCACTAAGATAGAAAAGATAATGCATTATTTTCTCTGAATATGCTAACTACAAATAGACAGAATATTGTAAATGTAATTTTTACTTGATAACTGTTTTAGTTGTATGTGGTTGTACCATATTAAAGTTAAAACCTTTCTTTTCATTTAGACAAAAAGGCGAAAATATTGTAGAATATTATTTTAAGGTGTGTCATTTTTATTTATGTTGCATTTGTTTAACTCTGTGAAGCTGTGTTACTTTGCCTGTCTAAAACACCTGATGGTCTAATAAAGAACTGAATGGCCAATAGCAAGGCAGGAGAAATGATAGGTGGGGCTGGCAGGCAGAGAGAATGAATAGAAGGAGAAATCTGGGAGGAGAGGAAGGAGCCAGAGAGGAGAGGACTCCAGGGGCCAGCCACCCAGCTACACAGCAAGCCACAGTGTAAGTAAGATTTACAGAAGTAAGAGAACAAGAAAAGCTAAGAAGCAAAAGATAGATGGGATCATTTAAAGTTAAGGAAAGCTGGCAAGAAACAAGACAAGCTAAGGCCAGCATTTATAATTAAGAATAAGCGTCCGTGTGTAATTTATTTGGGAACTGGGTGGCAGGTCCCCCAAAATAGCAAAGAGCAAAATTCAACAACAAACTGTAAAGTTATCAACTAATGTTTATCTTTTTGTATATGTCAGTGATGTTTGTGTGTGATTTGTACTCCTGTATCTGCCTGTGAGTTCAAGCATGTGCAGATCTGTGTGTGATCTGTACTGTTTCTGAGTGTAGGTGCATGCATGTGCACGTCAGAGTACGTCCTTGGTGACAATCTTTGCCATCCACCTTTTTAAAAAATTATTTTTAGTATGTGCACATGTGTGCGTGTGTTTGTGTATGTGGGTACCGAGCCCAAGGAGACCACCAAGAGGACATTGGATGCCCTGGATCTGGAGTTTCAGACCATCAACCTGCCTGACATGAGAGTTGGGAACTGAACTTAGTCCTCTGCAAGAGCAGCTGATGCTCTAACTACTGATCCACCTCTCCAGTCCTGCCACCCACCGTTCTGAGGAAGGGCTTCTTGTTCTGTGTACCCCAATGGCAGGCCACCTGGTCCCCGAGCTTCCGCTGTCTCCTGCCTGTTCTCTCATCTCACCATAAGAAATCTGGGATTACAGGCACATGCTAACACATTCGTCTTTATGTATGTTTGGATATCTGAACTTGGGTCCTTGAATTTGCACAGCAAGCCCTTTACCCTTTACCTGCCGGGCTATCTACCCAGCCCCTATAAATTATTTTGTAATGGAAAACAAAAATCTCTACTAGCTGTAGGAGTTAGTATACACGCACAAAAGAAAACATTAAATTTCCCAACCTTAAAATAATCTAAAAAAAAAACTGCAATCTCTTCCTAAAGTTGAAATTCTCTACATCCTGAATAAAGACAATGTATAAATAATGCAATATGTAATAATATAACAAGAGCTCATTATTGGAAATATCAAAGATGAACTATTATTGGAAAGAAACTAGGCCATCAAGCTTTCTTGGGTATTACTTATTCTTGCACAAAAGTCTACTAATTGCCAAGGTTAAATTTGTTCTCTCTCTGCCTTGCTTCACCTCTTCCATAGAAACACGAGGCACAGACATGGCTCTCACCTCATAGCCAATGCACTTTGGTTCAGTGTTACTGTAAACTTCAAATCTAGATATTGTCACCCATTTGCTCTTTCCAGAGACACACTGCCCTGATTTCAGGACACCTGTCACATTGTATCACACTTTTGTAAAATGCTAGTGACAGTGCAGCTGGAAATTCAAATGGAATGAAGTTGAATGGGTCAGTACCCGTCCAGTGATTTTTGACTGGTTATTGAGGCCGACATTTCCATGCAAGGTGACCCACTATGCAAAGCTGAGCCATGTATTTACGATACATGGAGGCAAGGTCCTCTTATCTTTGTCTATGGCCATTCCTTTCAATGAAGCCTTGGTGATGAGAATCAAGTGTGATGATGGCTGAAATAATTGGGTCAAGTCTGCATCAGGTTGGTTCAGTAGTCACATGCAAATGAGGGCATATTAAAAAATTGTAGCAGATCATATTCTCTCTGGATAAAATGGGAATGAGGATGGTGGTGCATCAACCAATTTCAGAAGACACTAGCAAGTAAAATGTAAACCATTGATATTTATACAGGTGTGGAATAAAAGTAAACAATACTGTGTAGTATATAAATATAGGCAGAATTCTGTCCCAAACACCTGATTTCTAGTTCATTCCTCCCCATAATAGTAGATTTAAAGAAGTTAGCCAGTAATGGAAGCGGTGGGGAGTCGGAATACTGGAGGTTAAGGATTCCTTCTAATACTCCTGGCTTTGCTGTGCTGGGTTGAGTTCCTACCATTTGGCATGCCAAACCCAACCCTCCTCTTCTCTCCCATGCTCCAGGCCCATCAGCAGGTTCCCTTGTCCTCTGGATTCTACTAGATCTCACCAGCAGAGAGCAAGAATGGGTGGAAAAGACCACTCCACTGGTGGGTGTGTCTGGGCACAGGTCAACACTCTCTGTTCAGATGGATTTGTACACAGCCTATCTTCAGATGGCCTTGCACACAGCCTGTCTCCAGATGGCCTTGCACACAGCTTGTCTTCAGATGGCCTTGTACACTGCCTGTCTAACTCCATATTCTAGTGACACATTACACAACTGTCCCAAATGGCTTCTGTGTTCCTTGCTGACGCCTTTTGTAAATAGTCCCTCCATGGAACTCTCCTCTATTCAGTTGATTTAATTTATCATGTGTTTTTAGCTGGAATCCTAAGTGAAATAGTCAGAAATCATGTTTCAGATTGTGGGGCAATTAGTGTTCATTCAAAAACAGTTGTTAGGCAGTAACAAGAAGTGTGACTATTTCTCTTTACTCTGTTAATAGTTTCCTTGACGAGCCTGAGGGGTACAGACCTTTGATACTATCTCTCAACTCTTCTTTAACGTTATACGGCCTCACTTTTATTAAAATGACTCAGTTTATGTGCTGTCTTGGGGAGTGGAGAGCAAGCAAGCAACTTTGCCAGATTGACTTGAGTTGGTCTTCTATCTACTCACTGTACTCTGTGTGTGTGTGTGTGTGTGTGTGTGTGTGTGTGTGTGTCACAGAGACGGGGGTGAGAGAGAGAAGAAGAAGAAGCAAGTAAGTCTGGTTTTCAAGTTTAATTCTTTTTTAAATTTGTTTCTTTAGTATTAGTGCTAGGATTATAGTTATGGTGAGTTTTAGACTTAGAGTAAACTTAGAGCTGGTGTTAGAAAGAGGGTTAGATACAAACTTAAAATGGAGCCATGTGAACATTAAATTTAAAGTTCATATGGTTAGGGTTAGGGATAGAGATTGGTGTAACATTGGGATGGAGGTATAGTTACTGTTAAAAATGTTTTACAGTTAGTTTTAGTCCTAGTTTTACTACTTGGGTTATATGTCCAGTAAGGCTAATTTAATTCTTATTGGGAGGCAATTCCCAGGACAATGTTATCTGGGTTCTATCAGCTTTTATTCTAGAGTATTTTTTCAGGGATGTTTATAGACAGCCTCAGGCAGGGAGCACAGACTTTCCTAACTTGTAAGAAAAGACAATGTCTCCCTCCAGGACATGCTTGATCAGGTTAGCTCGTGCTTCACCAGAGAAGACTGGAAGTTCTAAGCTTGGAGTTTCTCAGCTATGCGCACTGTACCTGAAGCATACAAGTGGCCTCTTTACACAGCCTTTGGGACTTGAAAGACAAGGGGCGCTAATGCAAGCCCACTCCTGTTCATTCTGACTGCTGTCTTATGAGTAAACGCGGCCTGTGTTTCATGTCCTCTGCTAACACCTATGAATTGTAGGAGGCTAACTTGCTAGGTTAAGTGTCGGTCACTCTCCTGTCACTATAACAAATCCCCAGATAACTAACTAATAAGGAGAAAGGGCATATCTTAGCTCACAAATGACAAGGCTGATGGAGTGGACCCATAGATTCTGAGGCCTCTGGCACTGCTGTTAAAACCACAGCAGGATGCACAGGGCACAGAAAACAGCTGATCCCATGGCCAAGAAGCAAACGATAACAGGAAGGGGTCCATTTGAGAGCAGGCCCCCGGGGTCCTCAGGACCTACCACCACTGCCCAGTAGCACCATCCTAGAGACCAAGCCTTTCAACATAGGGGCCTTTGGGAGACATTCATCACTCAAACTACAGCAGCTTGCTATAGAGTCATATCTCATGCCCTTCACAGCCCTTGCCAGCCAATGGCATCCTTTGATTAGTTTCCATCCTGAAGTTGGGTCATTTTGTACCAGGCCTGCTGCCCTATACAACTGTAACCACTTTCCCTCGAGATACTCTGGGCCATGAAGTGTCGCTCGTTGGTTTTTTCTGTCTCTGTCCTCCCGCCTTCATTGATTAGAGAGCCTAAACTCATTACACTGCTCTCCAGTAGCAGCCACAATCACAGGAAATGGCCTCTAACGCAGTGTGAAGGCCACAGCACTTCTTTTACCAATGCTTTTCTCGGGCCCCATTTGGAGAAATAAAGGCAGAGCTTGACGCCTAGGTTAGCAACACATGAAAAATCCACTCCCGTGCCCCTCTCTTCCTGGTCTTTAAGTTCTTTCCTCCAGGGCTGGGGAGATGGTAGTTAACACTGACTGTTTTTCCAGAGGACCTGGGTTTGCTCCCAGTAACCACATGGCAGCTCACATCCATTCCTCAATCCAGTTTCAGGGAATCTGATGCCCTCTTCTGTCCTCCATGGGCAGCAGGCACAGACATTCCTGCAGACAACGCACCCACACATATAAAAAATAAAATAAAAATTCTTTCCTGTATATTATGTGAAGGAAATGTCAGGGCTTGGCCACTTTCAGTGTGGAACCACCTGTTCAGTTAGCATGGCTTGCTGGAGTCCAGGAAGAGAGTGCTGGGAGGATCCATCAGGTTTCTCACATTGCTGTGACCACAAAGCCTGAAAGAATTGACTCCAGGGAAGAAAGACTTGGTTCATGGTTCTGAGTGTTTCCATCCATCGGGGCACAGAAGGCATGGTAGAACAGCTTAGCTGATGGTATCAGAAGTATGTGGTGGAGACACCAGGGTGCAAGGCAGAGACCAGCAGCAGGTATAACCTCCAGAGGTCCTGGCTTATTACCTGTTTCTACCAGGGAGGCTCTATTTCCTACAGGCTCCACAGGTTCCCAACCAACAGCACCACCAGTGAGGGGCAAACATTCCAAACTGGCACTTCCGATTCAAACCCGCGAGGAAATACTTTAGCCTGAAAGTAGCACCTGCATTCACCTCAGATCTCATGGCCTGAAGCACAGGGCACAGTCCCCACTGCAAAGGACATGTGAAAGTGCAATCTGTCAAGGGAAGAGCAGGATGTTTGGGGACACTGCAGCCATGTGACCTGGAGCTGCACAGAGATGGAGAGTCACCGTATCACAAATAACCATGCATCCTCTGGGGGTTCCGAGTTCCTGAAGCAGTCGACCTGGAGGGCTGGAACAGCTACGGTGCATGTTCTTCAGCTGTTTCTTTTTTCTCTTCCAACTTGTACATAAAAAGATAGTTTAAGTTGGAGTATTTCTGAATCTGTATCAACTCCCGACAAGCCCCAAGTCTACATACTTGCTTGTGTTTTTAAGAGCACGTTCTGGTGTTTGCTTCAGCAGCACATATGCTACAACTGGAATGATACAGAGAAGATTAGCATGGCCCCTGCACAAGGATAACACACAAATTCATGAAGCGTTCCATATTAAAATAAAAAAGAATGCTGCTGGTCCTGCCGGGGTTGTCTAATTGCTGCTTGTTTTATAGTGGAATGTTGGTGAGTGTGCCCAGTTTTACCGTTTAGTGACAATAGCTGGGTTTTGGTGGTTCAGGCTGCCTGGTCACTTACTGTCCCCAGGTGTGACGTTTCACTTCTATCAGGACCCAGCAGTGAGCTAAGAGCAGCTTTTCAAATGAGGAATAGCGACAGTGTGGGCTTCTTCCACAGCCAACAGTGCTTTCTCTGCAGTTTGGCGGTCTCCAAGCGACACCTTTGCTGCTTATGCACGTCCAGTGATGTTGGACGGGCTGGCCCAGACACGCGGTTTGTCCTCATCCAGGGTTCACTTCAAGCAGGAGTATTATGGGTTGTCATAGCTTGGTGCAATGTGCCCAAATGTGGTCTATGTTCTCATCAGAACCCAAGGAGGCTTGTCACCTGCTGTATTTCTCTGTGGAGTATTGTGGGAGGTGCTACGACCTACCCTTCTCCATAGAAAGGATTTCCCACTGTGCCTCAGGCCCCTGGACTCCTTGAAACATCAAAGAGGTAGGGCCCTGAACTTTCATAGGATTTACTTCCTATCCTTTTTAATTTTATTACTATTATTCTAATTTTGTTTGTGTGTGCACACGAGGGCAGTTGCTCACAGAGTCCAGAAGTGAGAGTTGGATTCTCCATAGCTGGAATTACAGGCAGTTGTGAGCTACCTGACATCAGTGCTGGAAGCTGAAATTCATCCTCTGCAAAAGTATGCACTCTTTTTTTTTAAATTTATGTGCACTGGTGTCTTGCCTGCATGTCTGTGTGAGGGTGTCAGGTCCCCTGGAACTGGAGCTACAGACAGTTGTGTGAGCTGCCATGTGGGTGCTGGGAATTGAACCTGGGACCTCTGGAAGAACGGTCAGTGCTTTTAACCACTGAGCCATCTCTCCAGCATTCACTCTTAGCCACTGAGTCATCTGCCAGGCCCATCAGTCTTTTACTGGCCAAACAGGACGTTCCAAGCAGATACAGACATTACTACCCTACCTGTTTGCTGTCCAAACTAAACTGCTCAAGGTGTGATTTACAGGCACTGTTTTCATTAGCAGTGACAGTGGAGCTGGGCATTCTGCTCCTTCCCCAAGCTACACAGCAAGGATGCATGGTGGGTTTTGTGGCCTTTGGGCTTCTCCAAGGCAGATCTCAAGCTATTCCTTCTCCTGTGAAAAGCGGATCTTCAGTGGGACGGCCATTGATTGTGCTTCATAGCATTCATTCTCAGTACCATTCTTTCTCTGTACCACATTGTAGTAAACACAATTGTTTGACTCTGTAGCTAGGCTCTGCCACCTGCCCCCTAAAAGTTTGGTTTCCCATCATTATAATGAGGAAATACAAACGTGGCAGCATTTCCCCTGTGTTGTCTGGGCGTCAGGGGAAACTCACTGAAAATGCCCTGTCCCAGTATTTGCAGCAAAGCGTCTGAACTTCCTCTTCCAGGGTCTGACTAGGAGATTAGGAGGGAGTGAAGCTCATTGCTAACAGAAGAGTTTCCTGAGTCAACTCAAGAAGTCACCAGTGCCAACAGTTTCTGAACAGGGAACCCAGAATGCAGCCTGAAGCCCACACAGCTGGCTGCCTCAACCTCCCTCCCAGTTATCAGGAGCAAGCGGACCAGGGCAACCCAATGCTATCCAGAAGCTTGGCTGCAAGGTAGTCATGTGTTTCGCCAAATCTTTTACTACAGCAGAAGGGAAGAACAGAGGCGAGGGCTAATTTCAGTAGCCGACCCAGTAGCTCTTTGCTCTACTGATACTTCCTTAGCAACATTTCAGCAGGATCATGAATGAGTTGCTGTATTCTTCCAGGGAGAAGAAAAAAAAACTCTACTCATCCCCTTCCCTTTAAATGCGTCCCTCCTCTTATCCTGTATGCTATAAAAGAGTTGTCTTTAGACACTTCTTGGCTGTGAGCCTAGCCTTTAATGGCTGAGCCATCTCTCCAGCCCCAGACACTTCCCAGTAAATGCACAGGGCACAGAGCCTGGATGATGACACATCACATATACAGCTGAGTGCTGACAGAGGGGTGGAAGTTAAAGACTGTTTCCGAGTCACATCATTTTGAATGTCATTAGGTGTGTTAGACTGAACAACGAATCTCCAAAGATTTCTGCACACGTGACTATGTTATCTTTCAGGTCAAAAAGGATGTTGCAGGCTGATTAGTAACCTCAAGATGTGAAGCCAGGACATGGTTCCCAGGATAAAGGCACTTGCCACAAGCTTCAGTCTGATCCTTGGATCCACATAGCAAAAGGAGAGACCCAATCCCCTCAAGTTGTCCTCTGGCTTCCACCAATGCACTGTGGTACATGGACATAATACCCACAAACAAAACAAACAGATAAATAAATAAATAAATAAATAAATAAATAAATAAATAAATAAATAAATAAAATGCCAGACATGGTGGCACACACTTTTAATCTCAGCACTCAGGAGGCAGAGACAGGTAGATCTCCAAGAGTTCAAGGGCAGTCTGGTCTATGTGGTGAGTTCCAGTATATCCAGGACCCAAATAATGAGACCCTGTCTCAAAAATAAAAACAAAAAAAGTGTAAGATGGAGGAATAAGTATCTCCTGTTGCTGGCTTCAAAGTTGGAGGAGACAGACCAATAGCAAGTGTTATGCCCACATCATGAGCCCCCCAGAGACCACCAGGAGTCTGAGTTCATATACAAAAGCAAAGAGCCTTTATTGCAAGCTTGAGCTTGGACTCTCTGTCTGTTCTAACACAGCGGCTGGATCAGGGAGAGCCCTGAGCTCAGTTATGGCAGGGATTTTAAGGAGTAAAGGATTGTGGGGGTAGGGGAATTCCAGATTCAGATGGGGTTTGAACTCCTGACTGGGCAGGAGTGGGGCACAGAAGTCTTGTCAAACAAGGATTGGTACTGGTGTTGCTGCAAGGAAATTAGCAACTGATATACAAGTGATGTAAGCTGTCCTTAATGTTCTGGAGCATCTAGTACTTGTTTGTCTCAGTTCTGATTGGTCCCCCACAGGGTACAGTTTGTGGCTTTTCCTGTTATTGTAATGGTGAGGCCTAGTCCCAATATTGTTAGTCTGCAGCTAATTATGGCTGCACTAACGTTAAGTTAGACCTCTTCACAAGGAGTGTGTACATTCTCTGAAAACTTTGAACTCTCGGCAGCTGTTGTCCAGAAAGGAAGGAACAGGGTTCTGACAATGACTCCAGTGAACCAGAAGAGGAATTCTCCCTAGAGATCCAGAAAATAACACAGTGCTGTCAACCTCTTGTTTTCAGCCCTCTGAGACCCATTGCCCCAGATTCTGACTTCTGCAACAAGGAAATAAAATGAACAAACATTTAAGCCACTAAGTCAGTGGTTTTTATTATGACAGCAGAAAAAGTTACAAGCAAGCAACACACCGTGTCCCTCAAGTCTTTCTTCCTGGGGACAACTCTGAGAATGTGGGAGCACTGAAAGCTCTGACTGATTTTTATCCTGACCTAGAGATGGTTCCAGGAAATGACCAAGTTGGAAAGGAAAACACAAGCCAGTGTTCCCCTCTTTTCCTCTTTTTCCAGGAGAGGAACATGGGAAGTACACAGCAGAACATATACTGTACAAGATATTAGTTGTTTCTCCATGACTGCAACAAAATCCTGATGCAGAAAGACTTACCATGAAAAAAGCTTTTGGCTCACAGTTTCTGAGGGTTCCATGGCTGCTGGACTCCGTGAACTCGGGAAGAACATCAAGAACAAGTAGACTCAAAGAGAAAGACTGTCTCAAAAACCAAGGAGGAGGAGGAGGAAGAGGAGGAGGAAAAGAAGGAGGAGGAAGAGGAGGAGGAAAAGAAGGAGGAGAAGAAGGAGTCAAATCCAACCCTTATCTACAGAGGGAAGATGTTACATAAACAGGTATTGTTTGCACTAGCTAAGCCTGGTGGACTCCATTCACAGCATGGAACACACAGAGCACTCACTTCCAAATGCAGGACACATGTGCACACACTCATGTCATGTAAATGAGACCATTCAGGATGTATGCTTATGTGTTTACTTACACAAGTACACTCAACAGCCCAAAATATGTGAGAAAAGTAAAGGCAAAACTTCCACCTCCAAAGAGCATTCTCCTCATAGTTGAAAACAAAACTCATTCTTCACATTAGCACAAAACCCTCCCTCTAATCCTTCGTGAGAGCCAAAGTTTTTTAAGTTTTAATTACTGTGCCTAAGAGATCCATGTAACAACAATACCTCCAACCTGCAAGCCTCTTACCCAAGGCCATTGTTCATGGGAGATAACAAGCCACATGTTTTCACTCCCCTAAACAAGTTTGGTTGACCCAACTGCACTGGATGTACTTGATCACATGTGGGCAGGAGACACGCAGTCAGGAAGTGCATCAGGATGTATGCTTGCCCTGATTGGATGTAGGCAAGAGGTACCCAGGCAGGAAGTAGTATGTCAAGTGATATGCTTGCCCCGATTGGACCTGATGGGAAATACTGCGTCCTTATGGCTTTGTCTTTTAAGCTTCTGAAAAATGTGAGTTATGGCCATTTTCTGGGAATCCAGGAATGTCCAGAGTCCTTTGTCCTAGCCAGTGTTTAATTAAAACTTGCTTCAAATTTGGCTCAAAATTGTGGTAGTGGTCTTATTCTCATCAGACAGAATTAACATCTCCCCTTGTAAAGGTCAAAAATTTCTTTGGGGTCACCATGTAATGCACAAATAACATTTCATTTTTATTTAAAATCATAAAAAATTTCAGTATAACTTTTTATTCTCATTTTTTTTATTTTTTATAATATCTAGAATCATCATCCTTGCCACAAAAACTTTTCCTCTCAACTTTTCTAGGTAACACAATTTCTGTTAAGTTACTAGGGTTTTTCCCAAATCAGATGTGATGGCTCAAATCTGCAATTTCAGACCTCGGGAGGCTGAGGCAGGAGAATTACAGCGCTTGGTACCAGCCTGAGATACAGAATGAGACCCTGTCTCAAGACACACACACAGGGTCGGGCGGTTCGTTTTCATTTCTTTTAGCCTGCACCTTGATGCTTGACAAGTGTCACTTAAATTGGTCTGAAAACAAAACGCTGGTGGAAATAAATAAGAGCTGGGCTGTAGTTAGTGCTCAGTCGGTAAAGCAGTCGTCCAGCACACATGAAGCACCAGGTGCAATCCCAGCACTGCATGAACTGCCCTTGGCACTGCGGCCCTGTAACCCCAGGACTTGGGAGATAGAGAAGGATCAGAAGTTCAAGGATCTTGGATATGTAGCAAGTTTGAGGTCAACCTGGGATACAAGAGAGCCAGAAAGAGAGAGAGAGGAGGGAAGGGGAGAGGAGAGGACAGGAGCAGAAAGGAAGGGAAGGAAGGAAGAAGGCTGGAAAGCCATCTAGAGAGTACTAATTTTTACATGAGGTAATTTATTACTACAGTAGGTTGTTTACACCTTCACAGTATCCCATCCTCAGCTAATCACCTTCATTACAGAAATCTACCGGGCAGGAGAAGGCACTTTGTCAGTTTTGTTGTGAGGAAACTAGAGAAGCCGATAGTCATGGATCCAGTATCTCTAGTAGCACACCTTGAGGATAAGGGCAAGGGAAATTCAAATATTCATTTAAATATTTATCTCAGAGGTTTAACCAAGGAACAAACAAAACCCAGGGTAAAAGTGCGTGTGCTGGGGAAGTGAACCAGAGGAAAAACTGGAAAAGTAAAGCTTGTAAAGCATAGGAAGCCATCAGAAACTGTTCAGATAAGTTCTGCGAATGTGGGGATGGTGTCTGGAATGAAGAAATCAAGACCAAGGAGAAGCATAAATCCAGGTCAGAAACACAGGCGACTGACCTAGGATTACAGCTCCCAGTGTGTGTGCCGACAGAACACAGGCTGCTGGAGCTCACAGAAGCGTCTGAGATACTTTAATCTGTATCTTAAATTTTGGAAAACAGATACAGCTGTCACAGAATACACAAATGTCTACAATTAAACTGTGTGGGCATGCATACTTTTCCCTTCCTTTTTCTTCTGAGGGCTGAAATACCTAAAAAATAGAATAGTTAGATATTTCTTAGTTATCACTGCTGGGTGTAATTCTACATCTTTAATCCCAGCACTTGGAAGGCAGAGGCAGGCAGATCTCTGAGTTCAAGGCCAGCTTGGTCTACAGAGCAAGTTCCAGGACAGCCAGTACACAGACTCTCTCTCTCTCTCTCTCTCTCTCTCTCTCTCTCTCTCTCTCTCTCTCCTCTCTCTCTCTCTGTGTGTGTGTGTGTGTGTGTGTGTCTCTATTTCTCTCTCTCTCTAGTATAATATTATATTAATGTAATTTTACATATATATATAATATTTCTTTGCTGAGGATATGGGGGGATATAAGAACAGTTAGCAAGAAGCCTGCCACGGCCATACAGTTTGAAAGCAACATAAGTCTCTGTGTTTACTTGGTCGGGTCTGAGAGGCTGTGGGACTGGCAGGTGAAAGAGATTTGCCCTGACTGTGGGCCAGGCAGGAAAACTTAAGCTACAGGGGGATCGGAACTTCTACATTAGAAACATGCTAGGCAAGGGCAAAGATGCAGCTACTCAGGCGAGAATTAGAAGATTTCATGGAAACCAGAGTAGAACAAAAGCAAGGGGCCAGGGCCTCCAGCCTGTACGTACCGAGTGACACAGCTGAGGCCTTTATTCTCAGCCCTGGCTTTACAGGCCCTTGTTCTCTCTCTAAATTCATCACAGAGCCCTGTAAAGTCAGCAGATCTTGCTTTAAAATCAGTGACTATTATAAGAGTAAGAGCTAGACAATGATAGGCATGAGCTAATGGCCAAGCAGTTTAAATAATATAAAAGTCTGTGTGTTTATTTTATAAGTGGGCTCTGGGACTGGCAGGACTTGGCGGGAGCTGGAGAGAAATTCTCTAGCTACAAATGGTGCCCAACGTGTTGGCAAGAGTTTCCACCTAAAACCTAAGTAAAAAGATTCTAAAACGGAGCTAAAAACAGTTCCTAGTTGTCTCTTTTAAGTTAGTGGCAGCCTGTGGGTTTGACCTACTATCTACTACAGCGGGTTCCTGGTGTCCACGCTTGACCTGCCATATGGTGGGAATGAGGCCTCTGCAAGTGGCACATTAAGCTGCGTGGTGGATTTAGCCTTTGCTAGTACAAAACAAAAAGAGGTTTCTCGGCTACACGCTGCTTTGATAAAAGCATAGACCCACTATTTCTGAGAGTTGATGGCTCCCAGAGCTGGTGGAAAACATACCACCGCCATGTTGGGAAGCTGAAGTGGGTGGAGCCAGCAGCCACAGTGCTGTTTCAGTCTTAGAATCCTGCAGTTTAAAGCAATAGGTTCACAATAAGACTTATTCAGATGGAATAGTTTACAATGTATATAAAATGTACATAGGCTTGAAAGAGAGAGAAAAAGGAATATATACAGTTATATAAACAAATAAATAGTTTTTAACAATAAAGTCTTTAAAGAGACAGTAAAATTAATATTAAAAATATAAGCCACATAAAGATGGCTATCACACAGAGAATCTAGATTATGTTGTCTTTGATATTTGTAACTAAAAAAAAAATTTGACTGTAAAAGCTGTTAAGTTATGCCAAAATGTAAATTTTAAAGGTACCTTGACTTCAAAATTTGGATATAAGGATATGTTGCTTTAAAAAAGAGGCTTTGCTTTTGTTTCCACAGAAAGCCAGAGGCTATGGATTTGTTCCAGATTAAGATACATCAGGTTTGACCAGCCAAGACCCCCTGAAAGGTCTCCAATGACACCATGGCCCAGATGATCTAACATCCAAAACAGTTTCAAGGTAACTGGCTCAAACAATACAGCCTCACGGACTACTCCATAATCCTAAAATTTTCTTTGTATCCCCATAAGATACAGCGCCCTCATCCAGCAGGAAGTAGTAAGAGATGCTATGCCCAAATTCCCAAATATACCAAGCTGGCTTTGGATAAAATTGGTTCACTCCCCCCCTAAACCTAGACATATTCCTAAAATAAAAGGTTAAAAGATTCTTTTGTCCCATATCAAAAGAGCCTTCTGGTATGGGACAGAAAAAAAACAATATTTTTATTTAAAACAGGTTGATTATAAATGCTATCTCTTTCTAAAGAAAAAAAGGGGGGATATGATATAGATATACAGGATATAGATATGATAGGATAAAAGAGTAGATTAATGAACCTACTATTAAAGAACAACAACTTGTTTAAAATGTTTTACATTGGTATAGATTTTAGTTTATTGATACAAGTTTAAACTTAATTTTGTTATACTGTATATACATTTCTATTCTCATTTGAGGTATTATGTTTATGTAACTCATTTAGATTGTAGTGATAATTAAAAATACAGATTAATAATTAGTCTTCTATGATAGTCAAACTTGTACCATGTTAGTTAAGTTTTCTAGGTATACATAGATGATATATTTCAGATAGTCAGGTAACCTTCAGATACTTCAAAGACCTACAGAATATGACATTTAAAATATTTTTAAAAATTTAGACTTTCTGGACAGTAAGACATGTCTGCTCCTGGCAGCACCGATTTACTTCAAAGAAAAGGATGGACATCGAAGACACTCCATATGGAGTTTATCTTTGCCTTGACAAAAATAGCCATTTGGACAAGAAACTGTTCTTGCCTGGACTGCTTGATCGACTGGACATGCAGGAACCATGAAAAGGTGACCACTAAACTTTGCTTGACAAAATGGTCCTTTAGGTTCCTGCTTCACAAAAAACAAAAAACAAAAAAAAAACTGCCAGACATTCTACAGGACACATACACACACACACACACACACACACACACACACACACACACACACACACACACACAAATGACTCAAAAACTAGCCCTGTGGGCTAAAGACAGATACACCAACTTTACAAGAGAACTTTGGATGACTGTCCAGGCTGTCAGCCGTCTCTGTCTACCCT
Organism: Peromyscus eremicus; assembly: GCF_949786415.1. Lineage (NCBI taxonomy): Eukaryota > Metazoa > Chordata > Mammalia > Rodentia > Cricetidae > Peromyscus > Peromyscus eremicus. Next base: position 117,794,456 of record NC_081420.1, on the reverse strand, counting down.
ACAAGACTCCGAAAAGTTGCTTGCATCCTCCCGTTTCTCAGGTAATATTATATCCTTCTGAGGTCTTTAATGTAGTTAAAACTAGATAGTTACAATTTTCCTTAGTTATAATAAAAGATAAGTTAGATATAAAACCTTAAACTCACAAATATAAGATAGATAGGATACCTTCTTTAATATTGTAATTCTTGCTCAATAATTGTTTTGTTATATGTAATTTTACTATGTTAAAGTTAAAACCTTCCTTTTTGAAAAAGAAGAAAAGGGGAAGTGCTGTGGATATCGCTCTGTATAAATAAACACTGGCCAATAGCCAGACAGAAAGTATAGGTGGGACTAACAGAGAGGAGAATTGAGGAAACAGGAAGGAAAGATTGCCTGGAGCCGCCGCCAGGACAAGGGAGATGTAAGGTACTGATAAGCCACGAACTACGTGGCAAAGTATAGATTAATAAAAATGGGCTAAATATAAGAGTAAGAGCTAGGCAATGATAGCCCTGAGCTAATGGCCAAGCAGTTTAAATAATGTAAGAGTCTGTGTGTTTATTTTATAAGTGGGCTCTGGGACTGGTGGGTCTTGGTGGGAGCTGGAGAGAAGTTCTCCAGCTACAGACTATCAACTCTGGGGCATGGTGGAACACACTTTTAATCCTAGCCCCGAGGAAGCAGAAACAGGTGGGTGTCTGTGAGTTCCGGGCCAGTCTGGTCTACACAGAGAGACTGTCAAGAATGAAAGGGAAAAAGGAAGAAAAGGAAGGAAGGAAGGAAGGAAGGAAGGAAGGAAAGAAGGAAGGAAGAAGGAAGGAAGGACATCTTCAAAATAAAGCAGAGCCTTTATGAGTGAACATATTTAAATGAAAAACTCACTATTTCTGATTTCTCTGTTGCTGTCTAGATGTTTCATCAAAAATGAATTCCAGCTCAAAAACACATGCAGAGTCACGTCTGCATCTGACACCTTTGTCTCTTCATTGCCTTGGTTTTTAATAATGGCTCTTAATAATTCAAGAATTTTAGCTTTTTCTGAGAAACTCACAGTCTAAGAAAAACAGACAAACATTTAATGGCGGTAACAAAACATGAAGGATGGTGCTAGAGCATTTGAGACAGCTTTCAGAAATTACGTTAAAAATGGTCTTCCATGAGAAAGAACGGGGAAGATGACTGCAGGCAGCAATGAGTGTGTGTGGCTGAACATACAGAAACAGCCCCTGCTAGACTGTCATTTCCAAGAAGTAAATAGTAATGACATTTGGTTATAGAGCAAGAGTTTCTCTTATTTTCTGAACTTTAACAATACACAAGGTATTCACTAAAGATTAGGAATTCCCCCTAACCAGCTGTTTTAGTTTCAACCACACAAAAGTTGTAGTGCCCCTTTAAGGAAAAGTTGCAAGGTAGAGATCATGGAGGAATAGGGGAAAAGACTGTGGGAGTGAGTCTCCAGGCTCTGGGTCACCGTGTGACAAGAATACACTATTCCATCTGTGTCTCTGGGAGACTTGGGGCCACAGCATTTTGCCCACGTGGCCAAAAGGCAGAATTTCCCTGGTTGCAGATGATGACAAACCAAATATTTAAACATCAAGCAGACTCCAAGGTCAGAGAAAACAGCTAATGTTTGGGCAAATCAATCACTTGAAATTTCTCATCTGTGAAACAGAAAACTGCCTGTCTCTCGGTACTTTTGTGCAGATCAGCTCATATAGATAGGTAAAGAATGTAGGATAGTGTTTGATTTCAGAAAATGACAATATAGGCCATATATATGCATGTGTCTAATTGAGACGCAGATGTTTGCTTGCTCCCTTGATTTAGAGAGACCGTATGATCCCATTTGTCATTTGTTTGCTCTACAAACCTATACAGCTAAAAGCTTTGAGTGCACAGAATGTGGTGTCGGAATGCTAACCTTTTGAATTCTAAATGAGTAGGACTTTTTAACACACGTTCCAAATGTGAACATTTCATATTGGCAGTTACTTCCAAGTAAGCTATATTTTAGAATGATTCTTCTATTCAGTTCAGAAATTGTGCTGAGAAATCCCTCCTTAGAGCTCTAAACTCTAGTAACTGACTGAAATCTAAGTGAAGGTTTCCTATTTTGTGTTTTTCCAGCCGGCTTCTGTTTCCACCCCTAAAGATAACCAGGGAGCCTTCTCAGAAAAAAGTCTGTCTCAAGTTCCGCTCCACAGTGACTGTCCCTCACTAGGGCTTTCCTTTAGATGGAACAAAGTCTCAAGAATGCAGCACGTGTTTCTGAAACGTCCCTAGTCCCTACAGCTTCCGAAATCATCCTCAGGATCCACTAAGACCAGCCAAGTTAGTGAAGCCAACAGTCCTCCACTACCCTCCCCGGCATCCCTCCCACCACGCCCTTCGGTAACCTTGGTTACAGTCACGCCCTCCTCCGGAGCTGCCCAATCATAAAAGTCTGATGTCACCGGACAGGGTTGGCCTAGCTTGAATCTCACCTAGGTCATTGGCTTTAAGCATCTGAACGGAAACGGAAGCGGACTCATTTCTTTTAAAGATGAGTTTCCCCTAGTGCAGAAAGCGTGAGTGGGGAAATCGCGGCCGGGTCTTCCGGGGGCGGGGACTCACCTGCCAGATCAGGAGCGGGGAACCGGCCGGCTCCCAGCTGCAAGGCAGACCGAGCGCCCAGGTCCCCAGGTCCCCTAGCTGTCATGGTGCAGCCGAGATTCTAGGCGACCCCCAGGCGAGGCGCCGACCTACCACGGCGGCACCGGGTGCATGTCAGTTGTCCGACTAGGATGCAGCCCGCACCTACCTGCATCCCGAGCGGCCGCCGCTGCGGCAGCCGCAACCACAGAGCGACCCGAGGACGCGGCGCCAGCGCCTGGTAAATTTTTCTCTGTAGAGAGCCAGAAGAGAAAACAATCAAAGAAGAGAAAGTGCCAAAATCTCGGTTTGGTTTGTTTTCTTGGCTGTCGTAAGCTAATTTGTTTATGAAAATGCCCAGCGTGTGTAATCTGAGCAACTGGAGGCGATGGATCCGACCCCTGATCATACTTACTTACGTAGTTGGCATCCTGATCTTGGTTCCCTTGTGTATTTGGGAACGTCACAAACTGAAGGTAAGAGGGTCCAGCACCTCTACCCTTTCTTACTCTGTTTGGCAGAATCCCTTTGTCAGCCTTTAATGCTTGGGGGTCAGAAAAACATTTCGTCTTTGAACATTAAACGGACCCGTCAGATTTCACTTTGCCGCTACAAGTGTAGGTGGGACCGGGTGGAGAAAAATAGTTAATGTTGCTGCTTAGAATGCTTCGCCGGTACCCATCAGTTCCCAGAAAACTATTCTTGAAATCATATCTGCTGTGCAGATACTGGGCTTGACCAGATCAGATAAACTACCTTGAAAGCTCCGTTTTGGATTTTATAAGTTTTTAGCCTGCTTCCTGGAACGAAAGGATTCCCGTTAGTTGGACTTTGCTAAGTGTTTTTACGTTTGAAGTTCCATCTTTTATTTGTTTCTTTAATGAGAAAGTCTCATGTAGACCGGCTGTTTTGGGACTTGCTTTGTAGCCTAGGATGGTCCTCCAACGTCCACATTCTCAGTGCTTCTGTTTATTCAACGCTGGGGATGGAACCCAGGGCTTTCTTCATTTGAGGCAAGCAAGTATTCTACCAACTGAGTTATGCTGGCCACTTGAAGTTACTCCTCAGTCAAAGCAAAAGTTTTACAAAAGTTCCTCGTGTATTTGTTTCTTTTTTTTTTTTTTTATGTATTTGTTGTTGGTGTATTCGTGGGATGGCCCACTTGTGGAGGTCAGAGGACGGACCAGTTGGGGGAGTTGTTCTTTCCTTCCATCATGAGTGCTGAGTGAGGACTGAGCTCAAGAGATCAGTGCAGTGTTGGAGGCAAGCCCCTTACCTGACTCATCTCTCCGGCAGCCTTTTGTTACTTGTTGATGTCACAACATGACATCATGTTGTGACATTACTAAAGTATTACAAGCAGAATAACTAACATATCCGTAATATATGTATAAAATGAACTTAGAATTATTAATAATAACCAGAAAGTACTTTATTATTTTAGAAGAGTTATGACATACCATGCACATGACCCCCCCTTTTGAGTGTGGAAAATACTTTAGTTAAACAATGTGTCCAAACGTGTCTGTGGGGTTCTTATGTTCACTAAACTTTTGTTGGCTTTCTTATTATAGTCCATATAGATATTTAAGTCTCTTATATATGACATTAAATATTTCTCATTTGTTGAGTTTTTAGCTTATTTGAAATATGTCCACCTAAATTTAGGTATAGCAATCATAATATAAATATAATTTTCTCACTTAGTGTTCCTTGGAGTACTTAATTCACTTAGTATTCTCTTAGCTGTGAGCTTCAAGCGTAGTTTGAAAGTGCCATGAACCTTTAAGACCAATTCTAATCTGCGGTGTAAACTGCTAACACCCCAAGTTGAGTCCCTCAAGTTCTGACAGGGATGTTTAATGGAGGACGTGCGGGTGAGCCTGTCAAATAATGCACTTGGATATGCAAGTCTGGACCTCAGAACAGTTTCAACTGCAGGTACACATCTTGTTTATTCTACTCTCTGCCATAATAAAGGCTGTAAACTGGGCTGTGGAAGACGGCTCAGCAGGTGGAGCAATAACCAGGAAACCCGACCACCTGAGTTCCCTCTCTGTAACCCACCTGAATGGCATCTATGGCAAGATGGGAGGTGGACACAGAATTGCCTGGAAGCTTGCCAGCCAGCTAGCCTCCACTGTGCAGCACAGCAGCAGAAACAAGAGACCCTGGTTCCTAAGCTGGAAGGAGAGCTGACTTCCCAGAGCTGACCTCTGACCTCCACACATGCACACCTGCACTCACACACACAGAAGCACATGTGTATACCATGAACTGAGTGCCTTCAACAGGAATTTGTGTTTTCATGGTCTTGAAAACTATTTTTGAGTCAGATATCCTGGGGGCCAGAAGGTTGCTGTCTAGGGAGGGTACTCTCAGGTTGCAGATGGCCACACTCTTACTGAATACTCAGGTGGTTGAACGATCTCATTTTGAGATCGCCAGCCCTATGAGACTATGACCTCATTTCATCTAAGTCCCCATCAGCTTTATCTCCAAATATGGCCGTTTGCATTAGGGGTTAAGTTCCGACCTCTGAAAGGGGAGCACACCTAGGTACTAATGGTCAGACTTCAGATAGTGTCTGCAGTTAAAGAATGCTTGAGATCAAGGACAGAGAGAAGGAACAGCAAAGACCTGGCACCGGCATTTCCCAGGAATTCACAAGGAACCAATGAAGTGAATGCCCTGGAGGAGGGTTTCAAGGGGACATTCTGAATACTGTCCACTGTTGCCAACCTGCCTGTCACTCTTCACAAGTAGAAAGGTCAGTGGGAGCTTAGTGATCACTGAAGCTGGAAGGACCAAACCCAGAACAGAATTGTTGAAGTACAAATGTGTGGTGGAAACTTAGAATCCGGAGAATATATGAGTTTTGAAGATTTTGACTCCGAAGGAGCCTGAGAAATGATAGCACAATAGGTGGAGGGGACTGAGAAGTTTAAAGGAAGGTTTTGTTTTTGTGTTCAAGGTTAGAGGCTTACCTGGAGCATTTCCTCAAGATAGCTCATAAACAGCAAACAAGAATCAGATACAGAAAGCAAATAACACACTAGGAATGGGCAAAGATACTATGTAAATGTTCTTTTTGTTTGTTTGTCTTGGAGGAGAAGGATGAGGAGGAGGGTTCTTTTGTCAGGCTGTCCTGGAGCTCACAGAGACCCTTCTGCCTCCCAAGTTACTAGGACTAAAGGTGTGTGCTACCACACTCTGTAACTCCAGCTCCAAGGAATCTAGCACCCTCTTCTGACCTCAGCAGGTACCCACACTCACACATGCACATATTCACACAGACACATACATAGAATTTATTAAAAAGTAAATCTTTTTTTAATTGCTACTAATTATTTGGGAAATACCAAGCAGTATTAGTAATCAAATGAAAATTTAAGAAAAAAACATTGATCTTTATAGTTTTAATATCAGAATCTAAACCAATGAATGTGTTCTTTTATTTTTCAAGGTTGGAATACACACTAAAGCATGGTTTATTGCTGGTATCTTTCTGCTGTTGACGATACCTGTGTCCCTCTGGGGGATTCTACAACACTTGGTGCATTACACACAACCGGAACTTCAAAAGCCTATTATAAGGTCAAATCTTAATGTATTTGCTATTACTAGTACTGACTGACTTAATTCAGAAAACTGACATTAAATGTTTTTTATATTTTACTTTCCGTAGGATTCTTTGGATGGTCCCAATATACAGTTTGGACAGTGTAAGTATATTTTATTGTATTGCATTAAGAATTCTTGGGCTGGAGTGATGGATCAGTGGTAAGGCATACTTTGCTCTTCTAGAGAACCCAGGTTCATTTCCCAACACCCACATGGCAGCTCACAACTATACCTCCAGTCCCAGGGAATCTAGTTTCTGATCTCTGTAGGCACCAGGCATGAACATAGCACATACGCATACAAGTAGACAAAATACTCATGCACATAAAATAATAAAGTAAGTAAATCTTTTTAGAAAAGGAATTCTTTTATGACACTTTTTTTCCAGTTTTTTTGAAACAGGGTTTTTCCATGTAGCCCTGGCTGTCCTGGAACTCATACTGTAGACCGGGCTGGCCTCATACTCAGAGATCCACCTGCCTCTGTCTCCCCAGTGAGTGCTGGGATCAAAGGTATGCACTACTACAGCCCAGCTTTTTCTTTCTTTCTGTTTTTACCTATTTATTTTTATATTTTTGAGACAGGGTCTCACTATGTAGTTCTGGCTGTCCTGGAACTCGCTATGTAGAGCAGGTTGCCCCTGAACTCACAGAGAGCCCCCTGCCTCTATCTCCCAAGTGCTGGGATTAAAGCCATGCACCACTACAACTGGCCAAGTTCACTTGTCTTTAGTGTTGGTAAGGAAGATAATATAATGAAAAATGCACATATTTCAAACATTTTTAATATGTAGCTGTTTTCCTTGCTCAGTTGCTTAAATTTAAGATTAGTGGCTCTTAATTTTTTAATGAACGAAATATTATAAATTACCCTCATCAATACGTAGCCACAAGGGAATACTTTCCACCCCAGGCATCCAAATGTGCTGATGCTCAGTTCCCTTATATAAAATGGTTAGTATCAGCATATGGACTAATGTGTCTCCCCTGTCCTTACAGTTAGCTCTAGATGGCTTATGACACCTGATAGAATATCAGTGCCATAGGCAGGTAAGGGGACCTCCGTGAGTTTGAGGCCAGAGTGCAGACCTGGGGTCAGGGGCTGTTACAAATATTTCTGCTCCAGGGTTGGCTGAACCCATAGATGCAGACTCTCATAAGGATACTGATTGTTCACTATCATGCTTTTTAGTTATTAAGTCTTTTATTTGTACCCCACCCCACCCCAAAAAAGAAAATAAAAGGAAAAAACACTTTCCACAGTAGACACAACTAAAGAAAATGGCTTTAGCCAGATGTGGTGTTGCATCCCTTTAATCCCATCACTCAGGTGGAACTCTTAAGTTGGAGGCCAGCCTGGTCTTCTACATAGTGAGTTCCAGAACACCCAGGTTACATAGACCCTGTCTGGAAAAAAAAAAGAAAAAAAATGTCTTCAGTAGCATTTTCTGAATCAGTAGCATTTCTCTTTAACATCTGTGCTTTTCCATAGTGGTTGGCTTTGAAATTTCCAAAAATCGCAATCTACGTAGATACCTGGAGGGAGTGTTACGAAGCTTATGTCATCTATAACTTTATGATCTTCCTTAACAACTACCTAACAATTCGGTTCCCAAACGTGATGTTACACCTGGAAGCTAAAGATCAGCAACAGCATCTCGCTCCACTCTGCTGCTGTCCACCATGGGCGATGGGAGAGTAAGTGTGTTTGGTTTTGATGGGCCTCTGTGTGGGTCTTAAATATCAGTCAGCTCTCTGCAAGGGGTGGGGACAGTAGGCAGAGCCCTTACACTATGTAGCACGTAGTACAGTTTGAAAGATAATAAAATACATTTTTACAATGTGCATGTTGGAAGGTTTTTTGTTTGTTTTATTTTTACATTGCTTACCCCAATAGAAAGTTCATCAATGTAATGAGGGAGAAAACCTTAGAAAATGTTTAATCAGCTATCTTTTTTACAGTTGGGAATTGGAGCCTAAAAGATCATGCACGTGATCACGCAGCTAATTGTCTTGTACTTGTCTCCCTGCTGAGACAAAGTCACTTACAAAAGCAACTTAGGAACACAGTTGAGGGTGCAGTCCCTTATAGTGGGAAAGGCACGTGGCAGGTGCATGACGTCATACTGCATCTGCTGTCAGGAAGCAGAGAGGAAAGCCGGAACTCCGCTCACTGCCTCGTGTTCAGTCCAGGGCCCCAGCCTGAGGATGGCCACCCACCCTCAGGGTGGTTTGCCTTGTCCCAGGAAATCTTTCTGTAAACACATTCACCAGGAAGCTGCATCCTAAATGTCAATGCTTTATACACATGCATGTGCACAAGCTCACAGTTCATTTGTGCCTCCGTTTCTCTCCTGTGTTAGTTAGAGCCATCACTATCAATTCTATCAGCAAAGGTCCTGAGATAATCAGTTTTATTTGACTCACAGACTCAGGTCATTTGGTCCTGTTGATTTGCAGTGTATCATGGCAAGAGTGGGAAACAGGAAAAGACCAAGGTCCCAGCACCTTCTTCTGTTCCTTCTGTTCTGGGTTACACTATAGTGGAGCTGAAGGGAGGCTTTAGGAGATAAAGTTATTAAATATTTTCAAAATGGTCTTCAGATTTCCATGTTGCCACCACATTCTTACCCTACTGTCATTTAGGAGGCCGAAATTGGCAGGATTCAATATAATTAGTGTCAGCTGTCAGCGTGATTTTAATTTGGAGGCTTTGCCATGTTTTGATGCCACTGAATAGTTGAGATGTTATGTTCTCTTTCTTCTGCAGAATGCTGCTCTTTCGATGCAAACTGGGAGTGCTGCAGTACACTGTGATCAGACCAATTACCACTGTTACAGCATTGTAAGTATGGCCTTCCCTTAGTTTTTTTTTTTTAATCTTCATGATACATGGCTGGGAATATAGCTCAGTTGATAAGAGTATTTGCCTTGTATGCACAAAGTCCTGGGTTTAATTCCCAGCATGACAGAAACCAAGTGTAGTGATTCATGGCAAATAATCCTTGCACTTGAAGGTAGAGGCAGGAGAATCGAGAGTTTAAGGCTAGACTGGGCCCTGTCTTAAAAAACAATCTATGTTCTTAAATGGAAAAAACAAGTAGAAAAACAATGTTGATTAATAGTGTAAATACGTATATAAAAGCTGGATTCCATTACGATGAACAATGCAAAGGATTGCCATGAGATTCACATCCTTTGAGAGCAGACTGTACAACACATCAGAAAAACAAAAAACTCCTTCAGTTGGGTTAAACTAAATAAACACAGATTTATTTTCTACCTTGTTAAGAGTTTATTAGGAACACTGTCTTTAACTGGTGCCACCTTTAATCCCAGCACTGAGGAGGCAGAGGGAAGCAGATCTCTGTGAGTTTGAGGCCAGCCTGGTCTACATAGAGAGACCGAATCTCAAAATAAACACACACAAAATCCATTTGATGTCAAAATATGAAATATAATCAAACTACCTGGGAAACTGTTCCCTAAAAAATCCAAAGTGTCAATTTATGATTTATCTATTAGATATTAACATTCTGCAGCTCACATAATTAAAAAAAAAAGCCATGTTTAAAAAAAAAAAGTTCAGGGGCTGGAGTGATGGCTTAGCAGTTAAGAGCACTGACTGCTCTTCCAGAGGACCCGGGTTCAATCCCCAGCACCCACATGGCAGCTCACAACTGTCTGTAACTCCAGTTCCAGGGGACCCTTACACAGACATATATGCAGGCAGAACACCAGTGCACATAAAATAAGAATAAATCAATTACTTAAAAATTAAAAAAAAAACAGTTTAACTCTTTATTAACCTTTGAGCTAGAATTATTTATGAAATTATGATTTATTTCCTTGCTGCTTAGAAACTGGGTGAGCATATAACTTATGGTAAAATTTACCTGTGGGGTGGGGGTGTCTGGGTCTTCAGATACTTACCTGCAATTTACAGGAAAAGGTAAGCTGTAGTTAACGATTATCAGTCAAGTTTTCCAAAATTAGGCCTTGTTTTTTGAAGTTAATATTATTCTCTAGTTTAATGGTTCTCAGTATATAATTTCTTTAAGTTAAAAGGAATAATCATGTCATACATATCTAGAAAAACGTTTCTCTGTTAGTGACCAAAGTCAAGTAATTTTCCATAGATTTGCTGAAGTAAACGGACTCTAAATTTTAAGTGTTGCTACCACTACACCTTAAGAACGTGTTCAGGGCTGGAGAACACTCAGTGGAGCATTCAGTGTTAACAGCACTTGGTACTCTTGCAGAGGTTTAGTGAAATCTAGTTCCAGAGTATCCAGTGCCCTTTTCTGGTCACCAAGGGCATTGCATGCACATTGTGCACAGTATACATGCAGGTAAAACATTCATATGCATAAAATAAGTCTCTAAAGGGTACGTATTAAGATACGGGTTTACTTGGTCAGTCATAAAGTTGATTTTTGCCATTTTTAAGGGTATGTGAGCTTGTTGGTGTCTACGACGAAGGGAACTTTAGCTTCTCCAATGCTTGGACTTACTTGGTTATAATAAATAATTTGTCACAACTGGTAAGTAAATCATCATTCTTCTTAACTGTACTAAATTTGTTTCTGTTGCTAAATATTATTAGGTACTATTTCTTAAGGGAAAAAATTACCTTTTAATTTGTACATAGAACTTGAAACAGCTGTAATATATACCTTTATACAATGTAGAAGTACAGTAATATGTTCATGAATGGTTTGGAGACTTATATGCAGAGCTGTTTGCTCTTGTGACCACACAGCATTGTGGGGATAAGCATGGTGTGCCTTCTAAACAAACAAAACATAATGCAATCGGCCTATTCAGTGAGAGGAAAAAGTCTAATTGGCACGAGAGGATAGAGTTTAAATAAAAATAGAAGAGTTCACCAGGTGGTGGTGGCGCAACCTTTTAATCCCAGCACTTGGGAGGCAGAGGCAGGCGGATCTCTGTGAGTTCTAGGCCAGCCTGATCTACAGAGTGAGTTCCAGCACAACCAGGGCTACACAGAGAAATCCTGTCTTGAAAAACCAAACAAACAAACAAACAAAAGCAAGAATTCAAATCTCTGATATATATTTAGAATTAAAGGAAAATAAAACTGAAATTTAAAAAAAATGAGTGCTATTCTAGGAACTAAAAGGCTCTCTTAAGCTGATGTGTATTTCATCTAAAGTCTTTGGATAGTGCTTTTTACAGTATAGTAAACACTTCTAATACATAAATTATTAGAAGTTTATAATGGAACCGAGCATGGCATTGCATGCCTTTAATCCCAGAATTTGGAGGCAGAGGCAGGCAGATCTCTGAGTTTGAGGCCAGCCTGATCTACAAAGTGAGTTCCAGGACAGCCAGAGTTATACAGAGAAACCCTGTCTTGAAAAAACAAAAAAAACAAAAAAAAAAAAAGAAACAAGGAAGGAAGGAAGTACAAAAGAAAGAGGGAGGAGAGAGAGAGAGAGAGAGAGAGAGAGAGAGAGAGAGAGAGAGGAAGAGAGGGAAGAAAAGAAAGAAGAAACGAAGGAAGGAAGGAAGGAAATATATTATATTGGAAATATATTATAATGGAAATAAATGAGGTCTGTCTTCAGAGCTTTCTCTCATGTTCATCTCCATGACCAGCAGTCTTTTTTCTGGGAATGTACTCTAAAGAAATGGTATAAGGGTTTGAGCCTTCTGGGATGTAATGCCCATTATAAGAAAGGACTGGAAACACTCTAAACCCGGTGGACATAGTTTGGTCTTCCCATTGGCATTTAGACAGATACTAAAAGTAAACCTTATGAAACATACACAAAAGTTAGCTACTTTCAGTTGAAAAAGATATTGGAATTAATATCATGAGTGTAATTAATATCTTGAATGTAATTCATACCACCTAATTGTGAACTTAAAAATGGTTACAATTGCAAATATTATGTTCATTTAAAAAAATAAGGTGGAATATAATCACCATACATTATATGTGTGTATGAAACTGAAGACAGCGATGTTCTAAAATAGAAAGTGGTGGTGGTGTCATGGGCCTATGAGAATGCTGGACTAAAGTCTATCAAATTGTGCAAACAGGCAAATTGTATACTATGTGAATTATTTGTCAATAAAGATTTTATAAAATGTGAAAAAGAAAAAGATATTGGGAACAAATTTTTATTTTAGTTCATGATAGATGTTAGAAAATTGGGTTATGACTGTGGAATGTGCCTGGAGTGTTTGTCTATCACACAGCCCTGGGTAAGATCCCAGCATGAGGGTCACAGTTCCTATGTACAGAGAAACGGTTCAGTGTTAAGAGTCTGTTTGTTTTTAGTGGTACTAGAGCTAGAACCCAGGGCCCGGGAGTGTGTGACATGCACCCTGGGTGGTCCTGCTCCAGTGCAAGGGTCTGAGCTTGGTTCTTGCTTTACTGCTCTCATATCCTGAAGTATTTTAAATGAGCATAAAGTATCTCCTGGTTTTATTGGGGAAAGTAAGCTTCCAGAAATGCTTCTTGCTGTTGAAATGCTGGTTGGTTATTATAACTGACTCTAAAGACGTGGGCACTTATTTTAAGAAGTAAGGCCAGTTGGACTTACACACTGCTCTCAAGGAAATCGGTTTGTGTGATGCAGATTTCATGATCACAGTTATATTGAAACTGTGCTATTTAATGTGTTGCCTAATAAAATGTGTGTGTGTGTGTGTGTGTGTGTGTTGTGTAAATGTTACACGAGAGACTAGCTAATAATAATAACCAAGTTTTTATAAAAGTGGTGGTAATTTGTGTTGCCTTTTTTTTGACTGAAGGAAACCTTCCGTTCATGTCATTTGTTTATTGCTTTGAGTTCCAGTATGTGAACACTTAGAAACATATTCAGGAAAAATGTTACATACCTCTCTTGAGAAATCTCACATATATGCATCTTCAGCAACATATTAAAAGCACTAAAACGTCGGCTGATTAGCCCTAAGCTCTGCCAGGAACATTACTGTAGACTCTGGTTTCGGCTTTAACAAATGGTTCTGTCACTGTCTTCCTACTGCAGAATGTTGAATGTTGCTTTTGTTTCTAGTTTGCCATGTACTGCCTCCTGCTGTTTTACAAAGTGCTGAAGGAAGAGCTTAGCCCTATAAAACCCGTTGGCAAATTTCTTTGTGTCAAACTGGTAGTCTTTGTCTCGTTCTGGTAAGTATTGCTTGCTCTTAAATATTCTCATTTTATAAGTGCCAATAAAACTGTTGGTTAAGGGAGTTTTTTAAATAATGTGAATACAATGCCAGGCTCAGTGGTGCCTGTCTGTAATCCCAGCTCTTGGAAGACTGAGGCAGGACTACCATTCAGGGCCAACCTGAACTAGGAAGATGTCTTTGGGGCTGGAGAGAGGCTCAGCAGTTAAGAGAGTGTGCTGCATATCCAGAGGACCGCAGTTTGGTCCCCAGCACTCAGGTCTGGCGGCTCACAACCTCATGTAACTCTAGCTCCAAGGGGTCTGAAATCCTCCTCTGGCCTCTGTGAGCATATGCACATACCTGCAGTCAGACACACACAAGAACGTCTTTTTTAAAAAGCTATCCCTTCAGGTCTTATAAGATTTACAAAAATCAGGCCAGAGAGATGGCTCAGTGGTTAAGAGCACTTGCTACTCTTGCTGAGGACCTGGGTTTAGTTCCCAACACCAACAAGATTAGTGGCTCACACTCAACCTTCTGTAACTTCAGATCCAGGTGGTTCTAATGTCCTCTTCTAGTATCTGCAGACACTGCACATGTATTGTATACACACATGCAAGCAAAATGCATACAAATTAAAATAAATATTAGTTTTAAAAAGATTAAAACAAACAAACAAATGATCTTAGTCATGTGTGGTGGTACATACCTGTAATCCCAGCATTCAGGGTGAGGCAAGAGAATCTTAAATTATGAGTTTGAGGACAGCCTGCTCTATAAAGCAAGTTGTAGACCAGCCACATTGTGTTATCTTGTATCTGAACAAAGAAGTAGTCAGATGGCCACTGTGACATTTAAAAGATGAAGATAATTTGAGATAGCCTAAATATCTTGATGTTGGTGTGGTGGTGTGTACCTTTAATCCCAGCACTCCCCAGGGAGGAGAAGCAGGTGATTCTCTCTGAGTTCAAGGCTAGCAGGGTCTACATAGCAAGTTTGAGGCCAGTCAGCTACATAGTAAGACCCTGTCTCAAAATGAATAAATTACTTAAAATCTGTCATAAATAAAACTATCAACTAGGGAGAAAACATGTAATGACAGGGGAATGTTTATCAGTGAGTGTCCTTTAAAACACAAGGCAAGGCTGGAGATCCATCAGAGTGTCTGCCTGGTGTATCCACTGCCCTACTGTCTGTCCTCAATGTCACAAAGCAAACAGCAAAACTAGCCATGGTGTTAGGACAGGATAGGTACTAAGAGTTATAGAAACAGTTTAGCAATTCAGTAAGGGCAAAGGAGAAGGAATTCATGAAACTGCACTGCCAGAAGTAGTCATTAGCAGTTGAAGACATACATCATATGCAGTTTTTACAGAAGTAGCTTATGCTATAGAGACTTCTGGGACTCGATGGTATTATAATGCAGATACTCTGTGGGCTGGCAGGCTAGCTCTCTGGGGAAAGGCACTTGCTATGCATGCCTAATGAACTGAGTTTAATCCCCAGGACCCCTGTAAAGGTGGAAGTAGAGAACCAACTCCACAGAGCTGTTCTCTGGCACCCTGCCACACAAATCATAAGAAGTAAGCCTTAAAAACGGAGAAAAAAACAAAACTGAAATTAATAGGGCCAGTGAAATGGATCAGCAGGAAAAGATGCTTGCCATCACCAACCTGACAATTGGAGTTCCATCAAAGAGCCCACGAGGTAGATGGAAAGAAATGACTCCTGCAGGCTGTCCTCTGACCTCCCCACACACACAACATGTTATATGTGTGCACACACACAGCCGAAAATAAATATTATTTTTGTCCTAGTAATTATTCAGGCATGGTGGCATATACCTTTAATCTCAGCACTTGGGAGGCAGAGGTGGCCAGATCTCTGAGTTTAAGGCCAGGTTGGTCAGCATAGTGAGTCCTAGAACAACCAGGGTTCCATTGGTAGACCCTGTATCTAAATGAATGAATGAATAATAAAATGAAATCCTAGTACTGAATACACATGTAAACACACTTGAGTATCAGCCTTTACTTACAAGCTGTTAAAACTTAGAATCTAATTGTTTGTACATGTTTTCAAAGCAAAAAAGATAATCTGAACCAAATGATGAAGTTCTGAGAATACATAATGCAATTCATCTTATGAAACTAGTAGAATAAATTTGTAAGGCAAGATGAGTATATTTAATATAAGCAGACCTTGTTTGGGAATATGCCCTAAAGCCAGTGTAGGGGACGAGCCCCCACACTTATTTACGCCAGGAACTCTTGGGGATTGAGGGATAAGAGACTTAAAGAGTTAAGAAGCAGAGAGATAACACAGAATAGACTCGGGTGGGCATGGATCTTTATCCACTGGCCCAGAACTGTATTCCAAAGGACTATTTATAACAATGCCAAGGGGTGAAGCAAAAGACCTCCCCCTTGCTAGTTACAGTCATCTGGTACCCAGGTCCATGGTCTAGTCAACCTCTTATGGAGCCCTACTGGGTACAGCCACTAGGAAACCTAGTGGGCTCCAACAAGGCAGAACAGTGGGGGGTCCTGGAGTACATTGAGGCCTTAACTGATTTCAGGTGCATATTTTAATCTCTGTGTATACAACATGTATGTGTTTATTGTGTGAGTGGCACATGTCCATGCCATGTGTGCATGTGGAAATGAGGACAGCTTTGGGTATCAGTCCTCACCTTTCATTTGAGATGGGGTCTCTTAACTGTTACTCTGCACACATCAGGATCGCCGGCCTGCAGTCTTCCCAGGATTCTCTTACCCCACCTCTCAGCTCACTGCAGGAGCACCGGGTTTACAGATGTGCACCATGCCAGCCTTCGCTGGCTTCTGTGACTCTAACTCAGGTTCTCACACTTGTGCAGCAAGTGCTTTACACACCGAGCCCCGTCCCGAGCCCCTAATTGCATAAACAGTTGGTCATTTCATGATCTAGATTTGACATTTACCTTTTCTTGACATACAGGCAAGCAGTCCTTATAGCACTGTTGGTGAAGGTTGGCGTTATTTCGGAAAAGCGTACGTGGGAATGGCAGAGTGCGGAAGCTGTGGCCACGGGCCTGCAGGTAAGTAGTGCTGTCAATGAATCAAGGGGTTTTACTGTTTACGCTGTTTGACACAGTGATGCCCCAAACGTACAAACAGTGAGCAAGGCTGTTAGATTACTCCATGGTGCGGAGCAGGAACCCTAGAGAAATGGCCCATAGGTACTGATTGGTAATGGTTTTATTCCTGGTCTACATATATCTGCATGTTTCCTTTCAGTCCTTGGGGAACAGATTAAGAAATACTTGACTGAGGGAAAGCAAAAGAGATGTAAATCTTGGCTTGTCATGTTTTGAAGTAGAAAACATAATGTTGGAAAATGAATATAGCCAGGCGGTGGTGGCGCACGCCTTTAATTCCAGCACTCGGGAGGCAGAGCCAGGCAGATCTCTGTGAGTTTGAGGCCAGCCTGGTCTACCAAGTGAGTTCCAGGAAAGGCACAAAGCTACACAGAGAAACCCTGTCTCGAAAAACCAAAAAAAAAAAAAAAAAAAAAAGAAAGAAAGAAAAAGAAAAGAAAGAAAAATGAATATAATTTGGATTATATTTAAAAAAGTTGACACCCTAAGTAACTTTGAAAATGTTAGCAGTTTGAAAAACTAGATTTAAAGCCAAAGATGTTTGATATTTTCATGGCTGTTGTAGGATTTTATAATCTGCATCGAAATGTTCCTTGCGGCCATTGCCCATCATTATTCGTTCTCCTATAAACCCTACGTGCAAGAGGCAGAGGAAGTCTCTTGCTTTGACTCTTTCCTGGCTATGTGGGATGTGTCAGATATCAGAGATGACATTTCTGAACAAATAAGACGTGTGGGTAAGTAACAGCTGTTTAACTTTGGTTAGTGTGGTTGTGTATATAGGGAGTGGGGGTTGTCTGTATGTGCATGTGGGGTCAGAGGTGAACCTCGGGTATGGTCCCTCAGGAGCTGTTCAGTTTGGGTTTTGGAACAGGGTCTCTCACTGTCCTGGGGCTCACAGATTGAGCTAGGATTGCTGTACAGAGGCCCCAGGGATCCAACTGTCTCGCTAGCACAGGACTGCAAGCATGCCTAGCTTGGGACCTGTGCTGAGGATTGGATCAGGTCTTCATTCTTGTGTGGCAAGCGCTTTACAGACAGGTATCACCCCAACCCAAATACGTAAGATTTACTCTAGTAATTTAAGAAATAAGAACATATTTAAAGCAGTACCATGATATAGGCTCTTCAAATCTGGGGAGAACAAAGAGAGGAACTATTTTTAGAATGATAAAAATAACTTTTGGCTAATAAATTTATATTGTCTTAAAGGGAGAACAATGAGAGGTTACCCAAAAAAAAATTATTTTCCTGAAGACTCGGAGCATACTGAACACACAAGTCTGCTTTCCTCATCCTCACAAGATGCAGTTTCTGCAGGTTCAAAGCCATCCTCACCCCTGGGCCAATATCAGGGCTTTGGACACACAATTACTTCACAGAATGCAGCTGCTGCTTCCAAGCTAAGTGAACACATTGTGAGTGATGTCCCAGAAGAGCAGGAACCTCCTGATACAGGCCAACATCAAGACTTCAAAGACACAGTTACTTCACAGGATACACTTTCTGAAGCCAAGCTATGTGAAGATATCATGACAGATATCCCTGAAAAGCAGAAGTCCCCTGACCCATCAATGGACTCTTAAAGCTACCACAATCCTCTCTGTGGCAGGATTGCCTATTCAAAGCTGGGCAAAAACCAGATATAACTACTATATATAATATACACATGCATATAATACTAATACGCACATGTTAGTATATATATATATATTTGTATATGTTTTGTATATCACAAATAACATTTAAATTTCCTAGGCTTTGGCTTTCTTAAACTGTTAGGATATCATATATTCAAACAGTAGGAAACAACTTCAGCTGAACTCTCTTGCATTTCTCAAGAGGATGGACATTTGAAAACAAACAAACAAACAAAAAAATCAGTGCTTCTTAACCACTGCATGAATGTAATGCTCTGGACTGAAAAATGTAAATTTAAGGTTAATTTAATTTAATCATAATCATGTGCCATTTAAGTTTACATAATTATACTTCAATTACATGTCTTTCAACAAATGCAGTACCATTTTCTGAAACTCTTACATATCTTTTTTCTTTCTTTATTTTTCTCTCTCTCTCTTTCTCTTTTTTTTTTTTTTTTTTTTTTTTTTTTTGAGACAGGGTTTCTTTGCATATCCCTGGCTGTCCTGGAACTCTCTCTGTAGACCAGGCTGGCCTTGACTCACAGAGACCAGCCTGCTTGTGCCATCTGAGTGCTAGGACTATAAGCATGCACCACCACCAACCTGGCTGTGTGCTACTCTTTAAACATAAATTCTTAATGTTTTAACAAAAATTGCTTAATTAGAAGTCCACTTTTTTTTTTTATTTTTGAGCTAGACTTAATGGTGTACACCTTTAATCCCAGCACTCAGGAAGCAGAGGCAGGCGGCACTTGATGAGTTCCCCAGTCTGGTCTAGGCCAAAAACAAAAACAAAACACTGGTCAAAGAAACAGAAAATGAAGCTAAATGGAAGGATACCCTGTGACTCAGAATAAATCTTATCAGAATATCCACACCACCAACAGGAAGATATAGATCCTAGTGGCATGATTCAGGCAAAGAACAGTCCTAAAATTCATATAGAAATATTTTTAAAAAGGCCAGACCACTTCTGAGGAAAATTGGACAATGGCATTTCCTGATTTGAAACACAAGCTGGGTGCCATGGTTCATTCCCCTGTCATCCCAGCATAGGAGGTTGAAAAGGGTCATTTGAACCGAGTGTTTGAGATTAGCCTGAGCACCATGGTGAGAAACACACACATACCCCACACCTCAAGAAAGAATTGTTACAGAGCCTCAGTGGTCAACAGGGTGGTGGGCTGGAGAGTTTGCTCAGTGGTCAAGAACACTGGCTGCTCTCCCAGAGGACCCAGGATTGATTTCCAGCACCAACATGGTAACTTGAAACCATCTGTAACTGTAGTTCTGGGAAATTTAGTGCCCTCTTCTGACCAGCTCAGGCACAAGCATGCACACTGGTGCACAGGCATGTATACAGGCCAAACACCCAAACACATAAATAAAAATGTTTAAAGGAAAAAAAGTGTGACACTAACAAAAACCAGACAAGTAGAACAAAATGGAAAGTCAGAATAATTGCTGACAAGAGCACCTAGTGGGCACACTAAGAAAAACTAGCTTCCACCCAGGGATTGCCCCAAGAAGTGTGGATTCCACATCCCAGAGAAGAAACTAGACCCTTATTTTACACCAGACACCAAAATCAACTTTGTGCAAGGCACACAAATGTGAGACCTGTAACTAAACTAAGAGAAGCCCCTGAACCATTGGCTTTGCCAGTGACTTTCAGAACACCACACCAGAAGGTAACATGCAAGCTTCCAAAGTCCTACCCAGCTATGGCAGAAGCACGTCCAACCCGCATGCCATGACGACCCTAAGGCGCAACAGCGCATGCACACCTTGGCAGTAACCAACAGCTCTAACTGGACTGAAGATCTGCTCGACAAGAGGAAACCTGCCTGGGACTGGAAACCTGGCTAACGACTTAGTGCTAGTGATTACTGGAGGAGAATCTACAACCACTGATTTATTAAACCAGCATAATCCCTAACAACAGTCTATAAATATCTGTCCTTATACCCACAGATAACTGTAGTTTTTACCCCTCATCAAGGAAACTTGTCTGCAACAGACCATTACAGAAAACCATAACTAAATGCAGAGTTGTGGAGCCCAGTCCCAGTGGACACATCAACAAAACACTCCCACACCTAAGGCTCAGGGAACATTGCAGAAGAGGGAACAGGAAGATTGTAAGACCCAGAGGATCAGGGACTTTGCTGTGAGATTGTGTCTCCTAGTAATGTCAGAAGCTACATCCCTAAAGTCTCAACAACATGACTGCCCAAATGTGAGCTGAACAAGGACAACACCAAGGGAAAACCCCACAGGCCTCAACCCTACACAAAGAACTATAGGCAACTGAGGAAAGCTGGAAGTAGGAGAGATGGTCTTTTCCATGGAAAAGCATAATAATTAGTTGTCTAGTGCCAAATGCTCAGCTCCTAAAAACATAAATACAGGTAGCAATATACAGACCGAGCAGGTTATATTTAGGAATATATATGTGTACATATGTGCATGCAACAACAATGAGAAGAGAGGCCATGAATTTGAAGAAGAGCAGGGAGGGATATATGGGAGGCTTTGCGGGGAGAAAAGCAAATGGAGAAACGTTGTAAATATATTCTAAAAAAAATTAAAGTCACACCATAAGTTTGGCCCACAAAAACAAAACATGAGTGAGCAGGACTTGATCTGCCACATTCTACAACAGATGGCACCTGTGCACCCACAGATTCAAACAGCCCTAGGTCACAAAGCCCTGGGAAGATGGCAGTTGTGCTGGACACCGACCTTTTCTTGTCTTTGCTTTCCACACAAAACACCTACACTGTTTTAGTTGCCATATCTAGAGCTCTTGTAAGGATAGGACAACTATATCAATCAAAACCTTCTGCAGAGCAAAGGAAAAATATCAGTGACCTCAAGCAGCAGCCTACCTACTGGGAAAAAGACTTGCAAACAATATCTAGCTTAAAAGGAGCTAATACCATAAAGAACTCATACAGCTCGGTAACAAGCAACCCTGCTACAAATGAGAAAAATCCTGAACGAACATTTCAATAAAGCAGACAAAAATGGCCAGCAGATGCTGTCTGCTCCTTCCTGACTGTGGTCATAATATGACAAGCCACTTCATGTTCCTGCCAGCACACCACACGACTGCGTCCCTCCAGACCTTCACTCTGTCTGCACTGAGAGCTGTGCACTTGGCTCCAGCCAGGTCCCACATCAAGGCTCACTTCCTTGCCGATTTTAGTGCAGCCCCTGCCCAGAACAATGTGCAGATTGGACACAATCAGCAGCTACAGGGCTACCTCAAATTAAGGCCCCTGCTGCCTCTGTGTCTCTGCAACCCAAGACACGCAGTGAACCATACTCTTGAGGAAATTCATCAACTGTCAGTCATACTGAAAACCTGGCCAGTAGAATACTTCTAGACTATGGAAGTCTTTGAAACAAAAACTCACTGGATTCAGTGACCTGGAGACCAGAATAGAGCCAGAGTCTGCTGGGGGAGCTTAGACCCAAGCTCTAAACAGCATGCTGCACACCGGATATACAACAGCAGGGTCAACATTGGCCAGCAGCTTCCTGGAGGCTTAACTAGAGGTGAGACCTCAGCGTCTGTAACCCAGCCTGCAAAAGGGAAGCCCAGAAGCAGGAACAGCATTCCAAACAAGATCCTTGGGTGCGGTGGGAACGACACCCAGGGCACTGTGACCAATAGCTAAGTCCTAGCCGTGAAATACCTAAGAGCATGTCAGCTTCTGGAAACCATGGCAAACGTGCCTAGACTTGAGACTGAATCCCGACAACAGGACAGACAGCTTTCATACGGTTACCATCCAGCACTTTCACATTTATCCTGTCAGTTTGTTGTTCTGGAGCTACTCTTTGTTCCTTTCTCAAAGCACCCAGGCTCCGCTGGTTTGTGGGGTCTGTGTCAGCCTCCTAAGAGCCGGGCTGCTGTGTTACCTGATACTTTGTAGCTCCCCTCTCGTGCTCATTACTCCATCTCCGACTACTATCCCCAGTCTGCTGATGTGAATGAAAATAGACCCCATAGACTCATAGGGAGTGGCATTATTTGAAAGAATTAGGAGATGTGGCCTTGTTGGAGTGGGTGCAGCCTTATTGGAGGAAGTATGTCACTGGTCATAGGTTTTGAGGTTTCAGAAACTCAAGTCAGACCCAGTAACCACTCTTTCTTCTTGCTGCCTATGGATCAGGATGCAGAACATTCAACTCCTTCTCCAGCACCATGCCTGCCTGCCATGATTGTCTTAGTTAGGGTTTCTATCACTGCAACCAAGCACCATGACCTAAAGGCAAGTTGAGGAGGAAAGGTTTATTAGGCTTACACTTCAGCATTGCTGTTCATCACTGCAGGAAGTCAGGACAGGAACTCAATCAGGGCAGGATCTGATGCAGGGGCCATGGAGGGAAGCTGCTTACTGGCTTTCTTCCCATGGCTTGCTCAGCCCACCTTTTTATAGAACCCAGGACCACCAGCCCAGGGATGGCACCACCCACCGTGGGCTGGGTCCTCCTCCATTGATCACTAAATGAGAAAATGCCTTACAGCTGGATCTTATGGAGGCATTTCCTTAACTGAGGCTCCTTTCTTTCTAATGACTAACTTGTGTCAAGTTGACACACAAAACTAGCCAGTACAATAATGAACTAAACCTCTGAACTGTAAGCAAATCCCAATTAAATGTTTTTCTTTATAAGAGTTCCCGTGATATGGCGTCTCTTCACAATAGGAACCCGAAGACAGAAGTCAAAATGCTATTGCTGTAGGGGGAGGGGTGTATGTGCACAACACAACATGAACAGACCTGGCTTCCCAAGACTGCTAAGCCAGGTTAACAGAAGACACTAGAAAGAATTTTTTGGATTGAAGAAAACAAACACACCCAAGAGGCTATGGACAATACAGATACTGTGACTGTAGTCAAATAAGATGAGAATACCAAACACTACAGAGTGACAGGATCAATGTGTATCCTCTCAAGAACAACCCTGAACAGTCATGTTCCCAATTCCACAATCAAAGACACAGACCAGCCCTTTGGGGTCAAAAGAAGGGTCCATTTATTTGTTGTCTCCAAGAAATGTGCCACCAGTATAAACAGATGGTACCATGAGCGGAGAGGGTGGAAATGGTGCTCCAAACAAATGGAACTATAAACAAGAGCCAGACAGCCAAAAGGTATAAGAAAAGTCATTTTATCGACAGCAACAATCTATCAAGAGGCCATTACAATTCTAACTTCTGTGCACCCGGTATGTGTGCACCCATTTCATTAAACAAAAACTACTAGATGTAAAGTCAAAGATTAGAGGGTGGAAAGATGGCTCCGTGGATCAAGTGCTTGCCACACAAAGAGCAGGATAGAGTACTGAACCCCAGCGCCCACATTCAAGCCAGAGAGGTGTGGTGATTGTCTGTAATACCCAAACTCTGGAGAAGAGCCAGGATCCCCAAGGCAAACTGGCTAGATGAGACTATTTGTCATTGGTGCTCTCTGGCTTCAGCAAGAGAACACACCTCAATAAATGAAAAGTGAGTGAGAGAGACACCAGTATCAACTCAGGGCTCAGCATTTGTGTATATATGTTGTGTGTGCACACAAGTACATACATGCTCACACACACAAACCACATGCAAATAAAAATCTTAAGACAAATAAAGTCACAAATTAATCCCAATACATAGTAGATGACTTCAATAACCCATTCTTACCAACAAAAATTTGTTGACAAAAATTAAACACCCGAGTTAACTGACATCATATCAATAGACCTTACAGATACCTACAGAACAGTCCATTCAAACATTTCAGAAGACATTCTCAGTAACCTGTAGAACTGGTTCTAAAATAGACCATAACATTATTTAATAGGACACAAAGCCTTAACAAACACAGGGAAATTTAAATAACTTCTTATTTTGACCACAAGGCTAAAAGCTAAAAATCAATAGCAAGAGTAACTATAAAGCATGTAAACTTGTGGAAATTCAACAACACACCATTGAATAATGCACAGTCATTGAAGAAATCAAGAAGGCAGTCAAAGATTAGGAGAGCCAAAGCAAAAGGAAAACATAACACACTAAAAGCATTTCTAAGAGGAAAGTTATAGCTAAACATGCCACATTAAAAAAAAAATCAGGGGCTGGAGAGATGGCTCAGAGGTTAAGAGCACTGACTGCTCTTCCAGAGGTCCTGAGTTCAATTCCCAGCAACCACATGGTGGCTCACAACCATCTGTAATGAGATCTGATGTCCTCTTCTGGTGTGCAGGCAAACATGCTGTATACATAATAAATAAATAAATCTTAAAAAAAATCAGCAAATCTCAAATAAATAAAAATTCTCTTTAGAGTCTTGGGAGAAATAAGAACAAGCCAAACCCAAAAGCAGTGGTTGGAAAATTAAGAGGGCAGAAATTAATAGAAGACTCAGAGAAGCTGAGTTGGTTCTTTGAGTAGATAACAAGGGATAGAAATGTAGTTCACCAAAATGTTGGACTAGCATGCCAAAAGCACTGAGTTTGGTCTCCAGCAGTACACAGCCCAGGTGTGGTGGCACACACCAGTAATCTCAGCATTTAGGAAGTAGTAGAGACAGGAGATTCAGAAATTAAAAGTTATCCTCAGATACATAGCTAATTTGAGACCAGTCTGGGATACATAAGACCTTGCCACCCCCCCCCCACAAAAAAAAAGAAAGAAAGAAAGAAAGGGAAGAGGGAGGGAGGGAGGGAGGGAAGGAAGGAAGGAAGGAAGGAAGGAAGGAAGGAAGGAAGGAAAGAAAGAAAGAAGAAAAGAAAAGGAAGGAAAGAGAAACAAAGGAAGGAAGAAGAAAAGAAGGTAGGGAGGAGGGAGCAAAGAAAGAGAGAGAAAGGAAAGGAGAGAAGGGAGAGGGAAGGGTAAGAGGAGAGAGGAGATGGGGACAAAGAGGAGCAAGATCAAAAGTAGGGAAAGCACTTCAAGATGCAGACACGGGCAAGGACTTTCTGAAGAGACTTTCGGGTCACTCAGGAAGTAATGCCAACAATTAAAAATGGGATCCCATAGCTGGGCAGTGGTGGTGCACTGCCATAGGATCTCTTTCTGTATGCTGTGAATGTGTGCTGCTCCCATTGGCTAACAAATAAAGCTGCATTGGCCTATGGCAGGGCAGGATGGAGCCAGGTGGGAAAATCCAAGAGAGATAGTGAGAGGAGAAAAGAGAGTGTGTGCGGGGGAGAGACGCCAAACCGCCATCCAAGGAGCAACATGTAATGGGGCGCAGATAAAGCCACGGAACACATGGTGATACACAGATAATAGTCATGAGTTAAGTTATAAGAGCTAGCTAGCAAGAAGCCTGACCCATAGACGATATAATTTGCAATTAATATTAAGCCTCTGAGTGATTATTTTATAAGCAGATGCGAGACCGGGGCCAGGAGAAACTTATGGCTACAGTGCATGCCTTTAATCCCAGCAGAGGCAGAGGAAGGTGGGTCTCTGTGAGTTCAAGGCCAGCCTGGTCTACAGAGTGAGTTCCAGGACAGGCTCCAAAGCTACACAGAGAAACCCTGTCTGGAAAAAACACAAAACAAAAGCGGGGAGGAGATCCCATGACACCACAAAGTTTTGCAACAAGACATTCCAATCAAAATTTAGAAAATTTCTGCTTTAGCGTTTTTTTTTTTAAGATCATTGATGTTTTGACTGCATGTATGTCTGCGTAAGGGTGTCAGATCCCCTGGAACTGAAGTTACAGACAGGTGTGAGCTGCCACGTGGGTGCTGGGAACTGAACCCCAGTACGCTGAAAGAGCAGCCAGTGCTCTTAACTGCTGACCACCCCTCCAGCCCCTGCTTTAGCATTTTTAAGGTTTTTTTTTTTTTTTTTTTTTTTTTTTTTTTTTTTTTGCTATCACTGTTTAGTTTTCTTTTTGCTCAAATAGAGATGGAAAAAACGCCTCCTGAGGACACTTCCTCCTAAGCCCTTCACTCTTTCAGAAGAATGCTCTGGTTCACAACCATCCCATCCTTCAGTAGAAGCCTACTTTTAGATGCTGCCCAGTTATTATAAGCCAAGATCTCAAAACCTTAAAAATCTGCTTAACTGACACGACAATGAGGCAGACACCTTTTAAATCCCTACACAGTCCAGCAAAACGGCTTCCTAATATAAAGAAACAGAAGAATACCCTTTTCTAGAGAGCAAGATCAAGGCTACACTTTAAGGCTGTCACCATGTGCTTTATTAACCATGGTTACTTAAGCCACCCTTAACCATTCTTGACCATGACAAGGATTTTACACACTCATTTTATGATTAGAGTCTCGCTCACTGCTTCACTGTGATGCTGACATTGCTTTTGTGATGCTCAACACTGAGCACAAGCTCCTTCCCCACTTGCACCCGGATGGGATTTTCCAGGACCACGGCAGCTTGTTTCCAGTGGGAGGCTTCGCCTGAGGTGTCCAATCTGACTTCATCATCAAGGCACAAATGAAACCAAAATGGGACAGCGGTCACTCGTCCAGACCTACAAATGCGGACCTATGGAAATTGAATTTTGAACATTTCATCAAGGCAAGTAATTCTTCTTTCTCTTTTTAATCAATTTGAATACAAAAACTAAAAATAGGGGCTGGAGAGATGGCTCAGAGGTTAAGAGCATTGACTGCTCTTCCAGAGGTCCTGAGTTCAATTCCCAGCAACCACATGGTGGCTCACAACCATCTGTAATGAGATCTGGTGCCCTCTTCTGGCCTACAGGGATACATGCTGTATACGTAATAAATAAATAAATCTTAAAAAAAAAAAAAACAAAACTAAAAGTATATTGAACCACCCATTCAAACTTAATAACTAAGTCTTAGACACTAATATTTATTCAGTCTATTTTTGCATGTTGTCTAGAAAAGAAGATTGAAATCTTCAAAGGAAATGATAGACCATGTAAATATGGTGTCCCTCACTTAAGGTAAATTGTTCTGAATGTGACAAGTGTGATCATTTGTGGTTGTCCTTACCTTTACTTCTCTATTGGAAGTGTTCAAATACAGAGTCATCAGATCTAATCTTAAGAGTTCCACTAGCTGGCTTAAAGGGATACATGGCAATGAAGATAAATCCAGAAATACACGGATAGGTACCTGAAGAGAGAGTACACGCTGACTTTTATCATCTGTAGTCGGGTCTGCTCTATTTGCAATTAGCTCCTTGTGACAGGACGCTTTTCATTGCCTCGTTTATTTTACGCATCAATCTAAGGCATGAATCCTCACGATCAGTTTTTCAGGATGAATGAACAAGCCAAGGTTTAGGCAGGTTCAACACTTTGCTACGGTTTGTTACCTATAGGCCTTTCTCCTTGATGAAAGCACACTCAACTTTTAAGTGGCCAAACAATTCCAGAAACATTTGTACCTAGAATATGTGAGCTAATAAGCAAATAATCTAACAGTAAGTATTAAAAGTATTAATGTGTTTGATCAGAGGCGCCAAATTTAGCCAGGCATGGTGGGTGGCACACGCCCTTAATCCCAGCACTTGGAAGACAAGAGGCAAGAGCATCTTATGAGAGGCCAGCCTGGCCTACACAGTTGAGTTCAGACCAGCCAAGGCTACACAGTGAGATGCTGCCTCAAACAAACAAACAAACAGCAAGGGATGGGCACAAACTCGTCTGCACAGATTCATCCTGAAAAACAAGGTCTTCCCTACAAGGCAATGGTTCCCAAAACCTCGGCTGCAAGTTCAAGTTACTCAGGGTATCCCCATGCCAACCTGTGGTCAGGTCCAGGATTCTGAAGCTCTGAGTCCCCACACATAGCAATCTCAGTTGCAATGCATCTCTGTCTTTCACACTTTCAAGCCCCTTCCTCGTTTGAAATGAAAAAGACAGTGCTGCTTAGAAGCTACTCTCCTGTCTGTGAAAGGTGGCGACTGGCCACAGATATATCAACCTCTCCGGAGCCCTCAATCATCCAACCTTTCATAAAAGCTCAGGGGCCCACACCACCTCCAGTCTTCTTTCTGCCTTTACTCCTGTTTGTGCCAGTGACTGAGAACCCTGCACGCCCACTTCTCCCTGCCTGGGACTGCAATCCTCTCCGCTCTGCTCACACTGCCCGTCCCCACTTGTGTTTCTCAGCCTAACCTGGCCTTCCTTGTCACCATCAATCATCCTTCAAGCTCTCTAAATTCAGGTCTCTCCAGGCACCAGGCACACATGTGGTACACATACATACATGTAAGCAAAACACACTTAAAATAAACACATCTAAAAAAATTGAGAGACAGACAGACCCACTCAGAAACGGCCGACAGGAGACACGCACGGGGCAAAGGTGACCGACACTAACTCTGGATTTGATCTCCTCTTGGCTTTGGTGCTGCTGCTCTCTTGGTTTTTGGTACAAAGCTCCTAACCACGGAGTCTTCTCACAGTCAAGGGAACAGGAAAGTATCTTCTGTATACCAAGGCCACGGCAGGGCCTAGGGACTCCTGGAGTCCTCCTCCTTCCTGAGAACAAACCCGAGACAAAACAAAAGGTTTGTTTGTCTCTCAATTTTTTTAGATGTGTTTATTTTAAGTGTGTTTTGCCTACATGTATGTATGTGTACCACATGTGTGCCTGGTGCCTGGAGAGATCTGAATTTAGAGAGCTTGTATCAGGATACTGAGATGAACTCTGGAAGTGGACAGAGCGCAACTGACCGGGAGGATCCACAGGCTGGCACAGCTTCTCTGGGGCCAGTGAAGACAACACCTTCCTCATCGCCATCTTAAAGCCTTCATGATATGGAATGTTATTGAGCAAAGCAATCTGTAGGTTCTAACACACAGGTCTGCTCCAGAGCATCTGCTCTACTGGTCTGAAGGTTAGCTAGAGCACTGCAGAGCTCAGCCTCATTCCCTAGAGAGAGCAAGTCTTTACTCTTGGTAAAATTTTTTATAACTTCCATTTCATGTTCCAAATTCAGGATATTGATGCTCTGGATTCTCAGGTAACAGTCCTGACAAGATGCTTCCATTGTCACACGGTCCCCAGGCTTTATCCAGTAGTCTGCATTAGTAAGAAAGGAAAAAAAAATACATATATATATATATAAACTGATTGTCTTAGTCAGGGGTTCTATTGCTGTAATAAACACCATGATCAACAGCAAGTTTGGGAGGAAAGGGTTTATTTGGCTTATACTTCCACATTATAGTCCATAATTGAAGGAAGTCAGGGCAGGAACCTGGAGACAGGAGCTGATGCAGAGGCCATGGAGAGGTGCTGCTTACCAACTTGCTCCCCATAGCTTGCTCAACTTCCTTTCTATGGAACCTAGGACCACCAGCCCGGGGCAGCCCCACCCACAATGGACTGGGCCCTCCCCCATCAATTACTAATTATAAAAATGCCCTACAGGCTCACCTATAGCTCCATCTTATGGAGGCATTTTCTTTCTTTTTTTTTTTTTTTTAAGAATCAAAATGGCTTTTTATTCACATATTTTGTAGAAAAGGGGGTTTAGTAAACAGGGCAGAGCCGCATGAAAAACTCCAGGTTGGTCCATACTATTTACACGTGGGAGGGGCACTGTCCTCACGTCAGGCACAGCACGTGCACTTGTCCGATGCCCCTTTGCAGACACAGCCCTGGGCACACTTGGAGCAGCCCACGGGGCAGCAAGAGCAGCAGCTCTTCTTGCAGGAGGTGCACTTGCAGTTTTTGCAGCCGCAGGAGCGGGAGCAGGTGCAGGGGCTGCCGGTGGAGCAGGAGCAGTTGGGGTCCTTTCCGAGATCTGGTGAAGCTGGAGCTACAGAGCAAGGGACGAGAAGACAGTCAGGCTTCTGGAAGTCGTGATCGGAGGCATTTTCTTATTTGAGGGTCCCTCCTCTCAGATGACTTTAGCTTATGTGACGTTGACATAAAACACAACTGTCCCCTTGTCAACTTAAGCTCTGACCAGGTCCACTCCATGGCTGCTGCTCTTCTTGGCAGTCATCCCATGATACTGGCATCTCCAAAGTGCTAGGGTCTCTTGCTGCAACTGAACCGCACCTCAAACTTGCCCTGTGGCTAAAGTTGACCTGGAATTCCTGAATTTCCTCCCTCTACCTCCTAAGTTTTGGGATGACAGACATGTACTACAAAGCCCAGCTTCTTAGTTTTTCGTTTTTACTATGATCAGTAGATGTACTGCCAACCTGAGGAAGATGTGGAGATAGAAAGAGGCTTTGTCTATAAGCAAAGATAGATGAAATTTGGGGATCAATATTTAGCCTCATTAAATAGACATTCTTAAAGAGACATTCTTTTCTCTAAAGGTAATTTCCAAAAGAACGAAAGCATTCAGCACAGTGGTATCTACTAGTCGTTAAGCATTTGGAAATTTGCATGTTTAGGAACGTCCCAGTTTAAGGGAAGGCTAAGTCCTGCAGTAAGGACTGTACTGTGCTCCTTTCTGAGTTTCCACGTGGTCCACTGCTAAGCCACCATGTGTAACTGTCACTTGTCTCTTCAGCCCTAGAGCCAGATGAAAACACAGTCTGCACCCAGGTGTGGTGGCACACGCCCATAGCACCAGATAGTGGGGAGCTGAGGCAGAAAGATTGCTTGAGCTCATAAATTTTGCTTCATAACCCTAACTACCTGAGTTCAATGCCTGAAATCAAGTGAGTAGAAGCAAACAGTTGTGCTCTGACACATGCATGCAAGTGCACTCCCCCAAAACACCTCAAACATCACAGACAGACAACAAACAATTATAAATGAAAAACCAAAGTTGTTATTTTTACGTTTAAGCATTTAAATGGCCTTTCCCTGAGGATCCTTGAAGGGATATTTAAATTACCATAAGAAAATGAAAATAGCCGGGCGGTGGTGGCCCATGCCTTTAATCCCAGCACTCAGGAGGCAGAGAGGCAGGCGGATCTCTGTGGGTCGAGGCCAGCCTGGTCTACAAAGCCAGTTCCAGGAAAGGTGCAAAGCTACACAGAGAAACCTTGCCTCGAAAAAAACAAAAAATAAAAATAAATGAAAATAAATGAATACAGATTTTAAAATGTAACTTGTTGAGAGCCAAACTTTTTCACTTCCATATCTTATCATTCCACCACTCTAGGGTAGACAGCATTGTCCTAGTTTCAGATATGACCCAATAAAAGATCTTTGCCAGCAAAGTCATTCAACAGGAGAACCAAGACCTGGATCCAAATCTTCAGACTACAGATTTCACAGTTCACTGGCCTGGTGAATCAGATCCCTGATAGAGACTACACAGACATGTACTTCCTTCCTGCTTTAAATGGGTAGTTTTCCATGTATCTAACTGCGGAAAACATGGAAACCCATCAAACCCATATAAACCGTTTTCTTTTCCTAAATAGAAAATACCTTTAGTATAAACTTTCCCCAGGGAAGTTTGCAGATCTCCAAATTCTCTTAAAAGTGCAAGATTTTGTACTTGCAGGACTGTGTAGATTTTAATTTCTATATGTGTTTACTGGAGGGCATATGCACACGCCCTGGCATGATCAGAGGACAACCTGGGGGAGTCAGCTCTCTCTCCCACTATGTGGGTTGCAGAAATCAAACTCAGGTCATCAGGACTGGCAGCAAGCACCTTTATCCACTGAGCCTCTCTCCAGCCTACAACACACATTCTTATGACTTGGGCTCTATAAATGTCATCAGGTTCTCTATGAGTTAAGTACTCCCTTACTTAATAGCTCTACAAATGTTACCAGGAGTTAAGTACTCCCTCACTTAATACTTTCCTAACCCCTTTTGGGAGGAAGAAGAAAAAAAAAAAGCAGGATTCACTTGAGAAGCACTTATAATAAAATTAAAACATTATCATGGTTTCTGAGCAAGGTCGACAGACAAATTCGTGAATGTTTTATTTCTGGTTTGTTTTGTTTTGTTTTGTTTAAAGTTTCTTTCATCTACTGACAACTAATACTTAAAACTATAAAATGATTAATGAGAGTTACAGCTAAGGAGCATGCAACAGAGTAATTTTTAAATTTTAATTTATTTCTTTAGAGATAGGGCCTCACTATGTAAACCTGGCTGGCCCTGAACTGCCTCCAGAGTGCTGTGATTAAAGGTGTGTGACACTGTACACAGTATTTTTGTTTTTTAACAGAATATCTTTTATTTACTCTTTGACAATTTTATACACAGAAACACCACTTCTTGATCATATGCATCTCAACCCCACCTCCAGGAACTCTCAGCCCTTCTCCCACTTTCCAGGGTAATGATTGACTCTCTCTTATTATTTTTTGAGACTGGGTCTCAGTGTGTCGCCAAGGTTGGCCTAGACATTGCTATATAGACCAGACAGGCCGTGAATTCCCAGAGATTTGCTTGCCACCTGAGGCCTTCCCAGTCCTGTGACTAATGACTCCTTCCCGTTCGGTCGCGCGCCCACTTCGGGATCCGCCTGAGTCACCTGGAGTGCGCGAGCCGAGAGGAGGGAGGCGCAGGCGCCCGAGGGTGGAGGGCGCGGACTCCATTCTCCACCGCCGATGCCTCCGAAGGAAGAGGAGGGGCGACTGCGTGTGGGGAAGAGAAGGAAGAGGCGGCCGGGGAAGGGCAGGGAGGAGAGCCGAAGGCGCCCGGGAGGTCCAGCAGGGGCGGGGGCGGGGGCGTGGCGGGCACGCCCGAGGCGGGGCGGGGCGGGGCGGGGCGGGGCTGCGGGCTCTGCAGCCGGGGGCTGCCGGGATTGGGGAGCCTGGCTGTGCGCTCGCCCGGGCAGCTGGGTTTGGCGGGATATGCCGGTGCTGCGCTGGCGGAGCTCTCAGCCCTGCTAGCCCTCTCGGCCCGCACCTGGCCGCCGTCTCGGAGCCCAGTAGGCCTGCTCGCCGGCGCGCACCGCTGCAGTCATGGGGCTGCAGCCCCTGGAGTTCAGCGACTGCTACCTCGACAGCCCGTGGTTCCGGGAGAGGATCCGCGCACACGAAGCGGAGCTCGAGAGGACCAATAAGTTCATCAAAGAGCTCATCAAAGACGGGAAGAACCTCATCGCGGCACCAAAAGTAAGCGGGGCTCGCTGGCGTTCGGGCTGCGGCATGGCGAGGAAGGCGGGAGGAGCGTCTTCCCTCCCGAGTGGGATGGCTCTGTGCCCCTAAACAGGGCTGGAGGAATAGATTCCTTAGGGGACAGACAGGCTCCAGGACATTCCTCTTGCAGGCGCTTCGGGCGCGTCCCCCGGCCCGCCCCGGCCCCTCTTGGGCGCGGGAGCTGGGAGCGGTGCGTGGCAGCCGCCCCGGGGATCCCGCCTGGCCCAGCGGAGCTCGCCTCGGCGCCGGCCGGACCGAATCGAGACTCGGCTCCAGAGTCAGGTTTTACTGCGCCCTAACGCTGTTCCCAGTCTCCGGCCAAACAGAGACATCAGTTCGCCAGTTTTGTCTGGTAACCTTTCCAAGGAACTTTCTTGGAGATTCTTTGAGACCCTGCCTGTAGTCGAGTTCTTCAAGTCCCTTGTGTGTGTGTGATTATCTTTTATGTGTCCCCCTTCTGCCTTCCGCGACAGTCTTGACCTAGGTCCCTCATGTGCTGAAGCCTGACTTTGTGCTGCCTTCTGCACATTCCTCCTGCCCTGTGCTGAGGCGGGTTCAAAGATTGGGGTCCGAAAGGGTCAGTGGGCGGACCGTCCCCTGGTTCTGGCCAGCAGTGCCTGTGAGTAGGGAATTCTACTGTTTCAAACTTGATGCCTTTCACCTCGGTCCGATCCCGTATTAAACAGACAGATAAACAAACGCTCAAGCCACGTCTGAAGACGACAGAAAGAGAAGTGTATTGGAGCTGTAGTGAGTCAGGAGTAGAGGCGGTTGGAATTCGTGCAGAAACAGTTGTAGTGCTCTAAAGTGGGGCGAAGTTCTCCAGGGCAAGGTACTGGCATCCAGGCCACTCTGGGACCCTGAGTCCCTTCCTTGAGTTACTGTGAGCACCCCCTTTCCCGCTTAGAAAGACCTGACTGCTCAGGAGCCAAGCACAGGGGCGGTACCCAGACTCTTGGGTAGATGTTTGTTGGGTTCCCTGGTTTAGTAATTACCATCGCTCAGAGTTTATTCCCTGTGTTTGTAAACATCACCTCCGGAAAAGTAACCCAGGTACAGTCTTATCCCACCGTTTTGCATCCGGGAAGAATAAAATATACTGAGCAGTCCTTCTCATCTACCTGTCCAAATGTCTGGCCCAGTTCATACTCACTTAATGAATGAGTTGAAATATTTTTTAATGGGAAGAATTTAGTGGAGCCATCCCTGTAATTTGGGAAGCAAGTCACTCAACATCTCTGGACCATTTCCAAGGTTCCATTGGTTCTGTGACCTCTTTGGTGTTGCAAAGTTGGGATTGGGAATCACTTACAATGAGTGGGTTATTTGCTGGGTGATTGGCTGTTGAAGCCTGTGGCTCTGAGTTTTTGTGCTTGGTGGGAAACAGGAGGAGGGATGGCCATCAGTGAGAGGTGTGTGGGGCATCAATGGGCTGTGAAGTGTATGTGCTAGGATTTCTGTGGTTAAAGAGCATCACTAGATGGGGACATCTGTAAACCTTCTCTTTGTGTGCTCTTGTGCCATTGTGTACCAGGGGAGGTCAGAGGACGACTCTGTGGAGTTGGCTTTCTCTTTCCATGTTTACGTGTGCTCTGGGTACCTAGCTTTAAGCTGTCTCCAGCCTGTTTTGTTGGCTAGAAACTTTCCCTGAAGCTAGGGAGATGAGGAGAAGGGCATA
This sequence comes from Peromyscus eremicus, assembly GCF_949786415.1. Lineage (NCBI taxonomy): Eukaryota > Metazoa > Chordata > Mammalia > Rodentia > Cricetidae > Peromyscus > Peromyscus eremicus. The sequence goes on along the minus strand of NC_081420.1, from coordinate 117,759,567 downwards.
TGGGGAAGTCAGTTTGGCCATGGGTGGGGAGCTATTTCTGTGAGGGCTGCATGTTCCTGGGGCAGCCAGTGTAAGGGGGTGGGGTGGGGTGTAGGGGCTGTTAGCCTTCCTCTTCAGAAGGTAGAGTTTCTGGAATTTGTGATTAGGTATCGCAATCCTTGTGTTTATGGTTAAAGATACACAAAATGGATAATCTTATTTAAGAGGAGAGCTAGACAGTATCTTTTCTATCGTCATCCTTAACTTTACAGTCCTTCCCACAACAATAAAAGCTTTAGCGTATGCCCTTTTGGCAAGTTGGGAGGACCCTGGCCTTTTCCCATTTGACCAATTAAAAGTTGTCTTCTAGTTTGTAGCAGAGATTAAGAGGGTTGAGCTTAGACAAGGGACCTGGGTTAGTTCTTCTGTGGGGTCTGGCTTGGCTGGGCGGGGCATGCGGTGCTTGCCATGCTTCCCTGCTGCTCTTGTTCCTGGCATTTGGAACCGGGCTGATGAGGTCACTTAACCAGTTGTCTTTAACTTTGGATTCTAGAGATTCAAGAAAGGATGTTAGGGGAAGCGTCTTCAGAAAGAACATTAATCAAGCTGGTCAGATCACCAAATTGCTTCTGTTTCTTGGTGTTTTATAACTTGGTTTGCAGTACAAGGCCTCTTGTGCTCCTCTTTGGATTGTGTGTTTAAATGATTTCTGTTCTTCACTGTCCTGCAAGACACCCTCTACTTGTCATTTAAATGTTTTTGAATTCTTCCATCAATGTTTAAAGAAGCAGGCTTGCTGTGAGCTCTGTTCAGTGGTGGTGGTGAGTGAGTACCTACAGTCTGATGCCGTGACTGTCTATTCTGTGCTAAGTTCTTGAAAGAAAGGATAAGAAGCAGTGCGAGTCAGGCCTGGGCTGTGGAGGGGCACTCCTGCAGTCCTTGTAGTCTGGAGGCTGATGCAGCAGGATTGCAAGTTTGAGACCACCTTGGGTTACACAGTGAAAGCTTGTTTTAAACAACTAAAGTGGGGGCTGGAGAGATGGCTCAATGGTTAAGAGCATTGACTGCTCTTCCGGAGGACTCAGGTTCAAATCCCAGCATCCACATGGCCTCACACCTGTCTGCAACTCCAGTTCCAGGGCTTCTGACACCCTCACACAGACATACATGTAGACAAAACACCAATGCACATAAAATAAAAATAAATTAATTAATTAAACAAAACAGCAACAATAACAACAACAGAAACTAAACTGTGGAGGGACTGGAGAGCTGGGTAAGCACGTAGGCACATGCTGCTCTTCCAGAGGATCAGTGTTGGATTCCTAGCACCCTTATCTGGGCCCTTACAACCACCTGTAACTCCAGCTCCAGGGGGATCTGACACCTCTGGCCTCTGTGGCACCTGGATTTGCATGAACATACTCCACACAGACACACACACATAATACAAGTAATAAATACATAATACAAATATAAATATTAAAAATAAAAAAGAAGCCAAAGGGAGTAAGATTAAGTGGGATAAAAAGGTTAAGTGATGGTAGGTATCCCAACTTTGACAGGACAGATTTGTTCAGAGGAGAGCAGGGAAAGAGTGCTGGAAATTTGAGAACTCCCTGGTGTTTTATATAAGGAAGAGACCTTGTCAGATTGGAAACAGCTGAGAAGGAACCGGAACACTTGCAGTGCTGGGAAGAATGAGGTGACCAGTTTGGCTGGAGGGAGATTTCATGTCAGAGCAGACTGCCAGGAATGGGAAGGTCAGTTTCAGATTATGGATGTGGGGAATGGTAGTGCTTCCTCGGAGAAGACTGAAGCTTGACACAAGGCAAGAGAGATGGGCTAGAGGCAGTGTATTGGATGTGTGTGGGATGAGTTTGGACGTCGAATGGGGTGGGGTGGTTGGCTTGGGTGGAGCTCCAGAGAGCCAGCGACTTCTGTGGGAGATTGGGAGATCATCCACTCACTCACTTCAATGGCCTCTTTGTTCCAATGGCTTTTAAGTTCTTGCTTTTGTCTTTCCTCCCTTTCGTAGAAAGCCGGGTCCTCTTTCAGTGCGGTTTAAATGGTTGTGAGTTTTCCAGGCCATGGCTAGTTTTAGGTGCTTGTGATTCATACAGATACATAGCCAATTTCATGTGCATAACTTTCACATTCCAGTGTATCTAACCTGTAGGAAAAGTGTCAACAGACAGTCCTAACCGTGTTAATCACTCCTTGGTATATGAGGTGCTCTGCAATAAACTTGGATTGTCTGGTTTTGTGTGACTCAAAGGCCTCAGAAGGGCCCCTCTCTGCCCCCATCCACATGAGTATGGACTTAGGGTCTTTGCTCATTCTGAGCCGGGTCTAGATCGGGTCTGCCCAAACTAGGTTTTGATATTTCTAGGCCTTTGTGATGATTTAGTGTTTCATTAGGCAAACACAGAAAGACCCCTTTCTTCCTGTGTCCTGGCTCAGAGATGTTCTTTGGGGGAAATTTCTTAAGTTGCCTTTACACATTATATCAAGATTTAGAAGACTGAAAAGAATTTCGGTTCTCGGTGAACTTGAGTGTGAGTTTGCCTTTTTGTATCAGTGGTCAGTGCAGACTGACTGCAATAGCATGGAAGGGTCCGGAACAGGCGGAAGAGCTTTGCAGACGCTCTTGTTGATGCTGGAGAGACTTTCCGCTTCCACTGATCCAGATTTTGTTCAAGTAACTCAGGGAGAGGTACTTAGGTGTATTTCTGATTGATGTAACTTGCTTCTAGCTCAGTCCTAACTGTGGTATAAAGACATAGGTGGGTGGACTCCAGTCCAGTTTGGGTAAATCCATTTTCTGGTCTGGCAAACTTTTAACATTGAGGATCCCAAGGGCTGGAGTTGTGGCTTAGTTGGTAGAGTGGCTTGCTTGGCTTACATGAGGTTTAATCCCAAAGACTCATAAACCATGCGTGGCATAGGCTGTAATCCCTATGCAGTATCTATACTCAAAAGGTATAGGTAGGGGGATCAAAAGTTCTTGGTCACCTTCTGCTACTTAGCAGGTTTTAGGCCAATCGTAGAAAAGAATGAAGATTCTGATTCTGGTAAAGCAGACTGATGGGAAGCCTGTTGTAGCTGGAGAGCTTTTCTCCAGCCCCCGCCAAGCTCTGTCAGTCCGACAGCCCACTTGTAAAATAAGCACACAGAGACTTATATTGCTTACAAACTGTATGGCCGTGGCAGGCTTCTTGCTAACTGTTTTTATATCTTAAATTAAGCCATTTCTATTTTTTTTAATTTTTATTTTGCAATACAATTCAGTTCTACATATCAGCCACGGATTCCCTTGTTCTCCCCCCTCCCGCCTCCCTCACCTTCCCCCCAACCCCCCCCCCATTCCCATCTCCTCCAGGGCAAAGCCTTCCCCACAGACTGAGATCAACCTGGTAGACTCAGTCCAGGTAGGTCCAGTCCCCTCCTCCTAGGCAGAGCCAAGCGACCCTGCATAGGCCCCAGGTTTCAAACAGCCAACTCATGCAATGAGCACAGGACCCAGTGCCACTGCCTGTTTGCCTCCCAAACAGATCAGGCCAATCAACTATCTCACCCACTCAGAGGGCCTGATCCAGTTGGTGACCCCTCAGCCATTGGTTCATAGTTCATGTGTTTCCATTCATTTGGCTATTTGTCCCTGTGCTTTATCCAACCTTGGTCTCAACAATTCTCGCTCATATAAACCCTCCTCATTCTCGCTAATTGGACTCCTAGAGATCCACCCGGGGCCTAGTCATGGATCTCTGCATCCAGATCCCTCAGTAGTTGGATGAGGTTTCTAGCACGACAATTAGGGTGTTTGGCCATCCCATCACCAGAGTAGGTCAGTTTGGGCTGTCTCTCGACCATTGCCAGCAGTCTGTTGTGGGGGGTATCTTTGTGGATTTCTGTGGGCCTCTCTAGCACTTTGCTTCTTCCTATTCTCATGTGGTCTTCATTTACCATGGTCTCCTATTCCTTGTTCTCCCTCTCTGTTGTTGATCCAGCTGGGATCTCCCGCTCCCCCAAGCTCTCTTTCCCTCAACCCTCGCCCTTCACTACCCCCACTCATGTCCAGGCTGTTCATGTAGATCTCATTCCATTTTTCTGTCATTGGGCGATCCCCGTGTCTTTCTTGGGGTCCTGTTTTCCAGGTAGCCTCCCTGGTGATGTGAGTAGCAGTCCAGTCATCCTTGTTCCACATCTAGTATCCTGCTATGAGTGAGTACATACCATGTTTGTCTTTCTGAGTCGGGGTTACCTCACTCAGGATGATTTTTTCTAGATCCATCCATTTGTCTGCAAACCTCATGATGTCATTGTTTTTCTCTGCTGAGTAGTATTCCATTGTGTATATGTACCACATTTTGTTTATCCATTCTTCAGTTGAAGGGCATCTAAGTTGTTTCCATGTTCTGGCTATTACAAACAATGCTGATATGAACATAGCTGAACAAGTGCTCTTGTGGTGTGGTTGAGCATTCCTTGGGTATATGCCCAAGAGTGGTATAGCTGGATCTTGGGGGAGATGGATTCCCAATTTTCTAAGAAATCGCCATATTGATTTCCAAAGTGGTTGTACAAGCTTGCATTCCCACCAGCAGTGGAGGAGAGTTCCCCTAGCTCCACATCCTCTCCAGCATAAGGTGTCTTCAGTGTTTTTGATCTTAGCCATTCTGACAAAGCCATTTCTATTAATCTATAAATTGTCACGTGGCTCGTGACTTACCGGTATCTTAACATCTTCTCATGGCAGCGGCTGGCAGTGTCTCCCTGCCTCAGCCTTCCACTTCCCAGAATTTTCCTCTCTCCTTGTCCCTCCTATACTTCCTGTCTGGCTACTGGCCAATCAGTGTTTTATTTATTAACCAATCAGAGCAACACATTTAACATACAGAACATCCCACAGCAGCCTGCTGGAGACATAGGGTTCACAGAAAAAGATCTTTGCTCTGGGTTGTGGTGTGTCTGCCAGCAGTGAACTAATTATGTCTGCATTCGTGATGCCATGAGCCTGAGGCGACATCTGAATATTTGTTAAATCACATTAAGACAGTTTGGGTTGGTGTTCTCTTACTTGCTTTGTTGGAACTGGTAGTGTAGATTTGTGCTGATGAGTGGAAATTAGAGCAGTATAGAAAATAAAATATTTGTAAAAGCTTACAAAAGTTTAGTTTTTCCTGAATAGAAAAAAGTATGTGCTTGCTTTTGTCCTGAAGAACTCCCCATGGACCCCCTCTACTTGACCGGCTTGAGATGCTTTTCTCGCCACAGGTGGTCCTTGATTCCATTTAGAGTGGGTTCCAAATCGGAATCTGGGTGTAGAATGGTTTCTGTTCAGTGAGCTGATGTCCTTGGGTCTTTGTGATCCATCAGTCAACCAGCCTCCCATCCTTCCCATCTCCTGGGAACCTTTTGTTTGTTTTTGTGAGACACGTCGAGACGCATAGCCCAGCTGGCCTCTGACTTAGGACCCTTTCTGTCTGAGTCCTTGCTGGGATCACTAGGTGTACACCACCACAGCTGGCTCTTTACTGACTTTTTCTAAGTTCTTAGGGCTTTCGGGCTAGGATAGAGAGCATGCTTTACATTTTGTGTTTAATCTTTGAAACAGCTGGTGAGCCAGATGTGGTGACGCAGTGCTTTTAATCCCAGCACTCAGGAGGCAGGAGTGAGTTGTACACTGGAGTTTATAGGACGTACTCCATTAGCTCACTGCTTGGACTGAGTGGATACATGCGAAGGTAATGATTATGATATATCACCTATAAGGCCTTTGTCTTGGGGTACAGAGGCAGTTGTGGCTTATAGACTAGTTACCTAACCTCTTGGTACTCACTGCTCCTAAACAGTGCATTTACCCAAGTCATCACTAGTGAACGAGAACAGAATCGTCAGAACAGAATGTGGAAGGAGCCACATTCTGACAATGCTGAGAAGTTTTAGAAAAGAAATTAAAAGTAAAACTCACCGATACCTTGGGGAGACCTGATTCACAGTGATGTGAATGTCAAGTACAAGATGTCACAAAGGCTGTTAGCACGCTAGTGGACTATGCACGTGCAAGCATTGGGATACGGGTGTCATCCAGTTGCTCAAGGTTGAAATGGTGACAACAGTGACCAGAAATTTTAGACACTTAACATCCCTGAGATGTTCTTGGGGATGTTCTTAAATGGTTGTCAGTCATGCTGGAAAACCATAACCCATTAACGGCCGTATTTGCTATAATAAGTTCACAGTGAGGTAAGAGAGCCAGAGACCTCTGGGAGAGGGATTGTCCCAAGAGCTGTAAGGCAATCTGTCCATCACCAGGTGTGCCCTAAGTCATTGTAAATCGTGTTTTGAATGAGTGTTGAGTAGATGTGGCATTGTACAGATAAACTACATCTGACCACATGGGGTAGTGATGTCTTTTGTCATGTCTGTTGTTAGAAATTTCAATGTGAAGACTTTGTCTTCTGGCATTCAGTGTCCTCTAACTTTGCCTTTGATTTTTTAGAAGTACTTTTTAAAGGCAACTGGTCAAATTGGCTTTATTTCCAATTCCAGAGGAGAGTGTTGAGCTTTGCAGATCATTCTGAGCAGAAGTGTCTTGAATGTCTTCCTTAAAAGTTAAACCTCAGAGACAGGCTTATTTAAATGTGCATTAAGTTATTCTGGGCCTGAGATGGCTCAGGGTTGTAGAGTACATGTCACTCTTGCAGAGGACACAGTTTGATTCCCAGGAACCGCATGGTGTGTCACCGTCTGAACTCCAGTTCCAAGGGATCCAACACGCTCTTCTGACCGTATGCACACCAGGCATGCACATGGTACACATCTATACAGGAAGACAGCACACACACACACACACACAAAAGTGTAGGAAGTTAAACATTTCCTATTTAAAATGTGTGTGGTAATTGCTAACTTTAGATCACCTGCTTTACTTGGTGCTGAACTCATTGCCGTCCTATATTAAGACCTTCTCCATGGTGTGTTGTTATCCTGTTCTGTAGATTAGGAAACAGTTCAAGAGGTTTAATGCAGTGTCCAAATGACAGTTTGGTGGGGTTGGAATGCTCACCTGGGTTTGTCTGATTCCCCAGCTGGTAACCACAGTAACAAGCCATCCCAGAATAAGGGTATAGTGTGGTCGGCAGGGCTGTTAGAGTGATAAATTCTGGTTATCTGAACGTGTACATTTGATGATTTATAGAATATTCTTATTAACTTAGTACAGTGATAATGGTGTAAAATTTGAACTGTGACCATTGTGGTCATTGTTATAAATAAAATCGACAGTTTATAAGTATAGATATTCAGAAATTATTTTAGTTTAAGATCCAGTACAAGGCACAAACTTCCACTTAAAATTCTTTGTCCTCCGTTCTTCTGTCTTTACCTGCACCTTTCGCCTTTTCTTCCCCTCTTCTCTTCTTCTCTTCTGATTTCTTCTTCTTCTCCTCTTCCTCCCTTCTCTTCTGATTTCTTCTTCTTCTCCTCTTCCTTCCTTCTTGAGAGTCTTTTTCTTATGTAACACTTGCTGTCCTGGAACTCACTCTGTAGACCAGGCTGGCCTGAAACTCCCAGAGATCCGCCTGCCTCTGCCTCCCAAGTGCTGGGGTTAAAGGCGTGCACCACTGTCAAAATAGGACCAAGGATGGGGCTTATTGGCAGAGTGCTGCCTAGAATGAGTGAGATCCTGGGCTTTATCCCCAGCACTGGGAATAGAAGTTCAAGATATTCCAGAAATAGAAAAAGACAAGAACTGTATAATTACTATATTGTATTGCCCAGCTTCAAAGAAACAAAAGCTGGTTGCTTCTCTCATTCTCCCTGAAAAGCAGGAACTATCTATCCCTGTTCTCACTGTTGCTAGGCTTTTGTTTGTTTTCAGACAGGGACTCTATGCAGTCCTGATTGGTCTGTAGACCAGGCTGGCCTTGAACTCACAGAAATCCTCTTGCCTCTCCTCCTGAGTGCTGGGAATAAAGATGTGGGCCGCCATGCCCAGCTACTTACTAGACATTTAATAGCTTGACATAGCAATTTCTGCATGCTTTTAGACTTGATGTAATGGTTTTATACATATTTTCCCCCACCACATTGTATTTGTGAGATTCAGACTTAGTGATATATAGTTCTGTTGCATTTTGTTCAACCTTTTTGAAATGAGTGACATTCATGCAGTTGATGTTTTTGCACCTTATATCTGTCCTTTATATTTGTGCACCCCAGCCCCAAGCTTTTATTTTGGTAGTGAAACCATAAGCATACCTTGAGAATATTCATTACAAAACCTTGATTGTGATAAATTGAAATGACTACCTTTGAAAGTGATCTATAATTATGAATCCATGAATCTCTTAAGACTTGAGGTGCTAAGGTTCAAACCCTGGGCCTTGGGAGTGCTGGGTAAGCACTACTAGGTACAGTTGTCCTGCTAAATTGTGTTTTTAACATTTTGTGTTACTAGCTCAGTGCTATAGCCAGAGAAAGCTGGTGTACATTTCAGGACCCTTAAGAAATGACTGATGGGCCTGAATCAGCAATAAGAACCTCGAGAGCTTTTTCTGTTCAACTGAAATTGCACTTGCAGTGTTAGAATGTAAAGGGAAAATGATAACTGCGTTTCTACACACCACGTACATGGACAGCTCGCGTTCAAGGCTCGTGAGTGTGAGGCAGGATTGTTTGGTGTCTTGTGATAAACTGGAGATCGAGTGTAAACAGAGCCCAGATAGAAAGACAGGAAAGTGGGGAGACACGAGAAGGCAAAGGAGCCCCTCACCTGCAATCCAGCCCGAATCTCTTGCCAGCAGCGAAGCAAGAACTGCATGTAGCACAAGGAACAGGGTGACTTTGTCCCTTCTCAGCTGTGAACCTGCAGGTGAGGATGCTGCCGAAGCCCTCGTGTGGCCTTAGTGGCTTCTGCTTGAAGACATACCTGATTTACCTCATTTATCATAAGAGGGACAGGAGGAAAAAGGGTTTTCCTTTTGAGATGGAACCTGAGAGCCACCAAAGTGGTGCAGACACATGGCTAATGGCTAGGAGAGCTAATTAGTTGCCCCTTCCCCCTCCCCACCTGGGTCTTTCATTGGGCACATCTTGTTTTCTGCAATTCTTTTGGAGAACCCCACAGCCTTGCTTTTAGGTGTAACTTTCTCTCCCTGAGTACTCTTAAAGCTTGGCTCTACATTAAAATAGTTTTATTAAATCCCACTCCTGCTTCATAAACTGTCGTCCTGAAATTCTTTTCTGTGTTAAAGTCACGAGTCAAGGTCACTGAAAGATCAGGGAAACTCCTCATGCTGCAGGAGGTAGCTGCCTGGAGCTGTGTCCCCTCTCAGCTGACAGAACTATGGCCTAGTTTACTTGGTTTTCCAAATATGGAAACATTCCTCCTAGATTGGCCAGAGGACTGCTTCTGCATTGACACCCTTCTTAAACAACCAGACAGAAAATTCCGATGCTCAACTTGCGAGGGCAGGGAGCACCCCATGTCACCTGCCTCTGGCCCTGCTGGGTTGCCTCCCCGGTCCAACGAGAACTTCTTCCCTGTTTCCTGAGGAAGATGTTAAGCCTATGCCACTTAATATTTCATCGCTGAGTGTGATTTCTTCTCACGCGTTGATTTGCTCACTCACAGGCGCCTCTGCCCTTGGGTGCTGAGGCAGTGCTGCCGTGGAGCAAGTGGTGGTGAGGTGTGTGGCTGGAGGAACTCGGTTAGCCTGAGCAGTAGCCACCTCAGCCTGCATGCCTCGTGTGGAATGGTTTCTAGACAGCTGAGTCCTTTTCACTCTGACTGAAAAGTTGGCACCACATAGTAGCTGGATGATGTTGGGCAAGTTGTTTAAGCTCTCAGTGGCTAAGGTTTCTTTATTAGTCAAAACTCTGATTGGGTGATTTTCTATTCACACACACACACACACACACACTCACTCACTCATGTACACGCACACACTCACTCACTCATGTACACACACATACACACACACACACACTTTTTTTTTGAGGCAGTTTCACTCTGTGTTTCCTTTGCTGTCTTGGAGCTCAATGTGTAGACCAGGCTGACCTCAAACTCTTAGAGATCCACCCGCCTTTGCCTTTCCAGGGTTATTTTGTTGTTTTTAAAAGGAGGTAGTCCCTATATTTTAGTTTACATTGACTCCAAATTTCAGGACTCAACTGGTGCCCCATCTTAGCCTCTTAGTTACCTCGGCTACAGAGAGGGCTTCTGAGCCAGCTGGGTGGTAGCACTCACATCATCCATTAAAAAAAAATAGAACTGCTTATAATCTTTATAAAAAACCAAGTGTGGTGGAGCAGGCCTTTAATCCCAGCTCTTGGGTGGCAGGGACAGGGGAATCACTTTGATTAAGAGGCCAGCATAGTCTATGCTATGAGTTCCAGGCCAACCAGAGCAGCATAGTGAAGCCATGTCTCAAGAAACAAACAACTCTGTCCTGAATTCCTTTGGTTGAACAGTAGAGCTAGCAGTAAAGATAAAGGAAGAGTCAGGCAGTGGTGGCGCACGCCTTTAATCCCAGCACTCTGAAAGCAGAGGCAGGCGGATCTCTGTGAGTTTGAGGCCAGCCTGGGATACTGGCTTCTTTCCCTTCCCCCTTCTCTCCATCCCTCCCTTCCCCTTCACTCCTTCCCTCCCTTCCCCCTTCTCTCCCTCCCTCCCTTCCCCTTCACTCCTTCCCTCCCTTCCCCCTTCTCTCCCTCCCTCCCTTCCCCCTTCTCTCTCTCCCTCCCTTCCCCCTTCTCTCTCTCCCTCCCTTCCCCCTTCTCTCTCTCCCTTCCCCCTTCTTTCCCTCCCTCCCCTTCTCTCCCTCCCTTCCCCCTTCTCTCCCTCCCTTCCCCCTTCTCTCCCTCCCTTCCCCCTTCTTTCCCTCCCTCCCCTTCTCTCTCTCCCTTCCCCCTTCTCTCCCTCCCTCCCTTCCCCTTCTCTCCCTCCCTTCCCCCTTACCTCCCTTCCCCTTGTCTCCCTCCCTTCCCCCTTCTCTCTCTCTCTCCCTTCCCCCTTACCTCCCTTCCCCTTGTCTCCCTCCCTTCCCCCTTCTCTCTCTCCCTCCCTTCCCCCTTCTCTCTCTCCCTTCCCCCTTCTTTCCCTCCCTCCCCTTCTCTCCCTCCCTTCCTTCTTCTCTCTCCCTCTCTTCCCCCTTCCCTCCTTTCCCCTTCTCTCCCTCCCTTCCCCCTTCTCTCCCTCCCTTCCCCCTTCTTTCCCTCCCTCCCCTTCTCTCTCTCCCTTCCCCCTTCTCTCCCTCCCTCCCTTCCCCTTCTCTCCCTCCCTTCCCCCTTCTCTCTCTCCCTCCCTTCCCCCTTCTCTCCCTCCCTTCCCCCTTCTCTCTCTCCCTCCCTTCCCCCTTCTCTCTCTCCCTCCCTTCCCCCTTCTCTCCCTCCCTTCCCCCTTCTCTCTCTCCCTCCCTTCCCCCTTCTCTCTCTCCCTTCCCCCTTCTCTCTCTCCCTCCCTTCCCCCTTCTCTCTCTCCCTCTCTTGCCCCTTCTCTCCCTCCCCCCTTCTCTCCCTCCCTCCCTTTCATTTCTTTTTTTGGGGGGGTATTTATTTTTATGTGCATTGATGTTTTGCCCACGTGTATGTCTGTGTGAGGGTGCCAGATCCCCTGAAACTGGAGTTACAGACAGTAGTGAGCTGCCATGTGGGTGCTGGGAATTGAACTCAAGTCCTCTGGAAGAGCAGCCGGTGCTCTTAACTACCGAACCATCTCTCCAGCCCTTGCTTTTGTCTTTCAAGCTAACAATATTTTAAGGTTTAGAGCTAAATACAGACCTCTCGTTGATTAAATAGGAAACCCAATCTGAAATAGTGTGTTGGAATCTACAGCCCTCCTTCACAGATAAAGGTTATAATATACTGAAGCCCTGGTACGGCTAAGTGCCTTCTGGTTTTACCTGATCAGATTCTGTGGTCACTGCCCAAGGCATATCTAGCAGCCATTCTATAATCTCATCTATCTAAAGAGGAAAAAAAAAAAAAACCTTGAAGATTTGAGGATAAAGCCCAAAGTGCTTGGGAATGGAGTGTGCTGACAAGTTCATGTGCTTAGTTGAGATCTGACAGATAGTACCTCTGTCACTGTGACAGGTGACCCCTGCTTTGTGTGGTCAGATTCGGGTCAAAGGCAGCAGAGGTGTTATGTCACTGATACAGTCAACTTTACTCACTGCGTGGCCTAAGGCCAGTTTTTCCTCTGGGTAATGTACTGAACCAATTTAATCCTTGCAACACTTTAGTTTTCCTTCTTTGACTTTTGCAGTAAACTTAGTATGGGTTTGCTAGTAGAAAAGTTTACAAGCTGTTTATACTCGCTCCATAGTAACCGTACGTGTGTCTGTAAAGGAGAGGTCACCTGGTGTGACTGAGGCCCTGCTAATACCGTCTCCTTGCTGGAGGAGACTCTGCACACAGCTTAGAGTTCCGGTGATGGGAAAATGAATTAATTAAAAAGGCGACTTCATTTCTGGTGAAGTGTAGAATGCTCTACCATAGTTAACAACACTAACTGATTTCAGGGCACGAGAGAAGACAGCATTGACGTTCCCACTGAGCTTCCTAATCGGAAACACATCAGATCCCAAAATATTTTGAGTGCTGACAGGATGGCACAGGTGGAAAATTCTATACCATGGAACTTTGTTTCATGCGCAAAATTACTAAAAATACTGTGCCAAATTGCTTTTTGCACACATGCAATGAGTTTGGTGTTCAGAGTTGGGTTCCAACCCAAATCTCAAAACCCTGAAACACTTCTGGTCCCAGGCACGAACAAGGGCCACTCATCCTGGAGTAACTGTAAGACCAAAGGAGAGTTAGGGGGTTCTGCTGAGCAGGAGAAGGAATTCTCCAAGTGAAGGGAGGCTGTGGCCGAGAGGCCAGCGCCATCAGGCTGCGTGCTGGTGGGAGCCGTGATGCTGCAGACAGGGCAGGGCGTCCTCTGTGAGGGCATGTGAAGGAGGTGAGAAGTTCATCCTAAGGGCAGAGCATTGGCACCACCAGCATGTTACTCCTCTGACTGTGACAACAAGGACTGAACACTTGGGCTGGAGGTCTTCCACCCGGACCATGAGTGGCAGGAGGAAAGTCCCAGTTTAGAGCTGGTCTGGGTGTGGGGGTCAAGGTGAGGTGAGGTCTCAGTTCCTTGCTGTAGGAGGTGAGTGCTGGCCACTGTGAAGTTCAGCTAGAGGAATAGGCTTGGCAGGAAGGAGTCTGGGGACGTGTTCAGTTAGCTTTTTGTATGGTTGTGTGTTTCAGGAAGAGAGAACAGGGCTAACGCTACTGCATGGAGACAGGAAGTGATGCTGTGTGCCTTCGGAGGGATCTGGGAACGAGGCAGCATTGGCTCAGGGCAGACCCTGAGAGCCCAGACTCGAGTGTTGTAGTCACTGTCTTGTTACTATGATAGAATACCGACAGAGGCAACTTATGGGAGAGAGGGTTTGTGTGGCCCCCAGTTCCAGAGGGATCCATTGACAGGTGAGGAGACAGGGCAGCGGCAGCAGGAAAGGGCCTGTGGTGGTGGGGGCAGGAGCCTGGCTGCTCACATCATGTCCACACTTGGGAAACAACAAGTAGGAAGTGGGCTGGGCTGTCAGCTTTGGGGCTTATCCCTGGGGCTTATCCCTGTGACTTACCTTCTTCAGCAAGTCTCTTTTAAAGGTGCCACAGCCTTCTCAAATGGTGTCAGAAGTTTGACCTGTGGGGGACGTTCTGCATTCAAGCTGCAGTAGAAGGAAGTTTAAGAAGTGTGGGAAAGGGGCAGTACTTCAAGAGAATGGAGGAAAGAGCAGATGAATGGGAGTGAGTTTGCATAGTCCCAGAGGCCAAGGAAGAGCAGCCCAGGCCGACTTCAGAGTTCAGGGGACGTTTCATTAGTAGGACAGGAATTTGGTGAGTGTAAGTGGCCAAGCAGGAGGAGCAAGGTCCTTGGTGATGGTGGGAGAGCCATGTGGGAGCAGGGTTCTTTTTTAAATGATTTATTTATTTTCATTTTATGTGCATTGGTGTTCTATCTGCACATGTGTCTGGGTGAGGGTGTCGGACCCCCTGGAATTGGGGTTACAGACAGGTGTGAGCTGCCATGTGGGTGCTGGGAATTGAACCCAGGTCTCTTGGAAGAGCAGCCAGTGCTCTTAACCACTGAGCCATCTCTCCAGCCGCATGGGAGCAGGTTCTTGGTGATGGTGGGAGAGCTGTGCAGGTGGATGAAGAGGAGTGGGGCAGGGTCTTTGGAGAGGAGGACATTACGTATCCCGATAGTTCACTCTGCCCTGCTCCCTTAAGTCAGGTCTCATTGACCCTTGAACTAGGCTGACAACCAGAATGCCCTAGTGATCTGTCCCTGCTCCTCATAGTCCTGGGAGTCTAGGCACGTGGGGCCACACCTGCCTTTTGACAAGGGTACTGGGGGATTCCAAATCAGGGCTCTCCCCCTGAGCAATCTACTAAGTCATTTCTCCACCCCCAAAGGCAACTTTTAGTGAGGAAAAGTTTATTTTGGCTTATGGTTTTAGTCCGTGGTCACTTGGCCCGACTGCTTTGGACCTGTTTGATGGTCCGTTATACGAGTGTGAAGTGGAGGAGCCTCATTTTCTCCTGAAATCATATGACACTCTTTAAGAACCTTCGTCAGGGTTTGTGGAGTGTGCTGTATAATATCTGATGTAAGGACTGGGAAGTAGAGAATGGAGAGAGCCAAACAGCTATTATGTAAACTCTGGGCCCCTTTAAAGTTGACAGTTGTCTTCATTGGTGTGTCTGAAAGGCTTGTATGGCTGTGCAAATGAGCCTCACACTTGAAGAAACCGGATGTACCCTGTAACCACAGTTAACAAGATTTTGTTTGCTGTAACACGACTGAGTGCCTTTTTGACAGTGTCTGTCTGAGTGACAGGTCTGATATATCTGGGTCCTTGTAAAACAAAAAAGGATTTTAAAAAGTGCTTTTGTGTTTAGAAAACAGGTAAATTTGTAAAAGAATTTTGACTTTTTGTGACTTTGAAATTAAGTTCAAACCTTAAGACTGAGAGTCATTTTGAGTGGAAACATCTGAGTTCAGTGCCTGAGGTGAAGAAGGATGGGGAGAGCGGAGAGGGAGTGGGCACCCCATGGGAGCCAGTGCAGGCATCAGTGAGCACGTGACCTTTGGAAGGTGTGGGAGAGCCAACAGCAGTGAAGGGCGCTGGCTGACTCTTTCAGCTTGTGGCCGTCGTTTAATAAGTCACATAAACCCTGAGTTTATAGTAGGAAGAAAAGTTAGAATAACATGGAGTCCATGGGTGCTAAAGATGACCTTCAATTGGAAGACTACTTGCCTAGCATTCACAGTCCCCAGCATGTCATAAAAATAGGCGGGGCTGGCACACATCAGTAACTGAAGCATTCCAGAAGCTTGAGGGTCAGCATGCTTTACATACCTGGATTGGGGTATTATTTTGTATAAAGCCACGCGTTACAATATCTGCAGTAATTATTTTAGGTAATCAAAAACGTTTTCAAGAAATTTCCTTTAAGCTGCTGTGGTGGTTTGAATAAGAATGGCCCCTGTAAGTTCATGTGTTTGAAAGCTTAGTTACCAGAGAGTGGAACTGTTGGAAAGGATTAGAAGGGTTAGGAGGTGTGACCCTGTTGGAGGAAGTGTGCCACTTCAGGTGGGCTTTGAGGTTTCAAAATCCCATGCCAGGCCCAGTCTCTTCCTGCCACCCGTGGATCAGAATGTAAAGCTCTCAGCTCCAGGGCCAGGGCCGCCTGTGTGTCACTGTGCTTTGACTGTAACCCCCAGCTAGTGCTGTCTTTTCTAAGTGCCGCCCTGTCCTGGTGTCTCTTCACAGTGGTAGGCCGGTGACTAAGACAGTTGCTAAGAGTGGCAGGAAGGACAGCCATTCTCAGACGGTCCGAATTAGTGTCTGCACCATCTGTCCGTCACCAGAAAGGGCTGCTGGTTGCCTTTAACCAAAACAAGATTTCAAAGTAATGTCGGTGCTAATGGTCAAGGGGACACACAGGGCACGGACAGCCTGGTAGTGACTTATGCCAGGGGACTTTACCTCTGGCAGGCAAAGGCCTGTGTTAGTATTCTCCTGAATAAAGAGTTTGAAGAAGGTTTTGTTTCCCTCCAGAGTGTACAGTGTGGCTCCGTGGGTAGAGTGCTCGCCTAGGCTGTAGGAAGCACTGCACAATGGTGGTGGCAGTGGCGACATCATGCTCTCTTGAAGTGTCAGTTGCCGTGGTCACCTGCAGGAGAGAAGAACAGATTTGTGCCCACCCACTTTCCCACAAGGCTCTGCCCCTCCTGGAGGATTTATAGTTAGTTACAAGGGTAAGTCACAGAGGTTTATAAGCCTCTCATACCCCAGGATTTACAGGCATTTAACAGTTGCTCGGGGGAGGGCCTGCTGAGGGTACTTAGCCTTCTCAAGGGTTAACAGTTGCTGGGAGGGAGCTCTTTTCTTCGCTGGATAACTGCCTGTGCTGCTGTGAGGACCCCCATTTGAACTCGTAGGTCACCAAGCTACAGTTGGGTGGAACCCTTTCTTTGCTTCCTTCGTGGGCTGGAGTAATGAGCAGCTCTTGCCTGAAGAGCCTTTTGTACCATGTGCTGCTCCAGCCTTTTCTCAAATTTCTGGTGCAGGCACGGAGGATGAGGACAGTTGGAATCATAAAGCCCGGGTGGAGTCAGCTCAGAGGGTGCCTTTGGCCTCAGCTGAGATGATGAATCTTGGGACCGTGAAGACAGCCTTAGGAGATGTTGGTCACAGGATGCATGTGGTGCCCTTCAGAGCCCCCCACACTGGCATGCAAAGGGCAGCTCAGCAGGGGCCAGCTGGACTTGTTTTGGTTGAATTTCTGTTACCATTTCAAATGGCTTCTTATCTTTAACATGCTGAAGGATATCTACATTTTTAATTCTGCCATCAGATATAGATAGTTTGGGTGAATTTTCTTTGTTATGTGTGAGGAAAGGTAGGGTGTTAGTGTTTGTTTAAAGAAAAACAACAGGAAAAGACAAAAATAATAATTCTACACAGTGACTATGTATGCTTTTGTGAGATTTGGAATAGAACAGAGTCTCTCGAGAAACACATACATTTCAAAAAGACAATTTAAAAATTCCCAGTGATATAATAAAAGTAAATTTGTTATTTAGGCAAAACCCAAAGGTGTAACATCATCTTGTTACTTTTAGAACAAAAATGACATTTGGTTTCTCATGGTGTGTGATTTCTTACCTAAAATTTTTACTTACTAGGTTTATTTTCCTTATTTGTCTCGTGTACCCAGTTCTGCAATAAACAGCCTGATGTTCCTTGTTTATGGCATCTTGTTCCATTTAATTGCTTCCGGAAGATGGAAGGCCTTCATTCCCTCAGGAAGGGGCCCTGCTGTAGGACTATCAGTGTTACCCGGGCGTCAGGCTCCTGTTGAAGACATTGACCTCATGGCTTCTCCTTAGCAAGCTGCTGGCAGGTTCATGTCCTTCCTGACCTTGCCCAGCTGATGGTTTCTCTGTAGAAAATGGACCATCGCTAGCGGCTGTGCTGGGCAGTTGCTGGGCCATGCGCTGTGAGCACGTCTCCAGGACTGCTTGGTTGATAAAGCCCCGAAGTTCATCAGGACTGACATCTGCGCGAGGCAGAAGAGCCAGTCTACAGACCTTGACCCAGTTGGCCATTTTTTTCTTAATTAGTCAGGATTAGGTTGTTGTTGGCTGATTGCCAAGGTTGAGGATTCCGAGATCGATTGCCTTGGTCTCATGCTTGTGAAGATGGTCTACACATCACAGCCGGTTTTGGAAGGGTGAAAAAGAAGGAAGAAGAACAGGTGGTCTGTGTCTGAAGCGTTCCTCAGAGTTGCCAATAAGCTGCTGGGTAATCTTGTAGGCCACAGGTTCTCCCCTCTCCCCTGGGGACAGGGCTTCTCTGTATATCCCTGGCTGTCCTGGAACTCTCTCTGTAGACCAAGGTGTCCTTGAACTCACAGAGATCCGCCTGCCTCTGTCTCCTGAGTGCTGGGATTAAAGGTGTGCGCCACCACCAACCGGCTTAGGCTGCAGTTTTTACAGTTTCCCTCAGTGTAGAAGTAGGTGTGGGAAGAGTGTCACTTGTGGTTCAGCTCAAGGAAAGCAAGGAATAAAAGATTGTAATGGCTGTTGACTGAAACAGATTCTAGATCTGCAGTAACGAGTTCCCGAGGGGAGTGTGTCAGTGTTTATCCAGTTACTCTGCAGACCACCAAGCTGCCAGAGCATGCTGCTTCCTGGTATTAGGGCACCAGAGAGAGGGGCGCAGAGACGTTTTCTCTGACCAGACAGGCCTGTCTAATGGAGACAGAACAAAAGGGGCTGTGAAAACTGAGCGCTGCGCTTTTTCATCGGAAGAGGACATTCTTGGTGTTAGCTTTCTGTCACGGTAACATAAGAGCTGAGATAATCAGCACAAAGATCAAAAGTTTACCTGAGCTCCGTCCAGAGTCAGTCCCGTCGCCTTCGCTGTGGTGAGAACACATGATGGCCAGAGCACCTGCTTACCTCTGGGCATCCAGGCGCAGAGAGAGGAGGAGGGCGGCCCTCGTAAAGACCTGCCCCTCGCTTCCATCCCTTCAAGGTTTGACCTCTGTCCAATAGTGCCAAGCTGAGACAGCATTCAGTGGAGGGGATTTGGGGGGCTTTTACCATTCAAACTGTAGCCCTGGGCCCCTGGAGGTCTGGGTAGGGTTGGTGGTGTAGTTGCAGGGAGAGAGGGAGAGAGGGAGGGATTGAGGAAGGAAGAGAGGACTGTGTCTGGGGAAGCAGATGTTGTCAATGAAAGATTTACAACACACCCCCACGGTCAGGCGTGTTCGCATATGCCTGGCGGACACTTCCGCCTAGCCAGGCCCAGGTCAGGATAGCCATTTCCGGGTCAGGGCATCTCGCGTGACCGAGATGCGTGACGTTTCACTAGCCACGTAAGCGCGCAACGTGGCCATGTGATCTACGCGCTTGCGTGTAGTAGTGACGCTGATCTGTCCACGCCCAGCCTTTAAAATCAGGCGCCATGTTCCCGGTTCCTCCCTCTCCACACACGTGTTTCCCGCAGGCCTGTTCACTCTCTGTCCCTTTACCTTTAATAAAACTCTTTGTTAGCGGATTCTGTCGTGTTTCGTGGCATTTCCTTGCAGGGTAAGAACACAACGCAGCCAAAAAACTAACATTTGGTGCCGTGACTAGCGGGCGCTTCCAGGCGCCCTGCGCCTGGAAACCCGTAAACCGGGGACTGCAACACTCTGCTCCGTATGCGACAGACCGCTCTCCATTTCGCCTGACCGCAAAAATTCCATGCAACACCGCTTTCTCCGATTGGTGAGTCCCCCCATTTTTTGGCCAGCGTAAACGGTTTCCTGAATTTGTGAGAACGACCGTTGATCGTCCGGCGCCTCACAATTATTCTTGAGACCGGGGGAACCCCCGGCCACAGTCTTCATTGGCTACGGTCGGCCCCTATCGCAGGCCTGAGATTTCTAGCCCTCTCCCACGTCTGCAGCCTGAGATATATCTCGCGTTGGGACCACCGCCGTTGGGTGCGTCCTGGGGGCCACGTGGGGCTGACGCGTTCATCCGACTTGACAAAGCGGCAGACGCTGTCTGGATTCCTGGGGAATCCTTTCCTCACGTGGCGGGAGGCCCCTGCTTCTGTGGCTGACGAGCCAAGGAGCAGCTTGTGCCTGGTATCCGTCCTTGGCCTTGGGGACGCCTGGGGCCTTGGCTCCGGATCACGTTTGTTTTTTTTTTCTTTTTTATTTTTTTCTGCCTCTCTGCTGCAGACATGGGAAACAAGGCTTCCAGCCCTGTTACTCCTTCCTCTCCGTTAGGCTGTCTTGTTGAAGCTTTAAAACCTCTCAGTTTAATGCCTCACATAAAGATTCCTAAGCTAATTCGTCTATGTTCTAAAAAATGGCCAAAGTATGCTTTAGAAAACAACAAAAAAATGGCCGCCGAGCGGCTCTTTAGATCCCGATATTTTACGGGAGTTATCTAATTACTGTCAGCGCTCAGGCAGATGGAAAGAGTTTCCCTACATAATTGCGTTTTTCTTTCTCAGTGCTAAACCGTCTCTTCTGGATTCTTTCTCTCCTGCTCATATGCTCTTAGCTATGCCTGAACCGGAGGATTCTCTAACTCCGGAATCTCTGACTCTAGATCCTGCTAACGAACCTCCACCTATTCGGCCTCCAGCTCCGGCTCCTAGAACGACTGTTCCTACCGCTCCTCTTCCGGATTCTTCTTCCAAAGCTGCTCCTTCCTCGGCAGCGGCCAGTTCCAAAGGCCCTGCCCTAGCTCCAAACTTCACTCCTCCTACTACCCGCTCTCGGGCTGCTAAATTGCCGGATTCCAGCCATCCAAAACCTTCCACTGTTCTCCCTTTGCGAGAGGTGGCTGGTGTGGATGGACTGATTAAAGTTCATGTTCCATTCTCTCTAGCAGAACTCTCTCAGATAGAAAGTAAGCTGGGTTCTTATACTTCTAATTCTGCTGCATTTATTAAACAGTTTCAATATATAACTCAATCTTATAGTCTCACCTTTCATGATATATTCATGATACTTTCTAATAACTTACTTCCTGAGGAGCGCAGGCGGGTTTGGGAGCAGGCTAGGATTCACGCAGACGAAATCCATCAAACTAACCTTTCACACCCTCCAGGAGCTGAGGCGGTTCCTGACCGGGAGCCACACTGGGATTATAACACCCAGGGTGGCTGTCTAGCCAGAGATAGGTTTATTACCTGTCTCCTGACAGGTCTCCGTAAGGCTGCCCTAAAACCAGTAAACTATGAAAAACTAAAAATGGTTATTCAAGATAAGGACGAAAATCCGTCTCATTTCCTAGAGCGGCTCACCAAGGCTCTACTTCAGTTCACTAGCTTAGACCCAGAGAGCCCGGAGGGCAGGCAGCTGCTAATGACCCACTTTGTCTCACAGAGCTTCCCTGACATTAGGGATAAACTTAAACGTTTGGAGAACGGCCCTCTAACTCCACAGGCAGATATGCTGGCGATAGCATTTAAGGTGTACCATGGTAGAGATGAAAAAGCCCATAGAAGGAGCTGCCAGATGCTGGCAAGCACTGCCCGACCGGCTCCCCGAAAGCCGTCTGGTCCCTGTTTCAAGTGTGGGAGAGAAGGCCATTGGGCCCGGGCTTGCACCGCCGGCCCACGAAGGGCACCGACAAAGCCTTGTCAAAACTGTTACCAAAAGGGTCACTGGTCAGCTGACTGTCCTAATGTCCCAAGCGACATAGGAACGCCAGATGAAGACCACCCTCCAGCTGACTTTGTAGGCTTGGCTTACAGCGAGGACTGACGCTGCCCGGTTTCCGCCCCGGCCACTCCTATCTCACAGAGGGAACCTAGGGTAATTATAAAAGTCAATGGGCGCCCCATCTCGTTCCTTTTGGACACCGGAGCTACCTACTCTGTCCTGAGAGAGTTTTGGGGGCCCACTTCTCCTGCTCGTCTCCCTATTGTCGGGGTTGGGGGACAGCCTTATCTACCTCACCAGACACCACCACTTAATTGCATTTTCAGGGGCATCCCTCTCACACACACATTCTTAGTGGTGCCAAGCTGCCCTGTACCTTTAATGGGGAGGGGTCTTCTAGCTAAGGTAGGAGCGTCCATTTCTTTTGCTCCACACATTCACCTCATCCCAGACGCGCCAGCAGCTCCTTTACTTCTCCTCCTAGCCACTCACTCTTCTGACTCTAACAATTCTTTTCCCCTTCCAGTCTCTCAGGTAGACCCAAAAGTCTGGGATACCCAGAACCCTTCTATTGCTAGGCACCATCAGCCTGTTATTATCCAGCTACAAGATCCTGCAAGGTATATCACCCAAGCTCAGTATCCTCTCTCACTCCAGAGCCTGAGAGGACTTAAGCCTATCATTTCTGACCTTCTCAGGAAAAAGCTGCTTCGCCTAACCTCTTCACCTTTTAACACTCCCATTCTTGCAGTTAAAAAGTCTAATGGAACCTACCGCCTGGTTCAAGACCTCCGGCTCATTAACTCTGCAGTGGTCCCTCTCCATCCTGTAGTGCCTAACCCTTATACTCTCCTGTCCACTATCCCTTCATGAACCTCTCACTTCTCAGTTCTAGATCTCAAAGATGCCTTCTTTTCTATTCCTCTCAGTCCTCAGTCTCAAAATATCTTTGCTTTTACCTGGACTGACCCTGGTACTCACCTGTCCACACAGCTGACCTGGACTGTTCTGCCACAGGGATTCAGAGACAGCCCACACCTATTTGGTCAGGCTCTGGCCCCTGACCTGCTTTCTCTGTCTCTCCCTGGCTCTAAACTAATACAGTATGTAGATGATATTTTACTCTGTAGCCCATCCTTACAGGTTAGCCAAACTAACACCTCTGCTCTCCTAAATTTCTTATCCAGCCGGGGTTACAGGGTATCTCCTTCTAAAGTTCAGTTGTCAACTCCCCAGGTCACCTATTTGGGTCTATCCATTACTCCAACTCACAAGGCTATTACTGTAGACAGGAAGCGTCTAATCCAGTCCCTCACAGTCCCTTCTACTAAACAGGAGATTCTGTCTTTCCTAGGAATAGCTGGCTTTGTACGGTCCTGGATTCCATCTTTTTCTCTCCTTGCTCGCCCCTTATACGAGGCAGCTCAGGGCTCACCGCACGAGCCCCTCCTTCATCCTGTCACTAAACCTTTCCAAAAGCTCCAGCAGGCTCTTCTTCAGGCTCCAGCGCTCCATCTCCCAGACTTAACCCGTCCCTTCTCCCTCTATGTAGCAGAGAAGAAGGGATTTGCCCTGGGAACTCTAGGGCATCAGCTGGGACCCTCCTTTGCACCTGTAGCCTATCTGCCAAAGAAGCTAGACCTTACCAGTCAGGGCTGGGCACCTTGCATCCGTGCCTTAGCAGCTGCAGAGCTCCTTATTCGGGAATCAAAGAAGCTAAGTTTTGGGTCATCCATTACTGTTTTCTCTCACCATAATCTGTCCCATCTTTTAACTTATAAAGGCTTACAAACTTTACCTCCTTCCCGAGTTCTTTCTCTCCAGGTGGCATTACTAGAGGATGCGACGCTTACTTTCCGGACCTGTCCACCTCTCAATATTTCAAGCCTCCTTCCTCAACCTAACACTGACTATTCTCCTTCTCATTCCTGCACTGAAACCTTAGAGGAACTGTTACCTCACCCTTCACACATACAGGAGGGCACATTGCCTCAGGCTACTTATGCCTGGTACACAGATGGCAGCTCCTTTTTTTATGAAGGGACCCGTAAAGCAGGTTATGCCATAGTGTCAGATACTGAGATAATAGAGGCACAGGCATTACCCACACACACCACTAACCAGCAGGCTGAGCTGATAGCTCTCACCCGTGCCTTCCAATTGGCACAGGGACAATCTCTAAATGTTTACACAGACTCCAAATATGCTTTTCATATTCTCCTGTCCCATGCTGCTATTTGGAGGGAGCGTGGCCTTCTCACAACAAAAGGGGGATCCATATCTAACTCAGGCCAAATAATGGCCATGCTGGAGGCTTCCCACCTCCCCAGGGCTATAGGAATTGTCCACTGCCGGTCTCATCAGACCGATAGCTCCATCATCTCTAGAGGAAACAACCGGGCTGACCAGGCAGCCAGGACAGCAGCCCTCCAGGGCCAAGTCTCACCTCACCCACCACAGGGAATCCATACAGTACAGCCTACACCCTCACAGGGAACTCCAGACACTAGACAAATTCTTTCCTATTTACACCAGCTCTTTCATCCTAATAATCTTGCTCTGTCTCAATTTGTAAAAGCTCACCTGCAGCCCACCTCAGAGGATTTACAGTTCTTAAGAACTATTACTGCCTCTTGTGAGATCTGCCAAAAAACAGATCCCAATACCAAGTACAGGAGTCAGCCTTTTCCCACCCACCAGGCTAGAGGTTCCCTACCAGGGACTGACTGGCAGCTCGATTTTACTCATATGCCCACCGTCAGGAAAGTTAAGTATCTCCTTGTGATGGTGGACTCATTTTCAAATTGGGTGGAGGCATATCCGGTTTCTAATAAGCGGGCTCAGACAGTTGCAGACCTCCTTCTCCGAGAAATTATTCCTCGGTTCGGAGTCCCTGCTTCTCTCCAGTCTGACAATGGCCCAGAATTCACTTCTCAGGTTTCTCAGACACTAGCTAAGGCGTTAAATATTCCCTGGAATTTTCATATCCCATACCGTCCTCAATCCTCAGGAAAGGTGGAGCGTACCAACCGGTCTTTAAAAACTATCCTTACTAAGATGTCACAGGAACTTCATCTCGACTG
This sequence comes from Peromyscus eremicus, assembly GCF_949786415.1. Taxonomy (NCBI): domain Eukaryota; kingdom Metazoa; phylum Chordata; class Mammalia; order Rodentia; family Cricetidae; genus Peromyscus; species Peromyscus eremicus. The sequence goes on along the minus strand of NC_081420.1, from coordinate 117,735,253 downwards.
GGTAAGATTATTGCCTCTAGCTCTTCTCAGGCTCAGGGCTCTTCCTAAAAAGCCTCTTTCAATCTCTCCATTTGAACTAATGTATGGAAGGCCAGTTCTAACACCAGGTCTTTTATCCAAACCTCCAACTGTTCCAGATAGTCTGTTAACTCCTCTTTTATGTCACCTGAGGTCTATTCTATGGAGCTGTGCAGACTGTTCATTACCTCAGCCGTGTGACAATAATTGTCCACTTCCAATCCACATCGGGGATCAGGTTCTTCTCTTCCCTCCAGGCCAGCGCCCTTCACCCCTTTCCCCCAAGTGGCAGGGACCCTTCAAGGTAATTCTTGTGACTCCTACAGCTGCTAAACTCGAGGGCTTTCCTCACTGGGTCCACCTGTCTCATCTAAAACCTTTTATCTCACCTCCATCCCAGAAAAATCTCTCTTCATATACAGTGAAACAAACAGGGCCTCTCACTCTCAAGCTCCAGAGGACACCAGGATCCACTGCCTTGTCACCAATTCCAGAGGAATAAGGTATCACCCCTTCATTTCCCAACCAGGGCCACACAGAGCCGGAGGCAAAAAGGACCATCAATATCCAGGCGTTAAGGAATAATGTAATACAATAATCTATCATTCTTCAATACTCAGCAACTGATCACCTGCGTTTCCTAAATGCTAACCTAATAAGGGAAACAGGTGCCTTAAATAAACTACCTCTAATAAGGCTTGTCTCAGATAAAAATTAAGCAGAGTACTAAGGCCAGATCTACCTCAGGTAAATATCACATGTCTCTATCTGGACAAGCCAGATCTACCTCAGACAAATGCAAACTCCAAAATAAAATAATAATGATTCTTTCTCTCTAAGTCTTTTCTATGTCAACAGTATCTTGTCAAACAGAAGGTTCCTAGCCACAGCACGGAAGGTTCTCAGCCACAGCACGGATGGACAGCTGCAGAACGAGGGGACGGCAGAACTTTATTCCAGGACCTGCCCACCATCATTCCAGGACTTCACAAGATACTCTCTCATCCCCCTGCCCCCAAGAGCCAACCAACGCCCACTATTCAGCTGGAAGCAGTCTTTGAGAGAAACGTCGCCCCCATACCCAGTCAACCACAATTTTTTTCTTTTTTAAAAAGAAAGAGTCAGGAATGAAAGATTTACAACACGCCCCCACGGTCAGGCGTGTTCGCATATGCCTGGCGGACACTTCCGCCTAGCCAGGCCCAGGTCAGGATAGCCATTTCCGGGTCAGGGCATCTCGCGTGACCGAGATGCGTGACGTTTCACTAGCCACGTAAGCGCGCAACGTGGCCATGTGATCTACGCGCTTGCGTGTAGTAGTGACGCTGATCTGTCCACGCCCAGCCTTTAAAATCAGGCGCCATGTTCCCGGTTCCTCCCTCTCCACACACGTGTTTCCCGCAGGCCTGTTCACTCTCTGTCCCTTTACCTTTAATAAAACTCTTTGTTAGCGGATTCTGTCGTGTTTCGTGGCATTTCCTTGCAGGGTAAGAACACAATGCAGCCAAAAAACTAACAGTCAAAGGGGAAAGTTAGGGTGACATCGTGACTTCTTTAGGTTTACTGAAAATCTGGTGTTCTCAGCTTGAAGCTCAAGGTCACTAGAAAGCCAGTGTTGTCTGGTTTTGTCCTGGTCGGTGTTTCCAGTCTTTGCTGTCCTGTGCTGCTCATCTTGATTTCTCCTCATGCTGTGGCAACCACAGCTTCTTTCCAATCACGGCTTCTGCCTCCTTGAACTCTTCACTCAGAGGCCTTCACCTCCAGACCTCTCTCAGTCTTGCCCGATGCTGTTTCTCCTGTGTAGATACTCACTCTTCTGTCGAGTTCCTTATAGAGTTGGATTGGCCCAGCAATGCAGCGGAGTCTGTGTTTGGGAAAGGTGGTCAAACCTGGCTCTTGCTGGCCCTTCCTTGGCTAGCCTGACTGTTTGCTGCCTCTGGACATGGAGCCTGTTGCTGCCTAGTAAGCCTGTGACACCTGACAGGTTTGTGTGGAATTGCCACCTCAGCAGGGCTCGGAAGAATGGGGCCAGGTCGATTGAGAGACCAGGGACTTGACAGATTATGGGGCATTTACCCACCAACCCCACAGATCCCCAGAGTTTTCTTGAGTGTGAGCAGCAGGAAATATTAGATAGAAGGATTTATTGCAGAGATAAACAGATAGAAAATAAAGGATAGCCTCGAGAGGGCCTGGAACCTATTCCAACGGGCCCCGACTGTCTCTGCCCCAGGGTATTTATAGAGATGCCAAGGGGTGGGGCAAAAGACCTCCTCCCCACTGCACAGTCAAGTGCAGACCATCTCAGACACCTGCACTCAGGCCCGTGGTCCTAATCATCCTCTATGTGGACCTGCTGGGTAAAGCCATGAGGAACCCGAGAATGGGCTCCCACAACAGATACAAGCCCAACAGTTGTGCCGTAGCTTGCTGTGTGCATCTGTTAGTCTGCAAATGCTTTATTTATGGAAAATAACTGTTTTCTCCCTCATTCTATGAAGACTAGAGGGCAGACACACATGTCTATAGACTTGCGATTAGCACTTTTTAGTCTGCTTTTTTGAGATACAAAGCGTATCTCATGATCCATTTACTTAAAACATACAATTTGGTGGCTTTTCCTTTTCCTCCTCTGGTTTTTTGAGACAGGCTTTCTCTGTGTAACATCCCTGCCTGTCCTGGAACATGCTGTATAGACCAGGCTCTTTTGACGTTGATAATGTGTAGGGGTAGTACAGAGTTCATGCTTCAGTGCTCTGCTCAAATAGGTGCTCGCCTTCCCTAGACATCTTCCCTGGCCTGCCTATTTCAGCCCTTCTGTGTATCTCCTGGGGCGAGGTGATTTTTATGTCTGCTGTTGTCTGTTTTTCTAGGAAGGTCAGCCTTAGGGAGATGGGTCTGGGTTACAGTGTTCAGTGTGTGGTAGGTCATACTAAGCTGTTTGCAGGATGCACTGTAGAGCTGGTATCTGGAGCTGGTGAGGTGGCTCCGGAGACCTGAGTTTGATCCCTGAATCCAGGTAAAGGTGGGGGACGAAAACTGGTGCCACAGATTTGTCCTTTGACCTCCAGATGTGTGCCACCCCCCCAGTGATGTTAATTTTAAAATTTTAAAGCTGGTTTCTTCATTTTACTCAGAGGGGAAACTGAGGCTGAAAGATAACTGGCAGAACGAATTTATGCATCAAAGTGTATCTCCTTGCTTCTATTAAAAATACCGCATGAACTGTATCATTAGCTATTTTCTAGTAATCACTAGAGGAAGGTGAAGTGCATGTAGTGTGTCCACAACACTGCCACTTAGGTGTGCAATCAGCATGAAAGTTATGAGGCACTTTGTACAACCCTCCCTTTTCAGGTGGAATATTTGAGTCTACTGTGCATCTCTGGCTTACGGTTTATCTCCATACGTCGATGGTCAGTGTGGACAGTCGTCATTCCATACGTCGATGGTCAGTGTGGACAGTCGTCATTTCATACGTCGATGGTCAGTGTGGACAGTCATCATTCCATACGTCGATGGTCAGTGTGGACAGTCGTGATTCCATACGTCGATGGTCAGTGTGGACAGTCGTGATTCCATACGTCGATGGTCAGTGTGGACAGTCGTCATTCCATACGTAGATGGTTAGTGTGGACAGTCGTGATTCCATACGTCGATGGTCAGTGTGGACAATCATCATTTCATACGTCGATGGTCAGTGTGGACAGTCGTCATTTCATACGTAGATGGTCAGTGTGGACAGTCGTCATTTCATACGTCGATGGTCAGTGTGGACAGTCGTGATTCCATATGTCGATGGTCAGTGTGGACAGTCGTCATTTCATATGTGATGGTCAGTGTGGACAGTCGTCATTCCATACGTCGATGGTCAGTGTGGACAGTCGTCATTTCATATGTGATGGTCAGTGTGGACAGTCGTCATTTCATACGTCGATGGTCAGTGTGGACAGTCGTGATTCCATATGTCGATGGTCAGTGTGGACAGTCGTCATTTCATATGTGATGGTCAGTGTGGACAGTCGTCATTCCATACGTCGATGGTCAGTGTGGACAGTCGTCATTTCATATGTGATGGTCAGTGTGGACAGTCATGATTCCATATGTCGATGGTCAGTGTGGACAGTCATCATTTCATACGTCGATGGTCAGTGTGGACAGTCGTGATTCCATATGTCAATGGTCAGTGTGGACAGTCGTCATTTCATATGTGATGGTCAGTGTGGACAGTCGTGATTCCATACGTCGATGGTCAGTGTGGACAGTCGTCATTCCATACGTCGATGGTCAGTGTGGACAGTCGTGATTCCATACGTCGATGATCAGTGTGGACAGTCGTCATTCCATACGTCGATGGTCAGTGTGGACAGTCGTCATTTCATATGTGATGGTCAGTGTGGACAGTCGTCATTTCATATGTGATGGTCAGTGTGGACAGTCGTCATTTCATATGTGATGGTCAGTGTGGACAGTCGTCATTCCATACGTCGATGGTCAGTGTGGACAGTCGTGATTCCATACGTCGATGATCAGTGTGGACAGTCGTCATTCCATACGTCGATGGTCAGTGTGGACAGTCGTGATTCCATATGTCGATGGTCATTGTGGACAGTCGTATTTCCATACGTCAATGGTCAGTGTGGACAGTCGTCATTTCATACGTCGATGGTCAGTGTGGACAGTCGTGATTCCATACGTCGATGGTCAGTGTGGACAGTCGTGATTCCATACGTCGATGGTCAGTGTGGAGAGTCGTGATTCCATACGTCGATGGTCAGTGTGGACAGTTGTGATTCCATACGTCGATGGTCAGTGTGGACAGTCGTGATTCCATACGTCGTCGATGCTCAGTGTGGAGAGTTGGTTGTCACTTCATATATAGACGGTTGTGTCCCATGAAATCATCACAGAGGTTTGGCTCATAGGTGACTATTAAATGATGATTATTTCCTTAACCTCTAGGTATGCAAACCACTTTCTCTTTTCACAATTTATCAATGAATAAAAAATAAGTCTAACTACTAGGAAAAAAAACTGTACGAACTCCTTTTACCGGACAAACTTGTTTTCTGGCATTTTGAAAGTTGAGGTTATGGGCTGGAGAGATGGCTCAGTAGTTAAGAGCATTTGTTCTTGCAGAGGACCCAGGTTCAATTTCCAGCACCCATGTGGAGGCTTGTCTCATTCCAGTTCCGGGGGATCTGATTCCCTCTTAGTGGGCACCAGGCACATAGGTGGTACACAGACATACATACGAGCAAAACACTTATACACATAAAATAAATCTTAGAAGAAAGAAAGAAGATTAAGATCAGTTTGTCCACATTTATTGGCAAGAATTTTTCTGGGGTGGATCATTTGAAAGGTTTGTCTCCCTATTTTTCCCTGTTCAGAGAAGGGCAGAGGGACCCCGGACTGTGGACAGAGCCAGGGAGCATGCAAGCAGTTTTGTTCTGTCAGACTGCTGTTGTGTATAGGAGTTGGCGGGAGTAGAGGCCAGCCTGTCACTGCTTGTCACATTTCCCTGAGTCTGGAAACACTAGCATTTCCCCTTACATTGCCAGCAACCCACCCCTGAGACTGGGAACAAGCTGGCTTGTGGTAGTGGGGAAGAATTTCTTCTTCTCTTTCCAGTTACTCTTTCTTCTCTGAACCAGGACACTTTCCCATCACTGGGAGCAGAAGCGGGGAAAGTCCGCGAAACAGCAGTAGGGAAGGAGTTGTAGCATTTGAAGCTGGATTTCATCATGGAGTCCTGAGTCCCAGCTTCACTCCCGGCCAAGGCCCAGGTTTTTGAGGATTCCGGGTCAGTTTCAGCCATGTTAAGGAGGGCTCCCTTTCAAAAACAAAAAACAAGGCTGAGCCTGGCAGTGCGTGTTTGCACTGGGGTTTGAGAGACCGAAGTTAGTTAAATGGTGACCAGTTCAAAGTCAGACTAGTACACAGAGACAGTCCACATCCGATTGTCTCCCTCTCTTCCTGACCCCCAGAGTCTGCTCGGCTCTCCCTGCTCTGATACTGTCCCCACGAAGGTCACACTCCTGACCTCCTTGGATTCAGTGCTGTGCACACTAGCTGCTTGGCTTCAGTTCTTGGCAGAATTGGCTGCGTTGTAAGTCACTCCTTTGTTATTGAGCACTCTCTTCTATGTCCGGAAGGGCTTGGAGTGCTGATCCCCGTGCCCGGGAAGTTTAATCTTTTGCTCACTACACTCACCTCTTTCTTTAACCAGTAGCCAAAATGAAAGCCCATGAGGCTCTAACAGAGTTCTGGAATTGAGAGAGGAGTTTGAGGCTGCAGGGCCAGGTGGGATACCTTTCAGGGGAAGTACTATTACTTTTTTTTTTTTTTCTTTTGCTAACTGGTTCCTGAGAGACACTTGGCTGGGAATGTTTCAGTGAGTAAAGATGGGTGTAAACAGGATTAAGAAGGAAGAGTTTCAACATTGGAAACCTCCAGAGTAAAACATCAGCAGAGGGAGGAGCCAGAGTTTGGGGAGGTAAACAGGGATCATCCTTTGGCGTGGGTGGAGTGATAGGAGTGGGCGGGGCGGGAGCAGAGCCAGTGGCCTGCAGGGGTGAATAGCAGCTAAGGAATTGGGGCTGAGCTCACCAGGCAGAGGATGAGCCCCGATGGCTGGGGCGGGAAGGCAGTAGTTTGGTGTGTGGGAATAGAATGAAGTAAATCTCATTTGGTCTCACCTCAGTACCACCTCTAGGGCATTTTGGCTCATGTTCAAGCTTACTGCCTCCTTGCTTCCCTGGGATCAACTCTTAGGACCAGTTTCTTCTTCACCAGGGCCTCCTGGCCTCATGACCAGGACCATAAATCTTGTCACCTTGTGTACACGACCTAGGGAACCAGTCAGTGACAGCCCTGACTGTTCTGATAACAGGCACGCTGATAATACTAGAGTGACCATACTTCCTTCTGGGAAACAGTCTTGTCCTTGGGATATCGTGAGGAACAGGCCTTTGGACTGAGTAGCTGTGGTTTAGGAAGTGCATGAAGACCCTGCCTTTGATAGGGTTCGAGATAAAGAGAGTACATTTTAAACCCAACAATTTCCTTCCATCAAACTTGACGGGAATTTACTTTAGGTTTACTGTCTAACATGTGTCTTTTCTTGTCTCCACGAGCCTGACACACCTCTAAGATCTCACACCAGCGCTGCGCTCTTGTTTTTGGTTTTAGGGTGGGCACTTTGAAGCCTGTCCAAAGCCACGTGAAAGCATAAAGGAATGTGAGGTGCCTGTGTGTGCAAACCTCGCGGAGCCACAAAGGGCAGACCCGCCCACCTCACCCTTGGTGCCGACTCCTTCACCCTGTGCACTCAGCAGTGTTCTCTGTGTGTAATTTGAGCAGTGGCTAATAAATACTCTGTACCATCTCAGCAAATGTTTTGGTAAAAGTGGGGAAATGCATCCTGAGGTACTTTACTGTGAGTTGTAATTATCAGTCGTCTGGGCAGTCCTTACAGCATCAGGAAAGCCGAGCGTGCTTGGGAGGCTGATGTTTCCTTATTCACTGTGTATGTCTCTGTAACCTCTGGACAGTCCCTCACAGAGTCACATTGTCAGTTAACACAGGGCAGTGAGGTATAAGTCCTTTTGTAGCAGTGGTGGCTGCTTTCTTCAGCTAATGGCATTTTCCTGAGCCAAGTGACAGGCGCAGCTATGACTGCCTTTCGGAGGAGCGCCTCCCCCCCCCAGAAGCCCCACCTTTTTGTGAGTAAGCCCTTGAAAAGTGGAAATGGATAGAACTGCCATCTTATATTTAGCATGGTATAATTTTCTAAGCAATGTTTTGTGAATGTGTTTTTATACACCCTGGTGCCACCTGACTATGCTCTCCATATATTTTAAGTGAGAGGTGTGTCTATTCCTGATATATCTTATCTAGATTACCTGGACCAGACTCATGTTTTCTGTCATGGTGTAGGCAGATAACTGGCCATGTAGGGCCACACAGTTAGATGATATCGGAGCTGAGTCCTTTTAGATTTCCTTTCCCATTGGAGACTTTCCTAGATACATTACAGATCTAATACTAATCCAGAGACACTGGCACAGGGGCCAGGATTCAAATGGCATATGAGAGTCTTGTTGGCCAGGAAGGGCTCCCTTTCTTGTTTCTTGGGTTTCACTCTATAGCCCAGGCTGGTCCTGTGAGTCTCTGGAGTGCCGGGATTACAGGCATGCACTCCTGTTCACGTCAAGAGCTTTCCCAGCACCTCAGAAAGACCTGTTATTTATGAACAGAGAGCTCTTTTTATTTCAGGGCTGAGGACTGAACCCAGGGCCTTGGGCTTGCTAGGCAAGTGCTCTACCACTGAGCTAAATCCCCAACCCCCAGAGAGCTCTTTTTAAGTCCCATTGTCTTAGTCTTATCTGGATGCTATAACACAGTACCACAGACTGGGTTGGGTATGGCATAAAAGCAGCAGGCACTTAGCTCTTAGGATTCTGGAGGCTGGAAAGGTCAAGATCTAGGTGCCCTAATATGCTTGGTTTGGAGTGGGACCCCTTCGTAGCTCACATTCATCACTGTATCCCCCATTGAGGACACTAATTCCATTACTGTGGTGCCACTCTGCCCCTCTCATGGTGTCATTTACCTCTAACCACTTCCCACAGTCTCCATCCCCAATACCATCCCATGGGGGTGGGGTGGGGGGCGGTGTTTAGGACTTCAATTTAGGAATTTTGTGGGAACATAGACATTTGGTCCATAACTCCTAAAATGCCTTTTTTTTAAAAAAATTTTATTGTTTTATTTATTTATTTTTTTTAAAAAGCTGTCTAGTCATATGTGGTTGCATGTGCTTGTTCTCACAGCACCTAGCAGGCTGAGGCAATGGACTCTTGAGATTGAGGGCAGCCTGGGCCACGTGTCACAGAGCCTCTCTGGACAGCAGAACGTTGCATTATCTGGTGGAAAGTTTATTCTCTATTGACGAGCCAACCTGGTGTGTTATTGATAACTATTCATACAGATACTTAAACACACGATTATATATATTTAAAACTACATGGAGATGAGTAGAATAATGATTGAATCTTTTCCTAACTGCTTGTCCAGTTCTTTAAGCAAATACTTGGGCGTGTCTTGTGAGTGTGGCTGTGGCGCTCACATTCGCTAACTAGTTCTAACGCGACACACTAACAGTTTTCTTCTAATCCTCTTTTGAATAAGTTTTTAGTCAAGTTGCATTAATTCTTTTATTTTCTTTTTGATGGAACATTTTACTACTTGTGTAGAAAATTATAATGAATTCCCAAGTCTGCACAGATCTAAATATTTAAAAGATATGTGTCAAAAATATCTTCCCAGTATATGAGATGGACATCACCCCAGGCTGAAGACCCCTGGACATCCCCTTCTGTCCCTTTCTGGAAGAAGGAACCATTATCCTAGAATTGGGATGTGGCATTGCCACACATATTTTATACTTTTATCACACATACCTTTGTAAGAAATACAAATATTTTAAAGCTTTATGAAAGTGATAGCAAACTATATTTTAAGAGAAAAAGCCATGCTTTAGAAATGATCTCATTTTGACTTATCACTGGGGTATTTTTAAACATATCATTTCATTGTATGATTATTCTACAGTGTGTTTACCTGTGAGATTTTTAAGGCTGTTTCCAAATTTTCACTAGGGATCCTTTTGGTATGTTTCCATGTAGCTGCTGATACACATAGATGCGTTTCTCTGGGTATGCATTCCTTTACAGAGCAGCGGTCTATGATGTGTGATGTCACTGACCAGTGTCTTTTCACACATACATTGGCCTTTCAGTGTGTGTGTGCATGAGTGCATGTGTGCGTGTGTGCGTGTGTGTGTGTGTGTGTGTGTGTATGTGTGTGTGTGTGTGTGCAGATTTAATTATTTTATGTGCTTGAGTGTTTGGCTTGCATGTACATATGCATCATATGCGTGCCTGGTGTCCATGGAGTTCAGAAAATGGTATCAGGTCCCCTCGAACTGGAATTATGGATGGGATGGTTATGAACTGTATGGGTGCTGGGAACTGAAACTTGGTCCTGCGAGAACAGCAAGTGCTCTTAACTGCCGACTGAGCAGTGCCGACTGTGGATCCTTCTGTCCCCTTCCTCCGTGTGCTGGGATTACAGACGTGTCTTTTATTTGACTTATGCTGGGGGGAGGGGCATGTCACTGACTGAGCCATCTCCCCAGGCCCCGCCTCCTTTTTGATTTGTCTGTTTATAATGTCCGTGATGGAGTGATTCAGTACAGAGAACTGGATAAGTCAGTGATTTTTGACTTAGGACTCATGATCTTGGCTCTTGCTCATTTTTTACTCACACTTCTAATGCATTGAACTGAAGTAAACTCAGCAAAACTTCAAACTAACAACTTATAGTGTCTTGGATGTTATTATTGTTGTTTGATTCTCTGTGGTTTTTGGATCTTTCTTCAAAAATAATTAATGTCTTAATTGTAGTTTCATGACCCCAGTTCATTTATAAAGCTGTTTTATAATGTAGTAGTGCATGTACATGTGACACTGAAATACTGAAGAAAGAACTTACGTGATTATTTTTATCTCTTTTTTTTGTTATTAAGAAGTTTTCTATTCACTTTACATACCAACCACAGATTTCCCCCCTCTTCTCCCTTCCCGCCCGCTAGCCTTCCCCCCAAACCCACCCCCCATCCCCACATTTTCCAAGTCAAGGTCTCTCATGGGGAGTCAGCAGAGCCTGGCACACTCAGCTGGTGATTATTTAAATATACCAGCATAATAGATCTTTTTCCAACATAAAGAAGTCCCCCATATGAACTTGTTTGTATTTGGGAGTTTGTGTGTGTGCATATGTGTAATGTATCCCTCAGCTGAGCCGCTGCGTCTCTGCATGTTGTATTTCCAGAGGCAGAGTAGCTTAAATGGGAGCAAATAACCTGACTTCTTAAGGAATAAACCACACAGAAGTAGGTAAATACTAAAGGTGCTAACGTCTGATTCTGTAGATCTTTCTTTCCAATCTTTTAAGTGCAGAAATATGTCTTCTGGGTGTGTGTGCATCAAGCCACTTTTACCTGAGGCTGTTAGAGCTAAAGGATGGGCTATTGCTATTCCATAAAAAGCCTTGGGGTACGAAGATCTAAGATAGGCCAGGTGAGCTGTTTATGTCTTCAGCCTCACTGAAGAAATAGACTGGATTATCTAAGTCATGTGACCTCACGTGTTGACATTGGCCATCAGGTGTCTCACGTAATTCTGTTCTCTTCCTTCTTACATTGTGTGCTCTATCATTTTTGTAACTGGGGCACAGTGGGAGGCTCAGCCACTCTAAGCATGCTTAATGTACTTCATTACTATCTGAACTGAAGAGTTTACTCTCGTGCCACACTCAACTGATTGTTGCCTGTTATTATTACTATTTCATCACCTAAAAAGGAATCAGTCCAGCTAGAGAAGCAGGGAGGGCCTTGTCCTGCACTTCAGCTCACTGAGAAACGGAGCACCTCACTTTGGGAACAGGTCGCCACTCCTAGAGCCAAGCATGGACTTAGCCCCAGCAGGCCTTCTGCAAGCCTGCTTTTCAGCAGTAAGTTGTTTTTGTGGAATTTTAGCTTTGTAGTTTTTGGCTTTGTGTAGTCTCCCCTCCAGCTTCCTTCTGTGTGCGGTATATAAACCAGGTGTGCTGTAGGTCCTGGGACTTTGAGCAGTGCCGTTTTGTCTGTGATAGAAGGCTTCGTGTTTGCCTTGTGGAAGCTGCCGCCCTGTCTGCCCTCCACTTATCAGAGACACATTGATCAGCTGTGAGTTTTCTGGGAGTTCCTCCAGGAATGGACGATGGACAGTAGTGACTTGGGTATCTGTTGGGCGATCTCCCATGTGCAGGCCAGCGCGCCATGTAAATGTGCCAGTTCTTACTTAGGCCCTGCATTTCTTTATTTTTTGGATAAAAATTGCTGTGTATATGTGTGGGTACCCTTGCCATGGTGCTTGGGTGGAGGACTTGGTTCTTTCCTCCACTCTGACGAGGGTTCGGGGTCCTTAGGCCTCAGTGCTCTCTGCTCAGCCGCCCCTTTGTGTCCCTGGCCTTGCGTTTCTCGTTGCCACTGTTAGTGTGATGAACCCAGTTTTCCCGTTGTCTTCGGCTCATTGACTTTAGTGCTGTGTACCATTCTCCTGTGTGCATACTGCTGTCAGCTGACGGTGGGGTGAGGAGCGGGGCTGTTGAAGGAAAAGTTATTGCATGAACATTCCTTTGAAGGAATCTGAGTGTGTGCACGTGCGCATGCATGCATGCATGTGAGTGCAGGTATTCAGGTGTCATGCTTCACCCTTGGCCTTGTTTGAGAGGAGGTATCTCGATGCTCCAGGCTGGCTCACCTTTGACCTTCTGAGGCACTCTCTTCCGCTGCCTCCCATCTGTTACAGGATCCCTGGAATTACAGACGTGTGCTGCAGCGTCTAGCTTTACATGTGTTCTGGGTCCTCAGGTTTGTGTGGCAAGTGCCCTAAGCTGTGGACCCATTGCCCTAGTCCTGGACATTAATGTGTATTGTAGATTGTATAAAAACAATTGTATTGTTTTTAATATATGTCACACACGTGCACACACGCACACGCACATGCACACACAAATCTTGCTGTATGGCCTCTCATTTTATTTGGCCAGGGAGTGCTCAATGAGGTGTCTGATCTGGTGTTTAACCCCCCCCCCCCATACTAATTTATAGTCCCCTAAGCAATGAGCAAGGGAGCAGGTTGTTTTAAAATTTCTTCCCAATGAGTACTTAAATTTAGGTGTGTGATGTCCCTAGGAAACCTTTTGGTTTCGGTGGGTAAAGTGGCAGTACCAGCTGGTGTGGCGAGGTGGTAAGGGTTCACCTGAACTTATGCTGCGTGCTGCTGAAGGCTGTCAGGGTTTATGGAAGGAGCTGGACACTGGTTGGATGGCCAGGTGAGCTGGTTTGTATTCCCAGTCTTTGCTGATGTTTGGTCCTCGAGACTGTTCCCTTCTAAGTTCAGACTCTCTCTCAGAGGACTCTTTCTTCAGTTCAGAATGTCCATGGAGCTCCCTGCTCTTTGGCAATGTCTGTTCTGTTCTTGGTGGGCGTTTGACTTGTGTGCTTTTTAGTTAGAGATTTTGAGTTCAGACAGTTAAGCATTGTGAACTTGTGGTAGTGCTGTGAGGGTCTGGGTCAAAGGTGTTTTTAAAATTTAGATGTTTTGTACACATGGATGTCCGTGTGAGGGTGTCAGGTCCTCTGGAACAGGAGTCATGGGCAGTTGTGAGCTGCTATGTGGGTGCTGGGAATTGAACCCAGGTCCTCTGGAAGAACAGCCAGTGCTCTTAACCCCTGAGATGGTGGCACATGCCTTTAATCCCAGCACTTGGGAGGCAGAGCCAGGCGGATCTCTGTGAGTTCGAGGTCAGCCTGGGTTACCAAGTGAGTTCCAGGAAAGGTGCAAAGCTACACAGAGAAACCCTGTCTTGAAAAACCAAAAAAAAAAAAAAAAAAACAACAACAAACAAACAAAAAAAAATTAGATGTTTTGGTTTCCATGATATTAAACTATATTGTACAGTAGACATCATTTTGAATATGCAGTTGTTATTATTTAAAAAAAAAAGCAAAGGGGAGCTGGAGAGATGCCTCAGTGGTTAAGAGCACTGGCTGCTTTTCCAGAGGACCTGAGTTCAGTTCCCACCACATACAGGGCTAGAGAAGATCTATAACTCCCATCTAGGGGACCAGAAGCCCTCTTCTGAGCTCTGTGGGCACCTGAATGCATGTGGTGCACTGAAATACACTCAGTTCCATACATATACACACACTATAATGTAATAAATCTTAAAGGATACATTTCTAGAGTCTGACAGTCTAGGAGATGAGCACTGGAGTCCTAACTCCACTGTCTATAGAAGGAGTGGGCCTTTGTGCACAAGAGAGGGAGGCGGGCCCTCACGAGAGGGAGGCGGGCCCTCACAAGAGAGGGAGGCGGACCCTCACAAGAGAGGGAGGCGGGCCTTCACAAGAGAGGGAGGCGGGCCCTCACAAGAGAGGGAGGCGGGCCCTCACAAGAGAGGGAGGCGGGTCTTCACAAGAGAGGGAAGCGGGCCCTCACAAGAGAGGGAGGCGGGACCCTCAAAAGAGGGAGGCGGGCCTTCACAAGAGAGGGAGGCGGGCCTCCCATTAGTGGTCCCTCAGCCTGAGATGCAGATGGTCTGTTGGCTTCTTGCTTTAAGTGTTAGTCCCTCTTACTGCTGAGGTTCCGTAGGTATGTCATTCCAGTTGTCCGGGATCTACCCCTTCAGAGTTATACATTAGAGTGACCCAGACCTGCAGTGTCTTCCCCTTAGCAGCTAGCCTCTCAGAGTTCGGGAACCTTGTGTCTGTGTGTGTAGACTGAGTGAATGAGCAAACAGGTAGGAACACTGGCATTTTACCTATGAAGCAAATTGCCAGCACTTAGCCAGCAAGGTTGAGGATATTGTGTTTGTTCTAAGGCTTTTCCAGTCATTCTGTTAGCATATTCTGCAAGCGCAGGGTGGGATACTGCTGAGCATCTCCTGTTCCATGTTGGGAGTATGCAAAGACCAGCATGTGCTTGAGTCTTTGAGGGTACAGCAGGGCAGGCTGGGACATAATCATGGTGTAAGTTGTAAAGTCAGTGTCCTAGTTAACTTCCCTGGTGGCTTTGCTGTTACAGAGGTTGTGCTGTGCTTCACCTGGGAAGATGCTTCAACCAGCGAACACTGCCTGAAGCTGCAGAAGGGCAGACTGAAAGAGGGCCTGACGGTAACTGTGCGGCCACTTGTGTATCAGGCAGAAAACTTCAGTGTGGACTTAATTCTTGTAACCCAATTTTAGTTCATACAATGCAGATAATATTATAATTATCATTACCCCTACTTAAAATGCTTCTTACTGAGCTGTTCACGGTCCTAGAGGAGTGTGCCTACAAGTGTACACCTGGGTGGATTGTTACAAATCATATGCATCCTAGAGAACCGGAACCCAAGGCAAAACCAGAGCAAGTGTGCCTTGAAGCGTGTAGTACATCTGTATTTACTTATATGCACGTGCAGGTGTATTGCCTGCACGTGTGTCTGTGTATCACATTCGTGCCCGGTGCCCGTGGGGGCCAGAAGTGAGTGCCATGTCCCCCAGGGCTGGAGCTACAGAAGGTAGAGAGCTGCCAAGTGGTTCTGGAATCGAGTTCTGCAGTCCATGCTGTTAACTGCTGAGCCGTCTCTCCAGCCCCAGCACACAGTCTTTGGTCACGGTGAGTTAACTTTCCTGGGGAGACGTGAACAAATGTCTGCTCACTCTAGAGCAGTGGTTCTCAACCTTCCCGATGCTGCCACCCTCTAACACAGTTCCTCATGCTGTGGGGGCCCCAAACCATAAAATTATTTTCATTGCTACTTTAGAACTATAACTCTGCTACTATTATAATCATGATATAAATATCTGATATACAGGATATCTGATATGTGACCCTTGCGGAAAGGTTGTTTGACCCCCAAAGGGGTTATGACCCCACAGGTTGAGAACCACGCTCTAGATAGAGCACTAGCAATAGACGAAAGTAATGATTCCACTCAAGTCCAGTTTTGACTTACAGTAGCATGGGTAACTCCCTGTGGAGGGTTAAAGAAAATGGCCCCCAAAGGGAGTGGCACTATTAGGAGGCATGGCCTTATTGGAGGAAGTGTGTCACTGTGAGGGTGAGCTTTGAGGTCTCTTTAGTTCAAGCTTCCCTCAGTGTGACTGTCAGTCAGTTTCCTGTTTCCTACAAGACACAGCACTCTCAGCTCCAGCTCCACATCTGCCTGCTCCCCATGTTCCCCATGTTCCCATCATGATGATAATGGACTGAACCTCTGAAACTGTAAGTGAGTCACCCCAATTAAGTGCTTTCTTTAGAAGAGTTGCGTGGTCATGGGGTCTCTTCACAGCAATAAAACCCCCAACAAAGACAGAAGTTGGTACCAGGGACTGGGGAATTGTTGTGATTTGCCTGGACCATGTGTTTGTTTGGAGGAATTTGGACTTTGGTTTAGGAAAGCAATGGGTTGCTTTAAGCGCTGCTTAATGGGCCGTAGTAGTAGGAGCTTGGGAGTCCGAAACACTGAGAGTTGTTTGAACTGTCATTCAAGAGGTTTCGGAGGAGAAGAATTTTAGGGTGTTGCCTAGAGATCATTTTTGATATTTTGGTGAAGTGGCTGCTTTTTGCCCTTGTCTGAAGAGTTTGTCTGAGGCTAACGAGTTTTGGATTAATTCGTTGGCAGAAGAAATTTTTTTTTTTTTTTTTTGGTTTTTTGAGACAGGGTTTCTCTGTGTAGCTTTGGAGCCTGTCCTGGAACTCGCTCTGTAGCCCAGGCTGGCCTCGAACTCACAGAGATCCACCTGTCTCTGTCTCTTGAGTGCTGGGATTAAAGGTGTGTGCCACCACCACCTGGCTTTTTTTTTTTTTTTTTTTTGGCATAAGAAATCTTAAAACAACCTAGTATAGACTCTGTCGTGTGGTTTTTAGTTGTTAACTCTAATGAAGATTTATAATGAAAGGAGCAGGCTGAGCAGGGTAAATTATACGTGAAAATTTTGAGGAGACAAAGAGCACCAGGAAGTGGAATGGAGCCAAATCCTGTGTTCAAGGGGATAAATAGATTAAGAGATGGAATAAAGGGGGTGGTGACCTCAGGGCAGGATCCCACCCAGCTAAGTTTCCAGCTTGTGGAAAGGAACCAAGGGAAAGTTTAGTGCACACCTTTAATCCCGGCACTGGGAAGCCAGAAGCTGGTGGATCTCTGAGTTTGAGGCCAGCCTGGTCTACAGATCCAGTTTCAGGACAGTCAAGCTTAGGCAGTGAAGGACAGAAAGCTGGTGAAGATGTCATTGAATAAGGGGGCCGTGTTCCAGCCCCAGCAAGCAGCAGACCTTGGCAGCTTTGGCTTTAGAGTTAAGGTTAGAAGGAAGAAGTTACGGAATAAAGCTGCATGTGTCAGGGGTGTCCCTGAACGGACACCCCGTTGTGTGAAGCTGTGAAGTGGAATCCTGGATTGACTTGGAGAACCAAAGATGTTAGAGATGCCAGAGCCGTGGGGTACCTGCTGAGGAGAGCCACTAATGGAGTGGAACCAGCCCGAGAGAAAGAGTGTGCTGCAGTGAACGAAGCTGAGCAGAGTTGGAGATCTGCAGAGCGTGGTGACATCAGACATAAAGCTGCAGAGTTTGGAGTTTGTGCAGCTGGTTTTTAAGTCTTGCTTTGATCCAGTGTTTCTCACTATGCTCCTTTCCTTATGTTTTGGAATGGTAATATATATCCTGTGCCATTATATGTTGGAAATATGTGATCTGTTTTTGATTTTGATTTTATGGGAGATTATAGTTAAGAGATTGTATGAAATGAATCTCAAAGAGACTTCAAATTTTGGACTTTTAAACATTGTTGTGATTGTGATAGACTATGGGGACTTTTGAAGTTGGACTAAATGCATTTTTTATTATGGTATTGTTATAAGCTTATGGGTGCCAGGGAGTGGAATGTGGTAGTTTGAATGTAATTGGCCCCAAAATCTCATAGAGTGGCACTATTGGGAGGTGTGACTTTGTTGGAGTGGGTATGGCCTTGTTGGAGGAAGTGTATTACTGTGGGGGTGGGCTTTGGGGTGTCTTATGCTCAGGATATCACCCAGTGGGTCAGTTGACTTCCTGTTGCCTGCAAGAAGGAGGACTCTCAGCTCTGGCACCATATGTGCCTGCAGGCCACCACGCTCCCCACCTTGATGATAATGGACTGAACCTCGGAACTGTAAGCCAGCCCCTCACTTAAGTGTTTGCTTCAGAAGAGTTGCCATAGTCATCTGATCTCTTCACGGCTGTAAAACCGTAACTAAGACACTCCCCAACCACTCCCATCATTGAAAGTCTCACTCCAGGATGAGTGACAGCTTCCCCATAGCTACCCAGATAAGAGCTCACTCTTCTGTTAATTTTCTATGTTCCTACATGAGATCGCTTCTCCCTAGATCATGTGCTTCTGGGACCACATGGCCTACAACAAGGAGGGGTGTGAGTGCAGAGCCGATTGAGTGGCTGAAATCTCAGATGAGGGTCTCATGACCCTTCCTGTTTCCTCTCTCTGTGAGGGGACATTAACAGGGTCAGTCTTGTTGAAGGTCTTGGGGTAATCACAGATGCTGTGATTAGTATGGTAATGGCTACCGTGTGTTCTGTTACTGTGTGTCGTTGTAGATTGTTCAACCTATTGTGTTCTGTTGTCCCCAGTTTACAGGTGATGGAATGGAGGCTGAGAGTTCAGAATAGCTCACGGCTGCAGTGGGTAGCTCTTCTACCCACTTGAAGCACCGCCCCTAGTGAGGTAGCAGGTAACTGTTACACCTGCCTGGGACCTTGAAGTACACGCCTCTGGGGCGTGGCCACTTGGGACCCTTAGGACCTGGGCTGCACTAAGTGGCACTCTCTTCTCTTCCTCGTGGGACTTGGATGCTGGGACCATCTCAGGTGGAGGAAGAGCATGGGGCCGTGCCTCGCCCTTCCAGGATCCTGGGACACAGCCGTGAAGCGAGTGATGGATACAGCAGTGTCGGCAGGAGCTTTGGGCAGCGTGGTTTTCACTGTCCTTTCAAGTATCCAGGAACGCTGGAATTATTTAAGCAGACTCCTTTGATGGACCGCTAGGTTGTTTCCACCACATCACTGTTTATGTTTCACTATTAAAAAAATCAGTATTTAGAGCATGTCTTGAGGTTTCTTACCATCTGTGCCATTGTCTGTAATCTGTTCTGGGTAGTGCAGCAGCTGGCAGACTTTAATCTCCCCATGATTGTGGCAGCTTGGGGTCAGTATTGGCGCTCACAGATTTTATGTGCTGTGTACTTGACCTTCTGAAAGTACTCGGCAAAAGTGTGTTGCGTTCTTGCATTTCTCCTTTTATCCCACGTGTCCACAGCTACCTAGCCCACTATTTACCAGAAAACTTCCCGTGAGAAACATCTCAGCTCTGTTGCGGATTAAAATCACATCCCTTTGCCAGCGGGGTCCGTCCGTCTGCTTCGGGCCTGCTGGCAGATGGTGTTGACTTTGAGATCCGCCTTTCTGTGAATTCCTATAGTGTAGGAATTTACAAAAGCAACTTCTGGAAGGTGAATCCTTGAAGACAGGGTGTGCATCTTTCACCATGGTGTCTGGCACATGGAGGTACTGAGTGAATGTCAGGCAAGCAGAGAGGACCTGTTGGAATCTCACACTTGTCTTTTGATGGACCTTTGTGATGTGATCGATGCTAGAGGGTCTGATTGATTTGCTGTGTGCTGCACATAGAAGTGGAGTGTGTGGAGATGTTTGTGTTCCTGTTTTCCTTTTCTTGTAGAGGAGGAATGATCTAGGAATATAATAGAGAAAAGTTATCAATTTTATCAATATTTGTTGAAATTATACTGGTGCCGTCCAACAGAAAGGAAGTTGGGTGTACCAGTGTGTGTAATCCACAGCAGAGACCAACACGTGTGGTGTAGCAGTGTTGTGGTAAAGGATGTGCACAGGCGTGGAACGGGCTAGTGTTCATTGTCTGCGTTGAGGCAGGACACCTGGTGAAGTGTGTGGCGAAGGGAGCTGCTTGCCTCACATTGGCTGGGGGGAAGCCGGAGAGGGCAGGAAGGCCGGGGACAGAACCTTCTCAAAGCCACGCCTCCAGTGGCCTTCTGCAATCTACTGGACACCCTCTTCTAATGAATAGTCCATCCGACTACAAATTAGCCCACGTATTGATCCACCGATGAATTTAGAGTGCTCACGATCTGTTAATATCCAAAGGCCCCAATCCTGACCGTTGACGCATTAGGGAGCAAGCCTTCATTACTGGAGTCTTTTCAGAGACGTGAGATTTAACTGTAACACTGCGCTTGCATCCCTTTGCAGTCCTGGTTTGCAGACCTCATTCTTGTCTCCCCATGCTGCGTGGTTTGTCTTTGCAGGATTGTGCTCCGGATGTCTTGATGATGTCGTGCTCTTTCTCTCGTGTCCTGCTCATGTGTTGTGTGTTAAGCATGGAAGCTGGAGCCTGGCACTGTGGGGTTCTAAGATGCTCAACCGAGATGGACAGGACGAGCGCCCTGCTCTTCTGGCCTCGGCATCGTTTGGTTTTGTACGGCAGCACCAAAGTTACTAAAATGTGTGTGTGTGTGTGTGTGTGTGTGTGTGTGTGTGTGTGTGTGTGTGTGTTTTCTCTTTAAAATTTGTAGGCCGGGCAATAGTGGCACAATCTAATCCCAGCACTGGGTAGGCAGAGGCAGGTGGATCTCTGTGAGTTTGAGGCCAGCCTGGTCTACAGAATGAGTTCCAGGTCACCCAGGGCTACACAGAGAAACCCTGTGTCAAAAGAAAAGAAAAGAAAAGGGAGGAGGAAGGGGAAGGAAGTCAAGTCTTTCATTATCTCCTTTACTCTGCACTCCCCAGGAGTTCCCACTGTGATATGTCCTGTTTAGAGGGTTTTTTTTTTTTTTTTAAATCAACCTGACACAAGCCAGGGTCATCTGGGAAGAGGGGACTTCAACTGAGAAAATGGAGAGATGGCACAGACATTAAGAGCATTGGCTGCTGCTCTTCCAGAGGTCCTGAGTTCAATTCCCAGCAACCACATGGTGGCTCACAACCATCTGTAATGAGATCTGGCTCCCTCTTCTGGCGTGCAGGGATACATGTAGGCAGAACTTTGTATCCATAATAAATAAATCAAGGGGGGGGGGGAGAAAGAGAAGAAATAGGAGGAGGGGGGAAGAGAGGAGGGGAGAAGAAGAGAGAGAGAATATGTATCCATTAGATTGGCCTGCAGGCAAATCTGTAGGGCAGTTTTTAGATGGACTGCTGCGGGAGGGTCCAGCTGCCTTTGGCAATGCTACCCTTGCCGGTTGATTACTGGGTGCATTAGACGGCAGAATGAGTGAGCTGGGAGGAGCAAGCCAGTGAGCAGCACTTCTCCTTTGCCTCTGCTTCAGTTCATGACTCAAAGTTCCTGTGGTAACTGTCAGCTGGAAGAAACCCCTTCCTCCCCAGCTCGTGTTTGGTTGTGGTCCTTGTCCCAGCAGCAGAAAACAAACCAGGACATCACACCATTCTCATCCTTGGAGGCACAAAACAACTGTCATCCGTGAAATTTATGATAGTTATGAATTTCCCAGGAAGGATCTGCTGTATCTCCTCAAAGTCTGGTGACAAAGACCTCTTATGGTATCCATCTTATTGTCTCTCTTCCCCTCATGCCAGTGTGTGAGTGAGTGAGTGTGTGTGTGTGTGTGTGTGTGTGTGTGCTCGTGCACGTACATGCTCACACATGTATTTTCCTTTGTGTTTTTTTCATGAGGGACAAACCCTTTGAAAGCTCTGTTTTATGTTGTTTATTACTCAAAGCATTTTGCATGTGTCATGTCAATTTAGTAAGAGATCATCTATGTAGAAAAGTTTATTGAAATATGAAATTCTTTTTCTAATATTGGTAGCAACATTTTTAGTTTTTCCTCTTCTGAGTCTGTCCCCTGCTCTCAAAGGATAGTTTTGCTGGGTATAGAATTTATATTCATTTATTTCAGCTTTTAAAAACTCATGCCCTCTGCAAGATCACTATATGTCCAGCCCCTGAGCCATCTGTTGCCCTTGTGAGTCTGCTCAAAGAAGCTTTGCTTCTTTGCTGAGATTTTAAAAAATTTTCCTACTTCAACAGATTTTCTATATTTGATTGTTGAAGCCATGTTATGGTGGCTGCTTTAAAATATTTTAGACTTGATTTGCTCCAGGGCTAGTGCCTGCTGATTGGCTTTCTCATTCAGATGGTGCCTTTCCTGGCTCTTCTGATGGTTGATTTTCAGTTGTATCCTGGATACACTGCCTATGAAGATACCCTGGGTTCTGTGCAGATCTTGAGTTACAGCAGGTAACAAATAAAATAATACAAATTTTATTTTATCAAATAAAATAATACAAATCGTTGTAGAGCTTTGTAAGATGTATGATTAGTCCTTATTTTTGTTTGGCCCCGAAGAACTCCCAGGATCACACATGAAGCCAACTCATTGGACAGATTGAGCAGCTCTGTTCATTAGTCTTACCAGGTGCTTGCTTAGTGCCCAGCTGGTTTCCCAGGTTGCATGCATTTCTATATTTGTTTAAATTATGTCTTCAGACACCAAAGTTATATGTGTATATTGTCGCAGTTTCTAAACTGTTAGTCTCGTTTCGACTTTGTTAGTTTGTTCACTTGTATTTCAGTATTCTGTTACAGTAGAACCCTAAGCATCTTCAGCTCACCTATCTTCTGTGTTCTATCTTCCATTGACAATATGCTGATGTCTGTTGGGTTCTGACATGCCCTGGGCCACCTTGAGCTGCTGCTCTTGTTAGTGCTCTTCCAAGTGTGGTTGTTAGACCCTTGGCAATCTTCTCAGAGCACATGCTTGCCATGTGATAGAGAGTTTGCTTTTCAACAAGGAAGTTTTGTTTTCTTGTTTGGGGAAAAATAAAAGCCAGGTCCCCAAACAGCTTAGGGGCTCAGTTAACTTACATTCTGCCCGGATTCCCTGTGTAACCTGAAGGTAGGAAGGAGGCTGTGAGTGGTGGTGGACGGGTACAGAGGGTAGGGCTGGGGTGAGGAGACATGGGGAAGGGTTCCACAATGGAAGCCAGTATTCTTTATGCCAATAAAAAAATCAAAGTAATGAAAGATAACCCTCTGTCCTAATTTCTTGTCTCAAAGGAACCAAGAAAAGGTACCAAGCCACATGGCTAAGCATAGATAAGAATTATGGGTTAATTTAAGTGTAGGAGCTAGTCAGTAACAAGTCTGAGCTAATGGCCGAGGAGTTATAATTAATATAAGCCTCTGTGTGGTTTTATAGGTTCTGCCTTGTCATCTTGCTTCCTCTGTGTCTGGCTGGAGACTCCTGACTCAGCCTTCCTCTTTCCAGAATTCTCCTAGTCTGCCTATCCCGCCTATACTTCCTGCCTAGCTACTGGCCAATCAGCATTTTATTAAACCAGTGTACAAGAGCATTATCCCACAGCACCCCACCCCCACCCCCACCCCCACCCCCCCTCCCCCGCGGCTGGATAAAGTTTTTTGTTTTTTGTGTTTTTTTTCAAATAAAATACCCAGTATAGTAGTTTCTCATAAGTAAGAATTGTGAATTAATAACCAAAGAAAATCATAGAAAAGAAAAATAATAAGTATGGTTGATTATATTAGGTAACACAATTGTGATGATTAGAATGGTTGAAAATATGTTACATAACGAAATGATAATTCAAAAATCAAATACTTTTTAAAATCAAATTTTGGACAGAAAAACAATTGGAATAGTTACAAGACCCGGAATTTATACTGGAATGTTTCGGTGTGAATGATTTGTAGTGCACTCTCTCTACTTGTGGGTTTGCTGTGAAGTAACTTTAAGTACTTTTTCCTCTGATGCTCTCTTTTGGGTCGTACCCTTGAATTCTGTGTACTTTTAGGTAATGAAGTTGTTTTCCTTATTTTAAAGATGACAGCTTTCTGTCATTTTTACACTTAAAAACACATGCCTCATCACATCCCTCTCCAATCAGGGGACAGCAGGATTGGCGCTGTACCGATGCCTGAGATACTGACGTGAGTCAATCTCACAGGGAGTGCAGGAAGTGGGGAGACTCAAACACGACTTGCTGATTTACCAGAGAACACTTCCTTACCAAGCCTGACAGCCTAAAGCAATGTTTTGTTATTATTCCTGTTTGTAAGACAGGTTTTTTTTTTTCCAAGACAGGTTTCCCTCTGTAGCCCTGGCTGTCCTGAAACTCGCTCTGTAGACCAGGCTGACCTTGAACTCAGAGATCTGCTTGCTTCTGCCTCCCAAGTGCTGGGATTAAAGGCGTGTGCCACCACCCTGGCTGTGGGAGCCCGTTCCTGGGTTCCTCTTGGCTTTACCCAGCAGGTCCACATAGAGGATGATTAGACCACGGGCCTGAGTGCAGGTGTCTGAGATGGTCTGCACTTCGCTGTGCTGGGGGAGGAGGTCTTTTGCTCCACCCCTTGGCGTCTCTATAAAAACCCTGGGGCAGAGGCAGTCAGGGCCCGTTGGAATAGGTTCCAGGCCCTCTCGAGGCTATCCTTTATTTTCTATCTGTTTATCTCCGCGATATTCTCCGCAATAAATCCTTCTATCTAATATTTCCTGCTGCTCGCACTCAAGAAAACTCTGGGGAACTGTGCGGGTGGTTGGGTAAACGCCCACACCTGGCTTAATTATTATTTCGTTAAAGCATCATGAGCTGTCTGGAGCTCCATGCCCGGTGTTGCCGCCAGCTGCTGCCTCTGCCACCGTTTATGCCCTTCACGACTGTCTTGTCTCTTTGTTCTCCTTAAAATGTTGTTTGGCATTTCACTTTGATCTCCCTTCTGCAGGTAACTGACAGTTAAACTCTCAGGCCATGGCTTCATCTGCAGCTTCTTGCAGAATTGCTCCATTCTGCCGTTATGAAATGGCTAGCATGCAGTTCTTTTTCTGCACCTTACATTGGTTTCTTGTCTTTACTTCCTGTTTTCTTTTCTCCCACTTGTCATTCTGTTAGCCGGACAGGATAATTTAGTAATCCTTGATCCATTGTTTTACTTTCCTACAAGTTGTTGTAGAAACTTCATCTTTATCCTCAAGTTGACAAGGAAGAAATGTAAGATGAAAAGGACATTATGTACTCAAAGGTGCATGGCTAGGTGCTGCTGATACTGGTGAGGGGGCATAGGCTGACCCAGGACCTCTGTGCTGTGTTCTAGGCCAAGTTACTTTGTGACAAGGTCTTTCCAAAACAAGTAGCCTTACTTTTGTAAAACCTGCTTGAGATCGTCAGGGTTAGACTCCCGCTGCTGATGGTCATGCCAGCTGCCATGTGTCTGCTCTGTAAAGACTGTGTTACACACTTTCTTATGGACATAGAAAGGCCCCGCAAGTTACTAGTCCAGCTGTTTCAGTCGTTCTCCCCATTCTCAGTCATCATTGATCTCCAGATCTAGGACCTGGTAAAGAATGAACTAAAAGGTACAATCGATTGCCTCACCTTTGTGTCTTGTAAAGGACTTGTGTGGTACTTGTGTGCAGGTGGCGGGGAGCAGTCCCCAGGTAGAGGAGAGAGCAGCTTAGTCAGAATCTGTCCTGGGCCTGAGGTGATGGTGCACGGTGAGCGTGCTTGTGCAAACGCAAACCCACGTGCAATTGTGCCATCGCTCCTAAGAGGCTGCGGGTGATAGTTATCGCCCTGAACTTAGGCCCCGATCTTCAAGGACTTGCTCTTTTGAGGAAAGAGCTCAGGCTTTTGGTTTTCTGGACATTAATCTCTGGAGACTTCCTGGGGCCATCTTGCATGACAAATTCTGTCTTTTATTTTTAATTATTTATTTTAAAAAGTTTAAAAATTATTATTTTATGTGTATGGGTATTTTGCCTGCATATAGGTATGTGCACCACCTATGTGCCTGGAGTCCTTCCAGGTCAGAAGAGAGCGGGTGATAACCCTGGACTAGAGTTACAGATGGTTCTGAGCAGCCAGTGGGTGGTGGGAATTGAACCTGGGTCCTTTGGAAGAGCAGCAGTTCTCTTAACCACTGAGCCATCTCTCCAGTCCCTCCGTCACTTCATTAACAACAACAGTGAGCACCTACTCTGTGTTCAGCGTTTCATTCTAGACCTGGGATAGAAGAAGTGACCACATTTAATAGGCTAGTTCCAGACTTTTCAGATTTGCATTAGAGGGGCAGCTGGTCGACTCCGGGGCACTGTGTTCTGTCACCTCCTTTTGCTTCTTGGTTTGCTCTCTCCATCTACTCTTTCATGTGATTCTTAGTCAGCTCTGGATTCGTCTTCCTGACCAGTGTTCTGTAAAGTACAATCGCTTTTTGCAGTCCGCATTATCTCTTGTTGTTGGTTTCAACATTTCCTAACTCTAACCATTACATCCTGCCTTAATTAAGTCTGGCTGAGAAGTGCTGGGCCCAGGCCTTCTTCAGTGTCCTCCTGAGGAAAGTCCTCCTTCTCCTGTCCTCCCCTCCCCTCCCCTCCCCTCCCCTCTCCCCTCCCCTCCCCTTCCCTCCCCTCCTTTCCCGAGGGAATGCAAAATAAATATCAGGTGGTTATTATACTCCCCAGGCATTTGGGAGCACTGTTTGAAATAAATTTCAAGCTAGTTGTAAGTGTTAAAATGGCTTCATTGTGATGGTTAATCCTAATTATCAATTTGACAGGATTGAGACGTGCTCAGGAGATCAGTGAAGTGCACCAATGGTTATAGACTGTCTTCAGAGGGGCCTGACCCGGGGAAGGAAGCCCGCTTTCAAAGTGGGCAGCACCGACCCTGTAGTTGGAGGGAGGGGCAAAGGAGAAAATCCACTAGCCACGCTTTCTTTTTGGTTGTGCTTCTTGGCCACCAGGGTGTGTTACATGAGCTGCTTTGTCACTTGTGGCGTTCTGGTTATTCTCAATTTGTAAAAGGTAAATCTAAGTTGAGTGTGGTGGCACACACCTTTAATTCAGCACCCAGGAGGCAGAGGTAGGAGGATCTCTGTGAGTTCAAGGCCAGCAGGCTTGTCTCAACCCTCCAAAAGAGGTAAATCTGTAAATGGCAAAGCTTGTGTCTTGGCCCAGATCTCCTGCCCTCTGATGCACAGTCGATGTTAGACCAGTCTATCTGGAGCGATCGAATGCCTTTCTCCTCTTCATGAGCCACATTGCCCATCTGCTGATTTCTCTCCTATGGTGAAGTAGTTTCATTACATTATATTGCCTCTAAGATCAGGTTCCCACCCCAAATCCTTTAAATTAGGCCTGGACTTGAGAATCCGAATGCTGTTAGGCATTTGTGAGGCTGTTGTTGTGGAAGTATAACCAATGTTAGCATTTAGGCATCTGCACTGGCCTGCCCTTAGGGTCCTGACAGGCTACACCTCAGCTGCAGCTACTAAGAGTACCCCCTGTGTGCATTCACTATGTTTCCTTAGAAAAGGTGGGCCTTGTACACCTCCCATCTCTCTCTCCTTTCTCGTCCATCCGCAGGGACTGTTCCCTGCCCCCTTCCCCGCCCCCTTCCCTACCCCTTCTCTCTCCTCTTCCCCTCAGTAAACCTCCTACATGGGCCCTGTTGTATGGTGTGACTCCTTTCCGCCATTTTTAAAATACAACAACCAGAGCATCTGAGAGAGTCAGAAGGAAATTTAATGAAAGTAAGAGCCAAATAAATAATTCTGTAGGACCCAGTTTTTTAAGCCTGTATTTAGTTACTACCCTAGAATTGCCAAGTTAATTTTCATCAAGCAGTCTTGCCATCCTTGTTTATGATGTGCAATTGAACTGGAGACTGGGATTGAACTGGCCCATGCATTTGCCCCCAAAACCTGGCCGTGACTCTTTACTCCCAAACACATGTTGATTCTTCAGGCATGCATGCAAACACCTGAGTGCATGTCCCTAGCTGCCTGTCTTTGGGGTGTGCTCTTTGTTGGACTGTGTATCCTTTGCACACAGGAGTGCCTGCTCTTGCCACTCTGTACCTCCAGAGATTATGCCAAAAACCGCAAACAGTTCTGACATGCCTGAGCGAGAACAGGCCTGGTCCCTGGTAGAGTTCCCCTAGAATGGGTGTGTGACATTGAGTTGGTCACTCAGTGTGATGCCTTTGTTCCTTGGACAGTCAAGTGAAGATGTGTCAGGTGTTTTCAGATTGGGCAAGCCTCTGACCTCATCAGGGTCCTCTGGGAGGCGGCTACTGGTGGAGCCAGTCTGTCACCCTCCCTCCACCTGAGCAGCCTTTCTGATCTCTGACACTTCTCGGGTTATAGGAATTTGAGCAAGTGGCCGAAACTGCGTCTTCACGGTTGTGTGTGCGCAATGCACGAGCTGTTAGCTGAGTTGATGTAATAGCGCATGCCACACGAGCTGTTAGCTGAGTTGATGTGATAGTGCATGCTGCACAAGCTGTTAGCTGAGTTGATGTGATAGTGCATGCTGCACGAGCTGTTAGCTGAGTTGATGTAATAGCGCATGCCGCACGAGCTGTTAGCTGAGTTGATGTGATAGCGCATGCCGCACGAGCTGTTAGCTGAGTTGATGTGATGGCGCATGCCGCACGAGCTGTGAATGCAGGGTGGTCCTTGGAGCTCCTTCCATTGTGAGGGCCTGCACTTGAAAACTGAAGGAAAACCTTGAAGATGCCACTAAATTATGGATCCTGGATTGTCCTTGGGCCAAACACAGTTCTGGTGGGTCCTAAAAAGTCGCAGAAGGGCATGTGAGGACAGAATTCAGAGTGAGGCCATTGGTGCTGCGACCCGTGAGCCAAGGAATGTGGGCATCCTCTAGAAGGTGGGACCCTAGACCCTTCAGAGGGAGTGAAGCCTTGTGTGTACTTTGATTTTTAGCCCTCTAAACCATTGCATGACTCACTGCTTTTTCAGTTGTTAGAGCACAGGTTCTTGACCTCCATGAACTTAGTGATAATAAAGCCACTGTACTGTGGTCACTTTTGTAGTATCACTGATAGGAAACACGTTACCTGTTTGATCTTTGCGTGGTGTGTGTGTGTGCGCGCGCGCGCGTGCGTGCGTGCGTGCGTGCGTGCGTGCGTGCGTGTGTGTGTGTGTGTGTGTGTGTGTGTGTGTGTGTGTGCACGTGCGTGCGGGTGTATGGGCATGTGCGTGTGCCTGCTTTTACTATAAGTAAGGTTTTCTTTAACAAAAGAACCTGTCCTCCGACAGTTGGAAAGCCAGTGGCCTGGACGTTGCCAACATCCCTTTCCCGTTCGGTAGTTGGTTGTGGCAGAGGCTCCATTCTGCACCCAGCCATAGTTGCTCCTTCTGAGGAATGTGTACACTGCATCTGAATTGCACATGGTTTAGGGAAGATTGATGGTGCTATTTTTATAGGGGGACGTCCAAAGAGTTTTTATAACTAGTAGATTATTTTGTATTTGGTTGTTAAGTGGTATGCTAGGTTTTAAGTGTCCTCCTTCAGGTGTATGTATTTGTTTTGGGACATATGTTCCTTTGTAGGTTCAATCTGATGTCCCTTTACCCCAGCAGTGTGTCATTTCCAGTCATTCCAGTGACTTCAGATACTATTTATTCTGTGAATAAGAAATTCGTTCATAGACCACTCACACCACTCAGATTTCGGAAGTTAAGGCCATGAACACTTAACTCGATGTTACCAGATCCTGTTGGCCCTTGAGTGCTCTTAGCACAGTCTCCAGTATGGCCTTCAGGCCTAGACTAGCTCAAGAATGCATTGTGGGCTCACGAGGATGTTTGCACTATTATTTTTTTAAAGCTTGCAAAATGAGTTATTTACTTTCCTTTTTTGACTTGTAGAAAGAAGCCACAGTGCTCTTAGTGTATGGTGCTGCTGCTGTTGTCAGAAGACATGGAAGTTTGAAGGCAGCTCACAGTCCTGGAGGGGTTTTGTTTTACTTCCAAGTTTCATGGGTTAACATCAGCATTATTTCCTTGGCAAGAATCTGACGCAAAACTACCAAGTTCTTAGAATTTGCACCCTGTTCTATAAATCATACATCCGTGGATTTGGGTTCTGGCTTGAATGTGCATGATAGGCATCAGCTTCCTTGGTGGACTCTTATGCAATTGACAGTCTGATTGTTTAGGTTTCTATATGCCAAGGAATACAAGCTACTTCTAGGTGCAGTTTCTCTATTTAACAAGGGTGGTGGAGCCCGATATGATTTGTAAAATGCCTGCACTTTACTGAGTATCGTAGTCAGGGTTGCTGTTTTTGTGATGAAACACCACATCCAAGGCATCTTGGGGAGGAAAGGGTTTGTTTGGCTTATACTTCCATATCACTGTTCATCACTGGAGGAAGTCAGGACAGGAACTCAAGCAGGGCAGGAACCTGGAGGCAGGAGCTGGTGCAGAGGTCATGGAGGAGTCCTGCTTATTGGCTTGCTTTCCCTGGCTTTCTCCGCCTGCTTTCTTATAGAACCTAGGACCACCAGACCGGGGTGGCACCACCCACCATGGGCTGGGGGACGGTCCTTCCCTCCACTAATTACACAAATGCCCTGCAGGCTCTCCTGCAGCATGATCTTGTGGAGACATTTCTTCTCTCTCTCTCTCTCTCTCTCTCTCTCTCTCTCTCTCTCTCTCTCTCTCTCTCTCTCTCTTATGTATACAGTGTTCTGTCTGCATGATTGCCTGCAGACCAGAAGAGGGCGCCAGATCTCATTATAGATGGTTGTGAGCCACCATGTGGTTGCTGGGAATTGAACTCAGGACTTCTGGAAGAATAGCCAATGATCTTAACCCCTGAGCCATCTCTCCAGCACCCCTCCTTTTTTTTGTGACATTTTCTTTTTTTTTTTTTTTTTTTTTGGTTTTTCGAGACAGGGTTTCTCTGCGTAGCTTTGCGCCTTTCCTGGAACTCACTTGGTAGTCCAGGCTGGCCTCGAACTCACAGAGATCCGCCTGGCTCTGCCTCCCGAGTGCTGGGATTAAAGGCGTGCGCCACCACCGCCCGGCTTGTGACATTTTCTTAATTGAAGTTCCCTCCTAGATGACTGTACCTGTGTCAAGTTGACATAAAACTAACCAGCACACTGAGAAAAGCACGCTATACTCATTGTTCATTTTCTTTTCAAGTTTAGGATGATGGAGTATGCCATAGTTCTTCAAGCATCCCACTGGTACTTCAGATGTTAGGAGTAGAAGCTGTGGGAGATTTAGGGGTATGTGCTAGTCAGGTCTAGGTTGTGTCAAGTTGGCAAGAGATAACCTTAGTTTCTCCATCATTTTGGCCTGTGGGTGTGTCTGTGAATCATTCCTTGATTCTTCATGACAAGGGGGTGCCTGGCCCTGGGTGGGCGGTCCTCTGTTGTATGTGAAAGGCAGCTGCACAACCATGGAGAACAAGCAAGTCAATAACCGTGATCCTCCCCAGCCTGTGCTTCAGTTCCGCCTCCAGGTTCTTCTCTGCGTTCCTGCCTCGGCTTTTCTTCATGATGAGCTGAAAAGCCTTTCTTCCCCAAGTTGATTTTAGTTAGTGTTCTCTCACAGCAACAGAAACCCTCACTAGGTAGTGAGTCTTTCATGGCCAATGTCACACTTTGCAACTTCAGGGTTGCCTACAGGAGCCTAATCAGGGAGGCCAGGCTCTGACTTTGTCTGTTGTTTCATGGTTTTAACTAAACGTTGTTAATAAGTAGATGGATCTGCCATAAAGAATCACTTTTCTCATGTAGAAAGTTACCATTGGCACACAGAGGCCATCGTGTGGGGGTCCGGGGGCTTCCCAAACCAGATTGTGAGCTGAGGCTGTGAAAGGATTTCTTAGCAGTTGTTAAGAACAAATGTATATCAACAAGTGTGATAAAGGAGAGAAAACCATAAGCATTGCTGGACATGTACTTCTACCAAGATGAAATCCTGAAGGAGGAAACCTGAGCAGACACAGCAAACAGCCTGGACACTTGCATGCTTCCCAGTTTAACCATCAGGAAATAGAAAACCCGTGAGCAGATCAGTACGCAGCGGAAGGTTGAGTCAGCAATTAGAAACCACCCATCGGAGTGAATACCAAGAGCATGGTGTGGTGGGTGACTCAGTCCTGCGAACCTACTGTCAGGAAGTTGAGGCAGGAGGAATCACTGTGAGTTTTAGGCTGACTTGGGCTGTGAAAGAGAGATCTGTTTCTAAAATGAAATGAATAAATGTTAAGCCTTAGGGCCAGGCAGTTTTTCTGTTGAACATCATAAAAACAGTGAAGACCACTTCTTTAGTTATTCCAGGAAGTTGAAGAGGAAGGAATTCTTCTCAGTGTGTTCCACAGGATTGCATTCCTTTAACATCAAAGCCAGGCCAGGGCACAGGGATGAAATGGGCGGTGAGATGGCTCAGTGGGGGGAGGTGCTGTGCACAGTCCTGACAACCTGAGTGTGACCCTTGGATCCTGAAAGGTAGCAGGAGAGAGCTGACACCAATGTTCTAATCCCACATGCGCACCTGCACTCACACATGTATACTTTAAAACCAAAACGATTGAATCGATTCAAGAAAGAATAAAACTGTAGGATATTATCTTTGAACCTAGATGTGCAGATTTCAACAAAACACTACCAATTCCAGTCTATGGAGTATTACAAAGATATGCACTGTGATCAAGTAGAATTTATCACAGGCATGATTCGGCATCTGCAAATTAATATGTATATGAAATCAACCAGTGAAGAACAAAACTCTATAGTTCTTTATATAGAGGAAGAGCTTGGTAAAAGTCAGCATTCTTTCATGGTGAAAACAGCGTTAGATATTAGATACAGAAGCAATGTACCTGAACGCAATCCAGAAGACAGGCCGCAGCTGTCATTGTCTCTCATGGTGAAAACAGCGTTAGATATTAGATACAGAAGCAATGTACCTGAACGCGATCCAGAAGACAGGCCGCAGCTGTCATTGTCTCTCATGGTGAAAACAGCGTTAGATATTAGATACAGAAGGAATGTACCTGAACGCGATCCAGAAGACAGGCCACAGCTGTCATTGTCTCTCATGGTGAAAACAGCGTTAGGTATTAGATACAGAAGCAATGTACCTGAACGCGATCCAGAAGACAGGCCGCAGCTGTCATTGTCTCTCATGGTGAAAACAGCGTTAGGTATTAGATACAGAAGCAATGTACCTGAACGCGATCCAGAAGACAGGCCACAGCTGTCATTGTCTCTCATGGTGAAAACAGCGTTAGGTATTAGATACAGAAGCAATGTACCTGAACGCGATCCAGAAGACAGGCCGCAGCTGTCATTGTCTCTCATGGTGAAAACAGCGTTAGGTATTAGATACAGAAGCAATGTACCTGAACGCGATCCAGAAGACAGGCCGCAGCTGTCATTGTCTCTCATGGTGAAAACAGCGTTAGGTATTAGATACAGAAGCAATGTACCTGAACGCGATCCAGAAGACAGGCCGCAGCTGTCATTGTCTCTCATGGTGAAAACAGCGTTAGATATTAGATACAGAAGCAATGTACCTGAACGCGATCCAGAAGACAGGCCGCAGCTGTCATTGTCTCTCATGGTGAAAACAGCGTTAGGTATTAGATACAGAAGCAATGTACCTGAACACGATCCAGAAGACAGGCCGCAGCTGTCATTGTCTCTCATGGTGAAAACAGCGTTAGGTATTAGATACAGAAGCAATGTACCTGAACGCGATCCAGAAGACAGGCCACAGCTGTCATTGTCTCTCATGGTGAAAACAGCGTTAGGTATTAGATACAGAAGCAATGTACCTGAACGCGATCCAGAAGACAGGCCGCAGCTGTCATTGTCTCTCATGGTGAAAACAGCATTAGGTATTAGATACAGAAGCAATGTACCTGAACGCGATCCAGAAGACAGGCCGCAGCTGTCATTGTCTCTCATGGTGAAAACAGCGTTAGGTATTAGATACAGAAGGAATGTACCTGAACGCGATCCAGAAGACAGGCCGCAGCTGTCATTGTCTCTCATGGTGAAAACAGCGTTAGGTATTAGATACAGAAGCAATGTACCTGAACGCGATCCAGAAGACAGGCCGCAGCTGTCATTGTCTCTCATGGTGAAAACAGCGTTAGGTATTAGATACAGAAGGAATGTACCTGAACGCGATCCAGAAGACAGGCCGCAGCTGTCATTGTCTCTCATGGTGAAAACAGCGTTAGATATTAGATACAGAAGGAATG
This sequence comes from Peromyscus eremicus, assembly GCF_949786415.1. Lineage (NCBI taxonomy): Eukaryota > Metazoa > Chordata > Mammalia > Rodentia > Cricetidae > Peromyscus > Peromyscus eremicus. Next base: position 117,701,482 of record NC_081420.1, on the reverse strand, counting down.
TACCTGAACGCGATCCAGAAGACAGGCCGCAGCTGTCATTGTCTCTCATGGTGAAAACAGCGTTAGGTATTAGATACAGAAGCAATGTACCTGAACGCGATCCAGAAGACAGGCCGCAGCTGTCACTGCACTCGGCAAATGCTGACAGCTTTCTAAGGTTTGTAACAAGTCACAGGCCTCTGCTCTCACCACTTTCATTGCTGGAAGTCTTGGAGTCATCAGAGAAGCAAAAGCAGTGAGATATTCAAGTTACAAAAGAGGAAGTCGCATTGTCACACTTGCCACAGGACCTTCGGTATGGAGAACCTTAAAAGCACTCTCGGCCTTCTTAGACCAGATACACAAATTCAGCAACATTGCAGGACATGACACTGGCGCCACAGTGCCAGGGTGAACGGTGGTGCCACAGTGTCAGGGTGAACGGTGGTGCCACAGTGTCAGTAGTGAACCTGCAGAAATGGAATCTGGGCCTAGGACCTGGGAATAATGTGAAATGCCTTGGAAGTTGAAATGGCGTCAGGAAGGGACTTGTGTGGAGGTCTGAGACACTCTGAGCAGTCCAAAGATGTCAGCTGCCCTGGTTAGGTTCCTGATCTATCTGTAAATCTTAATACGCCACACACATCAGTACCAGCCTGCCAGCTCATGAGAAATCCGTGAAATAATAGTGGAAGTCCGTGTCAGTAAAGGAAACTTTCCTCCAGTGGCCTCCTCCTGTCCTTCCCTAGTAGAGGACTGGAGCTGGCCTTTGTAACTAGTCATCAGAAACTGGTTGGGTTTCACATGTGCTGCTGCTAGAGAGAAAAAGCTTTTGATGGGCTACATTAAATTTACTAAACTGAAACCACGCCTTCTGTTGTTTGGAAAAGCAGCATAGATCTGAAATTGGAAAAACACATGAATTTAAAATGTTCTCAGTAGAGGTGGGGTGTAGTATGCACAAGCCCTGGCTTCCTTCTTCACCTCAGACAGAAAAAGGAAAGCTAAAATATTCTAAGCAGTGGAAAAGTAGTTACATTTGTAATTGTTAAAAAGAGCAGATTTTGATGTGGTCAGATGTTTAAATGGTACAAACATGAGCTCCGTCACTAGAAGATCAACCAAAACTGAAAATAAATTCGTTAAAAGAAAAAGAAAAGCCTAAATGTTTAACACAAGGAAGGTATTACGTTTGGGAGGAGCAATGTTAGATTAGCTATGCAAATAACATGAGGAATTAGAAAAAAAATTTTTTTTTTTTGTTTTTTTTTGAGACAGAGTTTCTCTGTGTTACAGCCCTAGCTATCCTGAAACTCACTTTGAAGATCAGGCTGGCCTCGAACTCACAGAGGTCTGTCTGCCTTTGCCTCCAGAGTGCTTAAAGGCATGGGCCATCACGCCCAGCTGGAATTAGAACATTAATGTTGCAAAACTGTTATTTAAAAAGTATCATTCTATAACATTTAATTCTGTCCTTACAACATACTGTCTTTAAATGGAAGACCTTTGCTCTTTCAGTGGTAATCTGGATATTGAGGAAACAGCTTCAGATTATATGTATACACGCTCAGATTCAAAGGAACATTTTTAACAGCTTAAATGCATGCATACAGATATGACTGACTTGCGTGATGCTCTTCTCTGTTGGGGTTGGATGGGGTTATGAGATAGTTTCTCTGTTGTCCAGTGTCCATGAGCTCATTGCAGTTCTCTTGTCCCTATCTCCCAAGTCTGGAATCATAGCCACGGGCCGCCATATCTGGCGCAGTGTGTTCTGACAGCTAAGTGAATAACAGAGGTGTCAAAAGTGAGGCTGCAGTCCACCAGTACTTAAAAGAAGTGCGTGGCATGAAGTAGAAGAGGAAGCCTCCATCATGTCTTCTCTACAGTGAGAGCGTTCTTCTTCCTCTCCCAGTTGTGAGAGTTACCTCCATGTTAGTCTTCTGTGCTTCACTTGTGCGGCTATGTAGGATGTTCGTTGTTCTTGTATTTGGTGCTGTTCGCAGATAGTCCCGACTCAGTTTCCAGGGATGAGTCTTTCTGAGAGTTCTCTGTTGCATACGGCAAATATCCATGTGTAAGAGTTTTATCTTAGAAATCTACCTAACTTTCTGGGTCATAGGACTTCATCAAATTTACCTGAAATTGCTAAACTACCAAAACAATTATGCCAATTTTGCCAGCGAGAGGTTAGTTTCTTCATAGACTTTGGCAGTTAGGAGACTCAGCTGTCTGAGGTCTTTGTTTTAGATTTCTGACCACTGAAGACGGAGCACCTTTTCATGTGGCTACAGGCCACTTTAATTTCTTTCACTTCCTCTTGTGATGTGCATGCTTTGCCAAATTAAGAAAAAGTTCAGTTTTTAAAGCAGTTATTTATATTTTGCGGTTGTATGCTTATTTTCAGTCCTCTTTAGAGTTTCGGCTTAATCAGCATCATTAGTCCTGTATTAGTCAGCTTTTTCTATGTGAGGAATTATGCCAAAACCTTGTTGGGGTGTTGGTAGTGGGGGGTTTTGGTGATGGCAGTATCAGTTCAGAGGATGTGGTTAGCTGTCTAGATCTTCCATAGTCCTGAGGAGTGCTATCAGATGGATGCTAATTACCTTGTGAACTTCAGAATAAATTCTGCCCTGACTGAGGAAAGTGCTGAGAGATGTGCAGTGATCAGCTGGGGAAAGCGGGCAGGGGTGGGGTTACGGTGGGTTTTCTAGTGTGGAGGGAGACAGGTGACCCGGGTATGTGCCAGATGGAGAGCGATGGGTTGGATCATGCCTTTTCACATGCTGAGTGGTGCAATCCTAACAGTCTACCAATCCCAACAGAAATGGATTTTGTGATAGTCCTTGGCTTTAAAGCAAGGGCCCTGTTCATCTCTGTGCCTTTCTTTCTAGGTGTTTCTGCAGCCCAGCGGAAGTTTGCTCATTCGCTCAGAGACTTTAAGTTCGAGTTTATTGGGGACGCCGAGACTGACGATGAGCGATGCATAGGTAAAAAAGGCATGAGGTCTGGTTTGCTTTCCTCTGCCACACTCAACACAAACTCATCATGCCTTTCTCCTTACAGATGCTTCCTTACAGGAATTTTCCAACTTTTTGAAGAATCTTGAAGAACAGAGAGAGATCATGGTGAGTATCAGGAATGTGAATGTACTGATTAGCAGATTTCTAGGAGGGGACAGTCTGGGCTGTGAAGCTGGACAGAAGTTTTGATGAACTTAGTGCTTATAAGGGGGGAGCTTTGGATGGGGTTTCAAAGCTCTGGTTTCTGGGTCCATGGTGGTTCTGGTAGTGATCAGTTCTTGGGCAAGGTTCTGGACCTCAGGCAGTCTTTTTTCACTTGTAAAGTAAAGGTGGGTGCTGGTTTGCCTTTTGTTAGCAGAGCCTTTGGCTTATGTAAATGCCATGCAGGGGCTGAACATACCCTAAAGCTGAAGGAAGAGATGTGCACTTGGAGGTAGAGGGAGTGGAAGGATGGTTTTGAGCCGTAGCTCTGGGTTTCTAGTCTGTGAGGGTGGACAGAGCTCTGGGTTTCTAGTCTGTGAGGATGGACAGAGCTCTGGGTTTCTAGTCTGTGAGGGTGGACAGAGCTCTGGGTTTCTAGTCTGAGGGTGGACAGAGCTGAGACCTGGCCGTCTCTGAAGTTCCTCTGCAGTGACATAGTGTGATCCTGATTCTAATGAGGGCTGCTTCTCCATGCAGCATACTCTGAGTGCCTGGTGCTTTGTGAATACCTGTGAACTCAGCAATGACATTTCAGGGGGGATTAGATGATATTTGCCTTTCTTGTAAGTTTGTGTGTCTTTTCCAGTTAAACAAAGGCTCACAGTGTGATTACTACCGGGTTTCCACATACTGTTCTCACTGCCCCCCACCTACCATTTTAAAATAATTAGAACTTGCAGAAGACACTGGGTTCAGTGTCCCACAGAAACAATATAATAAAATACCGTTCTTGGTTCTCCAGAATAAACACTGCCTAGAATTACGCTGATGTGTGAGTGGGTTCCGAGGTGATAACGCTACTGGTACTGAGCACGGTAACTGGAACAGTTAGCCATGACTGTATGCTGGCGTGGCTCTCAGCTATTTACCTCACTTTAAGTCTTTTGGTTATCATGCCAAGTCTGTAAAGAAGATAATCCCTCCACTCTGTTTTATAAACTGAGGCACATGGTCTGCCCAAGGTCTCATGATGAAGTAGGAGCTAGAACCCTGAGCTTCCCCGATTACCCTGTAGCCAGCTGCCCACCCACATGCTTTAGTTTCCCAGGTGGTGGCTAGTGGAGTTTCTGTCAGGAGCATGTGCGTTAGGGGCAAAACCAAAGGATGGAATTCATTTTGATTTTAGGAGTAGCACAAACACGTTTTCTAAAATCTCATAATTTGCACTATGCCCTACATTCTGAGATATTTTCTGGATGTTAAAAATTCCACAGAGGGTGGGCAGAGGTGGCATTTTATCCCAGCACTTTTATCCCAGCACTCGGGAGGCAGAGGCAGGTGGATCTCTGTGAGTTTGAGGCCAGCCTGGTCTACAGAGTGAGTTCCAGGACAGCCAGGGGTACACAGAGAAACCCTGTCTCAAAATGCAAAAACAAAAACAAACAAAATCCTCGCACGGAGCTGGGACGATGTCTCATTTGGTAAAGTGCTTGCCGCTCACATGCAGGAAGGCCAAGGGTGCATCAGTGTGCACATGCCATCCTAGTGCCTGAGGGGTGGAGACGGGAGGATCCTGGGGCTTGCTTGCTAGCGAGGGACTGAATTGGTAGTGAGCTGCAGGTTCAGTGAGACCCGCTCTCAAAAATGAAGGGGAGGAGGTAACGCCTGCCGTCAACCTTGGGCCCATGTACACATCTGTGTAAACACATGGATCTGCAAACAGGTGTGTACACCTAAGAACATGTACACAAACATACTCAGAATTTCATGGTGTGCATGTGAAGGTAGTGTTATCACATGGGCTTTTCCTGGCACACACTGGTAAGTTCAATTAGTGTTTGTATAATGTTATAGTCACTCATTTCTCAGCTGTTCAGTAAAAACTAAATATGACATTTGATCCAAATAGTGCCACGAGACCACCTTTCCACACTGTGAAGTGGAGGCATGTGGGGTGGTAATGGAATGTCTTTTTTTTTTTTCCTTTTGGTTTTTTTGAAACAGGGTTTCTCTGTGTAGCTTTGCACCTTTCCTGGAACTCGCTTTGTAGACCAGGCTGGCCTCGAACTCACAGAGATCCACCTGCCTCTGCCTCCCGAGTGCTGGGATTAAAGGCGTGCACCACCACCACCGCCCGGCTGGAATGTCTTGGTTTATGTTACATAAGAGCTGTGTGCATGTACTTTCTTTGATGTTTAGACATTCTTTTCTGGGATCTCGAGCATGTGGCCAGCATTTATTGACATTTTATGTTCTTTTTATTGGTTGGAATCTGAGGGCTAGGTAGCAAACTTTGTGAAGTACCTGCATCCACTGTTTTATTTGCTAGCGAGGGAGGTAATGAGTAAACATGTGCCATCAGGCAGTGAAGAGTGCTATAGTTCAGAACAGAGATGGGTAAGGAGCTGTGGGTGAGCTGGGCAGAGAGGTAGTGGTTAAGTGTTGAGGGCCTTTTTGGTAAAGGACTGTTAGATATCCTGGTGTGTGCAGGAACGGGGTTCTAGGTAGAATGGGGCTGGAGTTTAGACTTTTACAGAAATACCATGTGACCACTCTCCGCCTTGATGGTCGAGTTTTGTATTCAGTTTCTTGGAGTAAATCGATGAGGTCAAGAAACTGGAATGTGGTCTTAGATTCTGATGTAGATAGCGTGGTTCATAGAGATGCTGCTAGCTGACTGATGATTTAATCTTGGCTGTGGTGGCAGTTGACCGTGTGTCTGTCTGAGGTAAGAGGAGTGTAGGAAGGTTGGGTTCCTGGGGCAGGGCAGATGTCAGAGTAGGATTGTGTCTGTGGAAGGCCTTGAACCCCAGAAGAATGGTACAGCATGTTAAAACTGACATGTGGGCCAGGTGTGGTGGCGCACACCTTTAATCCCAGCACTTGGGAGGCAGAGGCTGGTGGATCTCTGTGATTTGGAGGCCAGCCTGGTCTACAGAGTGAGTTCCAGGACACAGAGAAATCCTGTCTTGAAAAATGAAACCAAACCCACCCAAACCTACAAAACTGAGACGTGGGACCGAAATACCTGCCGGAGAGGAAGCAGTGGGAAGCACAGGCACCCGACGATGTGACCAGGATACTCCAGTTTAGTTTGGGAAATGGAAAGCATTACTAGAATATAGTGTTAAATTACTTGTTCTCAGCACTCAGCGTCACATCTGATCCTGTTTATCCCGTATTCCTAATCCCCCTGCTGCCATTTTGACTCAAAGCCCAGCATCGGGTCATCTCATGTACGAACATACACATTTCAAGTACGAATACCTCAGGATGTGTGGGCGAGGTGCCACTTTAACAACAACATGGACAAAACGCCTTTATTCCAGGAAACAGTTCAGGTTCAGAGTCATCCCTCTGTGTCTCTCTCAGTAGCAGTTGGTCCCTCTGCAGCATCATTCAAATAGATGACATTTGATGGTAAATTTCCAAGTCACTGCAAATTTGTAGGGTTTTCACCTTTTCCCCTAACCAGAATTTATAATTTATGTGTTTTTGGGGGGGACAAGGCTTCCTTGTAGCCTAGGTTGTTCTCAAGCTTGTAGTCACCCTGCTTTCCCTCTGAGTGCTGGGAGATAGCAATGGATCAACACACGCAGCCTTCTGAATGCTGGAGGATAGGCATGCACCACCACATGCAGCCTCCTTAATGCTGGAGGATAGGCATGCATCACCACATGCAGCCTCCTTAATGCTGGAGGATAGGCATGCATCACCACATGCAGCCTCCTTAATGCTGGAGGATAGGCATGTATCACCACATGCAGCCTCCTTAATGCTGGAGGATAGGCATGCACCGTCACATGCAGCCCCTCCAGTGCTAGGCGTAGATGTGCACCATCACATGCAACCTCCTGAGTGCTGGGGGATAGGCATGCACCGTCACATGCAGAGAGCCAATACTCTCTACTGGCATCTTTAGAAGTAGAAGTCTCCCAAGTCACCATAGAGTCAGCAGTGAAGTTAATAAAAGTTGAAAGGCGTGTGCCATTTATCCAACTGACATTGAGTGATTTTCTGTGATCTTCTGAGATCACCTCTTTTGAAGCAGGAAAACTGGATAAAATCATCATGTGTCTTTGAGATCTTTTGAAAGCTTTTGAAGAAACGGTTGTGACATTTGGAGACCAAGGCAGCTGTAAACTTAGAATGAGAACAGATATGCAAGAAACGTTCAGTGTGGTCCTGGAGAGGAGCTGGTAATTAGCAAGTTAATTAAAATAGACAAAGGTATGAAGTGTGGTCATCAGGGAGAGGAGGTCAGCTAAGCCTGTGGCTGTTGGGGACAGGAGCTGTCCTGAAGCTGGGAGCAGTGGCCTGAGGCCCAAGGAGGTCCTTAGTGCTCTTGGGGCAGCAAGGAGGGGCCTGAGCAGCTAGACTGAATGCAGGTGCATTCTGGGAACTCAGAACAAAATTCAGTCTCCAAGCCTCTTACAGTTAGTGTAAGCTGGCAGCTAAAGGCCGCGGGTGGGAAAAGAAAGCAGAATGAGCCAGCTGTGAGATCCTTTCTGAGAAGGTTAGTGTAATTTTAGTGATTATTAAATCTTCAAAAATAATCAGTATTTTCCATTGTCTGACATTAATTAACAGTGAAGCATGATCATTGGAAAATAAGCATGACCATATTCATAGTTAAGGCTAAATCAGTAAAGGGAAAAAAAGTTAAAATCTGTAGAAGGCTAAGACCAAAGCCAAATGTTGTAGAAAGTTTTTTTACTGAACAAGTATTCTGTAGGACTTTGGGCTTTAAAGGGTAAATACACGTGTTTAGAAGTGCAGCCATCGGCCAAGAACCCCATCCGATGAAGCTGACGGCCATATGCTCTTGTGCCTTGTGTATGCCTAAGCGGGGCTGTGTTTAGTTCAGCCAGTACCTCTGTGTGCTTACTACATCCAGGGGCCGGTTGTGACAGCAATGACAGCTCTTCCTTGAGTAGTGGATATCCCCGGGAGATGGGCGAGAGCCTGTGTACTCAGTCATTTTGCAGTAACAGAGGCACAGGAATTCAGGGAGGTCTCCTGGAGAGCGGGTGATGAGCCATTAGCCAGTTAAGCCCAGATGAGCTGGAATGCCGGGGCCTCCTTGAGGGAAAACCAGTTCCACTTGGGAAAGAGGGAAGGCTGTTTGAGTCTGCCATGTCCTCTTCCTTTGCTACTAAATACATTCCTGAGATTGTGGGTGTGGCTTAGTGGTGGAGTGTGCTCAGTATGAAAGTTCAGTCCCTGGTCAAGCAAAACTAGGAACTGAAATCCAGTGACTCACTGGAAAGGGAAGTAGACAGAATACCGGTTTAGGAAAATAAGTCACTATTGGCCTCCACACCCAGGGTTTGGTCTCCACGAGTGGACATGCCCCACCCTCTAGACAGATATCACAGTGGTGTCAGGAGAGGGCTTCTAAGTGAGTAGTTTTTCTCCTAGTGTTTCTAACCTGACTGTGGATGTGAGGAACCTAAACTAGAGCTGGGCCTGACCCAGCCAGAGGCCAGCACTGGCAGGCTTGTGTCTGTGCATGCTGTGAGGGAAGCGCGGCCAGCATTCCTGCGCTGCTCCTCCGTGTGGCCTGACAGCACACGGTGTACTTATCTGAGGTGGGCAGCTGTCCAGGAGTCTAGGGACTTTTAAAATAGTGCTGCGGCATTTATGAGCATCTCCGAACGGCCCTTCACACTGTGTTTACTTCTCTGAGTAAATCCTTTGAACAGACTGATCTTGGTTTTCTTGCCAGCCTGCAAGGGCTCAGTTTCTGAGGATTTGGACAAATCAGAGTAAGGGTGTGGACCAGAGGGTTAGAAAAGCTTTGAGGAACAGTGCCTTTGGGAGATGGAAGGCAGAGCTTTCCAGTGGTGTCCAGAGGTCCTTAGACATCAGTGTTCAGTACCTCCTTTTTATACTGGAAGTGCGGGACAGGCAGGACAACTTGTCTACCTAAAAAATATATTCTCAGCTCTGCTACTCTCGTTTTTGTTCTAAACTATTACTGTTTTTCTATAAGAGTGTTTCATGATGTCACTGAAATAATGTTCATTAAAGTAAATGAATGTTTTTACTCTTTGGGAGAAAACTTGTTCGCATTCCTTCTTAGTGTGTGTCACAGCAGGTGTTCTCTACACATGGGGACTGGGCCAGCATCACCTTCCTGTAGTAAGGGCTGGTTTCCATGACAACTGGACAGGATTTGGAATCATCTAGGAGACCCAGCGGCTTGACCATGGGTGTGTTTCTAGAAAGGATTGACTGAGGGGGCAGTGTCCACCCTGAATGTGGGGCGCACTGTCTGTGGGCCCTTGACCGACTGGAGTGGGGGGAGAAAGAAGAGGCTAGCTGAGAGCCAGTGCTCAGTCCTGGGGGAGGTGTGTGTGTGTGTGTGTGTGTGTGTGTGTGTGTGTGTGTGTGTCCACTGTTTCATTTGCCTCCGTGCTTCTCCACGCTGCCTGTGCACTCTTACACCTCGAGCCACAATGAACCTGTTTCCCCACAAAGTCTTCTGTATCTTCTGTAAGATACTTTGTCACAGTATCAAGGAAGTGATTAATATCCTGGGGGATATGCTAGAAGTGCCCGTTCTCAGGCTGCACCCCAGACCTGATGAATTCCAAAATCTTCGGGGGTATGTTAGAAATGCCCATTCTCAGGCTGCACCCCAGACCTGATGAATTCTGAAATCTTCGGGGATATGTTAGAAATGCCCATTCTCAGGCTGCACCCCAGACCTGATGAATTCTGAAATCTTTGGGGATATGTTAGAAATGCCCATTCTCAGGCTGCACCCCAGACCTGATGAATTCTGAAATCTGAACCACTAGCCCATGAAATCTCCTTTGCCCTAGAGTTAGTTCTCTGTAAAAGTTAAACCATGGTTTTTGCTGGCCTTATGGCACCCGGGGGATTAAAAGACTCAACAGGTAAAGTTTTTATCTGTCGTTTTCAGAGGCTGGAAACTATACCCATGTCTGATTTGTCTTAATGCAGCAGGCTTCTACTTGCTAGTAGTTTCAGTGTTGCATGATAATGGTTAGTGTTGTTTATGCATGTGAATGTATGAGATAAGTGGCATAAACATCAGGCATTATCGGGCAGTCTGTGCCTTCTGTTTACTCTTACAAGTCATATTTATAATAACAAATGTGTAGTCCGTTCTGCAGATAAAAATGACACGTTTGTCTGTGATTCTGTTGGCAGGGATGTTTACAATGGGAGAAATCGTAGCTGTCCTTCATGAAGACATTTCTTAGTTTGCTTTAAGAGCTGCCCATGACAGTGCCAGGCATAGTGGAACACACCTTTAATCTCAGCACTCAGGAGGCAGAGGCAGGTGCAGATCTGAGTTTGAGGCCAGCTTGGTCTATAGAGCGAGTTCCAGGACAGCCAGGGTTACACAGAGAAACCCTGTTTCAGAAAACCTAAAAGACAAAACAAAAACAAAAATAAAAAGCCTAGAACTTACCCGTGACTTAATTTCACAAAGACTTGCTTCCTGTCTTTGGAGATGATCTTTACCATTTGATATATTTTATCATTTTATCCTGTAAGCCCATTACAGTCTAGCTAGATATGCATGCTACGCTGTAAATCCTGCTGCAGGAACGTCCCAGGTGAGGATTTATTTTTACATATCTAGAATACTTGAGGAATTTAAGAATTTGGGAGAAGCCTTGTGCCATGAGTCAGAATCCTCTCTGTTGATGACTCATCGTTGTCTGTGACCCTCCAGCCTGTCCTCCTGAGATTCTACTTCCCTTTTGGAGCTCACGTTTCCTCTATTTCATATCCTTGGGGTTTCTAAGGAATTGTTTTACTTTGGATTTTACATGCATACTCTCCTCTCTCTCTCTCTCTCTCTCTCTCTCTCTCTCTCTCTCTCTCTCTCTCTCTCTCTCTGTCTCTCTCTCTCTCTCCCACTCTCCTACTCATTCACCCACTCACCCAAAGAGACACCAGAATATTTCCAGTTCATTCCTATAATTGCCTAAACTTGGCTATTTTTGTGAATCAGCTGGAACTACTATTTCATGGCACGTACTTTTTGATGCGCTAGGGCATTTGGATCATGCATGAGTTGGGAAAATAGGAAATTGGAGCCCACTGAAGTGAGTGGTTTGTTATGCATCACTGAGTTAGGAACCACTGCTCTCTTTAGGACCCTCAGACAAGAGAAACCTTGTTTCTTCTTTCTCTTCAGCTGTTTGTAACTTTTGTCTTTTTCTGTTTGTAACTTTTGTCTTTTTCTCCACCTCTTTTGGGGGCGCATAGACTGGAGAGTGAATCCTGGGCCTTGTGCTCACTAAGGACACGTCCTCTGAGTGGTCTACATTGTCAGCTCCTTCCCTCCAACTTTGAACCCGAGTGAAATGTGTATAATCTCATCATGTGGCTGCCGTGAACCAGGCAGCAGCCTGAGGAGATGTGAGTTTGGGTATCCGCTTCTTGCCTGTGTGAACAACTGCAAGCTGTCAGTATTCCAGCTCAGTCATTAAATAAGGGCTGCTTACAGAGGGATGACGAGTCTCTGTAGCTGCTTGGAAACCTTGTTTAGAGAACTTGTTAAGTCAAGGAGGTTCCATAACTTCTGTCTCAAACGTGGGTGCTACCACCTTGGGAGTAAGTCCAGGATATTGAAGTGGGGTACACTTTAAAGAAGTGATATGCCGCCCAGGACTTCCCTTCTGAAGCACAGGTGAGTGCCCTAGCTTGCCCCCGACCCCATCCCTGGGCACCAGCCACTCCGGGGAAGACCTGCCCAACTTGGCCCCAGGTTCTGGTCCCCGGGCAGGTGCCCTTCTACCACAACCGGGAAGGATCCCCTTCTCCAAGACCCCTGGCAGACCCTGCAGTCTCCACGCCCTGCCCCCACGCCCATCTGCCTGAGCCCCAAGCCTCTTCCTGAGACTTAGAGGCCAGGCCCCCCAGCTCCCATCTTGCCCAGGACTTCCCTTCTGAAGCACAGAGGCTGGCCCCCAGCTCCCATCTTGCCGTGGATTTCCCATCTGGAGGAGAGAGAGAGAGAGAGAGAGAGAGAGAGAGAGAGAGAGAGAGAGAGAGAGAGAGAGGAGAGCACCCATCCTCCCCCGGACTTCCCTTCTGAACAAGAGCTTCCATCCTGTCCCGGACTTCCAATTTGGACAAGAGAGCTCCCATCTGGACAAGAGAGAGAGACTTCCTGAATCTGTCAGCTCTGAACCAAGTGTGCGAATAAGGCCAGGAACGAACCACAAGGAGATGGGCAGACGTCAAGGCAGAAACACATACAACAAAATGAATAGTAATACACCATCACCAGGCCCTAGCCCTCCTCCAACACCTAGACCTGAACATCAGAAATTGGAAGAAGCAGAAGAAAATAGCCTTATGAATGTCATCATGAAGAAGCTAGAGGCTCGTGTAGAGGAAAAGACAAAAAAATGTGAAGAACGCTGTAAACAACTAGAGGAAAGGGCAAACAAATTAGAAGAAATCAATAAAGTCCTGGAAGAGAACAATAAAATACTGAAAGAAAATCAAGAAAAATCAATGAAACAAATGAAGGAAACAGTCCAAGACCTGAAAAGGGAAATAGAAAAAATGAAGAAGACACAAACAGAGGGAATGCTGGAAATAGAAAATCTGAGAAAACGATTGGGAACTTCAGATGCAAGTATAATCAACAGAATGCAAGAGATGGAAGAGAGGATCTCTAGCGTTGAAGATACAATAGAAGAAATGGATTCATCAGTCAAAGAAAACACTAAAGTCAACAAAGTCATGAACCAAAATGTCCAAGAAATTTGGGACACCATGAAAAGACCAAACCTACGAATAATAGGGGTAGAAGAAGGAGAAGAATACCAACTCAAGGGCACAGAAAATATATTCAACAAGATCATAGAAGAAAACTTTCCCAACTTAAAGAAGGAAATGCCTATGAAGATACAGGAAGCCTATAGAACACCAAACAGACTAGACCCCCAAAAAAAGTCCCCTCGCCACATAATAATTAAACAATTAAACGTACAGAATAAAGAAAGAATATTAAGAGCAGCAAAGGAAAAAGGCCAAGTGACATATAAAGGCAAACCTATCAGAATAACACCCGATTTCTCAATGGAGACTTTGAAAGCCAGAAGGTCCTGGACAGATGTAATGCAGACATTAAGAGACCATGGATGTCAGCCTAGACTAATATACCCAGCAAAACTTTCAATCGTCATAGATGGAGTGAACAAGACATTCCATGACAAAGCCAGATTTAAACAATATTTATCCACAAACCCAGCCCTACAGAAAGCACTAGAAGGAAAATTCCAACCTAAGGAAATCAGATACAACCTCGAAAACACAGGCAATAGATAAAGCCACAGCAGTAGACCCCAACGAAGAAAAGTACACACACATCACCACCAAAAAATAACAGGAATGAACAATCACTGGACATTAATATCCCTCAATATCAATGGACTTAATTCACCTATAAAAAGACATAGGCTTACAGAATGGATACGAAAGCAGGAACCATTTTTCTGCTGCATACAAGAAACACATCTCAAATTCAAAGATAGACACTACCTAAAAATAAAAGGCTGGGAAAAGACTTTCCAATCAAACGGTCTTAAGAAACAAGCGGGTGTAGCCATCCTGATATCCAGCAAAATAGACTTCAAACTAAAATCAATCAAAAGAGATCAAGAAGGGCATTACATACTCATCACAGGAAAGATCCACCAAGATGAAGTCTCAATCCTGAACATTTATGCCCCAAACACAAGGGCACCCACATATGTAAAAGAAACATTATTCAAGCTTAAATCACATATAAAACCCCACACATTAATAGTGGGAGACCTCAACACCCCACTTTCACCACTGGACAGATCCCCCAAATCGAAACTTAACAGAGAAATAAAGGACTTAATTGATGTCATGACTCAAATAGACTTAATCGACATCTACAGAACATTCTATCCTAACAAAAAAGATTATACCTTCTTCTCAGCACCCCATGGAACCTTCTCTAAAATCGACCACATACTTGGTCACAAAGCAAATCTAAACAGATACAAAACAATTAGAATAACCTCCTGTGTTCTATCAGACCACCATGGTCTAAAGTTGGATTTCAACAACAACAAAAACTACAGAAAACCTACAATCTCATGGAAAGTGAACAATACCCACCTGAATCACCAATGGGTTAAGGAAGAAATAAAGAAAGAAATTAAAGACTTCCTCTTCCTAGAGATCAACGAAAATGAAGACACCACATATCCAAACCTATGGGACACTATGAAAGCAGTACTAAGAGGGAAATTCATAGCACTAAACGCCCACATAAATAAGCTGGAGAAATCTCACACTAGTGACTTAACAGCACACCTGAAAGTTCTAGAACAGGAAGAAGCAAAGTCTCCCAGGAAAAATAGATGCCAGGAAATTATCAAAGTGAGAGCTGAAATCAATAAAATAGAAACAAAGAGAACAATACAAAAAATTAATGAAACAAAGAGTTGGTTCTTTGAGAAAATCAACAAGATAGACAAGCCCTTATTCAAACTAACCAAAAGACAGAGAGAGAGCATCCAAATCAACAAAATCAGAAATGAAAAGGGGGACATAACAACAGACATTGAGGAAATCCAGAGAATCATCAGGTCATACTTCAAAAACCTCTATTCCACAAAACTGGAAAACCTAAAAGAAATGGATAATTTTCTGGATAGGTACCACATACCTAAATTAAATCAAGACCAGATAAACTATTTAAATAGTCCAATAACCCCTAACGAAATAGAAACAGTCATTAAAAGTCTCCCAACCAAAAAAAGCCCAGGACCAGATGGTTTCAGTGCAGAATTCTACCAGATCTTCAAAGAAGAGTTAATACCAATACTCTCTAAATTGTTCCATACAATAGAAACAGAAGGAACATTACCAAACTCCTTCTATGAGGCTACAATTACCCTGATTCCCAAACCAAACAAGGATACAACAAAGAAAGAGAACTACAGACCGATCTCCCTCATGAACATTGATGCAAAAATACTCAATAAAATACTGGCAAACAGACTCCAAGACCACATCAAAACAATTATCCACCATGATCAAGTAGGATTCATTCCAGGGATGCAAGGATGGTTCAACATACGAAAGTCTGTCAATGTGATACACCATATAAACAAACTCAAAGAAAAAAACCACATGATCATCTCACTAGATGCTGAAAAGGCATTTGACAAAATCCAACACCCCTTCATGATAAAGGTCTTGGAGCGATCAGGAATACAGGGAACATACCTAAACATAATAAAGGCAATTTACAGCAAGCCAACAGCCAACATCAAATTAAATGGAGAGAAACTCAAAGCAATTCCACTAAAATCAGGAACGAGGCAAGGCTGTCCGCTCTCCCCATACTTATTCAATATAGTACTTGAAGTTCTAGCCAGAGCAATAAGACAACATAAGGAGATTAAGGGGATACAAATTGGAAAGGAAGAAGTCAAGCTTTCCCTATTTGCAGATGACATGATAGTATACTTGAGCAACCCCAAAGATTCCACCAAGGAACTGATACAGCTTATAAACACCTTCAGCAACATAGCAGGATACAAGATCAACTCCAAAAAATCAGTAGCCCTCCTATATACAATGGACAAAAAAGCGGAGAAGGAAATCAGAGATACATCACCCTTTACTATAGCCACAAATGACATAAAATACCTTGGGGTAATACTAACCAAGCAAGTGAAGGACCTATATGACAAGAACTTTAAGTCCCTGAAAAAAGAAATTGAAGAAGATGTCAGAAAATGGAAAGATCTCCCATGCTCATGGATAGGCAGAACTAACATAGTAAAAATGGCAATCTTACCAAAAGCAATCTACAGATTCAATGCAATCCCCATCAAAATACCAACACAATTCTTCACAGACCTGGAAAGAATAATACTCAACTTCATATGGAAAAACAAAAAACCCAGGATAGCCAAAAGAATCCTGTACAATAAAACAATCTCTGGAGGCATCACGATCCCTGACTTCAAGCTGTACTATAGAGCTACAGTAATAAAAACAGCTTGGTACTGGCATAAAAACCGACATGTGGACCAATGGAATCGAATTGAAGACCCTGATATTAATCCGCACACCTATGAACAAATAATTTTTGACAAAGAAGCCAAAAGTGCACAATGGAAAAAAGAAAGCATCTTCAAAAAATGGTGCTGGCAAAACTGGATATCAACATGTAGAAGGCTGCAAATAGATCCATATCTATCACCGTGCACAAAACTTAAGTCCAAGTGGATCAAGGACCTCAACATAAATCCAGCTACTCTGAACCTGCTAGAAGAGAAAGTAGGAAGTAGTCTTGAACACATTGGCATAGGAGACCACTTTCTAAATAGAACACCAGTAGCACAGACACTGAGAGAAACAATCAATCAGTGGGACCTCTTGAAACTGAGAAGCTTTTGTAGGGCAAAGGAAACGGTCAACAAAGCAAAGCGACAGCCTACAGAATGGGAAAAGATCTTCACCAATCCCACATCTGACAGAGGACTGATATCCAGAATATATAAGGAACTCAAGAAATTAGACATCAAAATGCCCAACAGTCCAATTAAGAAATGGGCTATAGAACTAAACAGAGAATTCTCAACAGAGGAAACTCAAATGGCTGAAAGACATTTAAGGAATTGCTCAACATCCCTAATCATCAGGGAAATGCAAATCAAAACAACTCTGAGATACCACCTTACGCCTGTCAGAATGGCTAAGATCAAAAACACTGAAGACACCTTATGCTGGAGAGGATGTGGAGCTAGGGGAACTCTCCTCCACTGCTGGTGGGAATGCAAGCTTGTACAACCACTTTGGAAATCAATATGGCGATTTCTTAGAAAATTGGGAATCCATCTCCCCCAAGATCCAGCTATACCACTCTTGGGCATATACCCAAGGAATGCTCAACCACACCACAAGAGCACTTGTTCAGCTATGTTCATATCAGCGTTGTTTGTAATAGCCAGAACATGGAAACAACCTAGATGCCCTTCAACTGAAGAATGGATAAACAAAATGTGGTACATATACACAATGGAATACTACTCAGCAGAGAAAAACAATGACATCATGAGGTTTGCAGACAAATGGATGGATCTAGAAAAAATCATCCTGAGTGAGGTATCCCAGACTCAGAAAGACAAACATGGTATGTACTCACTCATAACAGGATACTAGATGTGGAACAAGGATGACTGGACTGCTACTCACATCACCAGGCAGGCTACCTGGAAAACAGGACCCCAAGAAAGACACAGGGATCGCCCAACGACAGAGAAATGGAATGAGATCTACATGAACAGCCTGGACAGGAGTGGGGGT
This sequence comes from Peromyscus eremicus, assembly GCF_949786415.1. Lineage (NCBI taxonomy): Eukaryota > Metazoa > Chordata > Mammalia > Rodentia > Cricetidae > Peromyscus > Peromyscus eremicus. The sequence continues at coordinate 117,683,981 of NC_081420.1, read as the reverse complement.
AGTGAAGGGCGAGGGTCGAGGGAAAGAGAGCTTGGGTGAGTGGGAGATCCCAGCTGGATCAAAAACAGAGAGGGAGAACAAGGAATAGGAGACCATGGTAAATGAAGACCACATGAGAATAGGAAGAAACAAAGTGCTAGAGAGGCCCACAGAAATCCACAAAGATACCCCCACAACAGACTGCTGGCAATGGTCGAGAGACAATCCGAACTGACCTACTCTGGTGATGGGATGGCCAAACACCCTAATTGTCGTGCTAGAAACCTCATCCAACTACTGATGGATCTGGAGGCAGAGATCCATGACTAGGCCCCAGGTGGATCTCTGGGAGTCCAATTAGCGAGAATGAGGAGGGTTTATATGAGAGAGAATTGTTGAGACCAAGGTCGGATAAAGCACAGAGACAAATAGCCAAACAAACGGAAACACATGAAATATGAACCAATGACTGAGGGGTCACCAACTGGATCAGGCCCTCTGAGTGGGTGAGACAGTTGATTGGCCTGATCTGTTTGGGAGGCATCCAGGCAGTGGGACCGGGTCCTGTGCTCATTGCATGAGTTGGCTGTTTGAAACCTGGGGCCTATGCAGGGTCCCTTGGCTCAGCATGGGAGGAGGGGACTGGACCTACCTGGACTGAGTCCACCAGGTTGATCTCAGTCTGTGGGGAAGGCTTTGCCCTGGAGGAGATTGGAATGGGGGGCGGGCTGGGGGGAAGGTGAGGGGGGCGGGAGGGGGGAGAACAAGGGAATCTGTGGCTGATATGTAGAACTGAATTGTATTGCAAAATAAAAATTAAAAAAAAAAAAAAAAAAAAAAGAAGTGATATGCCTCCAGTATTCTTGGAGGCACAAAGATAAAAATATTTGTGGGGGAAACCAGATTTTCATGACTAAGATGGAAAGTGATTTAGAAGTGTTTGGGCTCTGAAGAAGTTTTAGAAATATCTTAATACAAGTAGTTTATTTCCTTTTTCATGTGTATACACAGTGATGAAAATAAGCCAACTCTCAAGGAACTCTTTCAATAAACTAAAATATAAATGCTGAGTTCATATATAATTAGACTTATTAAACATTTTTTTTTCATTGTAGTATATGAGATGCTGGAGTGTTTTCCACGTTGTGGTATCTGTAGTTGATAGAAATGGTTTTATATTGATGGTGGGGTTTGTTTGAGGTCAGAGGGATTCCCAGTGGCCATGATACTGTGGAGGACTCTGGGAATTTTGCCAGTCACTGGTGATGCAGGGAAAGGGAGAAGGTTGTGGACTTCATCGCGTTAGTGTGAAGGCCAGGCTTCCTCCAACTGCCCACAGCTTGTGACCACCCACTGCATCGCCAGGGAAGGGGACTGGGTCCTGATGGACAGCCTCGTTCAGCTTCTCCTGGAGATACCTTGCAGCCTGATAAGCACAGTTCAGCCTTCCTCTCTCCCTGTCTTTCTTGGGGTCAGATCTGTATCCATAACCCAAAGGTCTTCCTCCAGCTTTCTGGGCTCCCTCTTCTCTCCTTCTCAAACCCTTCCCCTAATACAGTTCTTGGATTTCTAAGCTTTTGTTTTCTGTGTCTTTGTATTAGAGGATTCTGACTAGGAAAAAAAAATTTTGTAGCAGAGATTTGTTCATGGGCACAGTTGTGTTTGTTATTATCAACATCAGTAGGACATTTTGTGTGTGTTCTTTAAATTGTCTAAGTTGCTAAAGCTTTATTCCTAAAGCAGATAGTTTAAAAGCCTGCTCTGTGCTTGGCCGTGTTCTAGCACCTGAGGATGCAGTGGGGAATTGGTTTCTTGTTCCGGACAGGTGCTTAGCTGGTGGCCACCCAGGAGGCTGAATACCAGGCTGGCCTTTCAGCCCAGGTGGTGGCCTCTTCCCAGTCAGGGGTGACCCAAGCATCCCAAGAGGTTGGAGATCAGGATCCTGTTTGTCATTGACTAGATGCTTTCTTTGAAAAGCTCTCTCTCTCTCTCCCTCCCTCCCTCTCTCCCCCCTCCCCCTCCCCTCCCTTTCTCTCTCTCATCTCTTTTTAAATTTAGCAGTTTGTTGCCTTATTGAATATGCTTCTAGCTTTGTCCATATTATCCCTGATTTAAGAAACTATAATTTTCTTTTTTTGACTTAAAACAGGAAAGCCCAACTTTCAAATTCTGTCTGATGATGCTTTTGTAGCCTGTAGCCTGACAGACTATTCCCTCACTTATTTCCGTGGTTTTAAATTCCTTCTCATAGTGTTCTGCCCAAGTATTTATTTTCTTAAAAAAATAGAAGCAGGGTCCTTACTGTCCCACACGCAGAGAGGAAAGAGGGCCAAGGTTAAACAAGGTTAACCGTCCCAAGTGTCCTTATTAGGCTCAGGCCCTCTTGAAGGCACAGCAGCTTTTGAGTTCCAGTTTTATTATTTACTAAGCCTAAGTTAAAACATTATTACCAACAAAGGGCATTAGGTTTTTAAAATTACAGTCAAAGGACCAGTTTTTTCCTTCAGAGTCCATTATTGATTTGCTCTGTTCCTTTCCCTGTTAGCCAACATTCGCCAGGCGTGTGTGTGTGTGTGTGTGTGTGTGTGTGTGTGTGTGTGTGTGAACCTAAAGACTGGAGAGCACAGACTCTAAAGGAATCTTAAACCTCGGTAATGCAGACTTGTCTTCCGTTTTCTCTTTTGCTGTTTTAACCTGAGCCTAGGCCACAGCCAGTGTCCGGGAAGTTGGTCTGGAACTGAGGCTCTCAGAACTTCAGTGCTAACCCTCTTGTTTTGTTGGTCTCAAGCTAATTGGGATTTAGGATTGGAAACTGACAAACATTCTCACTGGATACTTTTTGTTCTTTGTGGAATGCAAGCAGAAATGTGGTAATTGAACTCATTAATTGGGACCGTTCATTGTAGGGATGCACCCTGCACCGAGGTGGCCGTGGACTGAAGCCTTGGGCTTTCAGAAACGTTGTGTTCTAGCTCCTTCCTGATTTCCAGGTTGATACCCTGTTGAGTGTGCAGCACCCCTGTCCTTAGGTCCTAATTCTTCCTGTGAGCTAATTAAAATTCGCACCCTTTCGCCCTTGGTGGTGGTATGCACCTTTAATCCCAGGTAGAGGCGGGCGGATCTCTGAGTTTGAGGTTAGCTTGGTCTACAGAGTGAGTTCCAGGACAGCCAGGCCCACACAGGAAGCCCCAGTCTCAGGGAAAAATTCTCACTGGCTCTAATGATTTTAGGCTAGTGGTTTCGAGCTTTTACTGTACAACTTAATATTGTTTTTAGTTTGTTTTCCTACCAGGCCTAAGAGACCAGTTTAAGCTGACCTTAAAAACAAAATGCTGTCCTGGGATTTATTTGGCAGCTGAATTCCTTCCTGGGCAGCACTCTCTTTCCTCACAGGTGCGAGGTATGGAGTGCCCTTCCTTCCTTATGGTTGAAGGTATTTGGATAACAAAGGGAATTGTTTTCTCTGCGGTGAAAAGATAGAACTCCTTAGGGCAGAGCCAAAATCAGCCAAGGGCACCCTCCGTCCCCACAGTGGCAGGGCACTTTGAGCACTGCTGACATGAAGACTTTCGTACTCTCTCAATGCCAGTCTGTGACTCTGTTCTTTTATTAGTTCAACCATTTTGATATTCTCATGGAAATTTGGATGTACCTTGATAGGGAAAGCTATAATATAGGAGAGCAGCCAGCTAAATGGAGAAAGGGATCACAGCATGAGTGTGGATGGAGAGGATTGAACTGTTTAATAACGACTTGGTTCAGCTGGGGAATATTTGTATGGCAATATGTATTTCCTTGTATGGTTACACACGACAACACTCTGTGGGAAGAGGGGGACTGACACATGGGGCAGTGGAGATAAGGGAGGGGTGGAAATGACCAAGTGAGATGATGCCTTGTGTATGAAGGATGTCATAATGAAACCTAGTATCCTGTGTGCTGAGTGACGATAACACGTAAGAGCAATGTCGACTTTAGAACTATTTTACACGTGTTTCATAAAGAGTTGTCTAAGCTCTGATGCTTAGGCAGCAGCACACGAGTGTGCCACTGGCACACGTAGTCTGGCAGCACAGCTTCTGAGATCGCTGTGGTGGCCACATCTGAGGGTGTGCCTCCTTTTTGTTTTAAGGCACTCCACTTTCTTAAATCTTTCTGATGCTTTCAGAGGGAATATCCTCTGAAGCCCCAAGGGCCTATTGACAGCACAGGTGAACAGGTTGTTAAAACTGAGCCCCGAGGTGCATTTCCATGGTTGTCTCAGTGTACCTGCTAGTCTTGTTCCCTGTGTTTCAATCTCATATTCTCTTTGTCTCTGTTTCTCTCTCTCTCTGTGTGTGTGTGTGTGTGTGTGTGTGTGTGTGTGTGTGTGTGTCAGACAGAGAGAGGGAGAGGGAGAGGGAGAGAGAGAGAGAGAGAGATTTCACAAGCAAGTAGCCATGCATTTTGTGTGGATACATAGGTAGGTGCTGGTGGAGGGCAGAGGATAACACTGTTCCCAAGGAACCATCCATCTTGCTTTATTTGGTGGCAGGGTCTCTCGCTGGCCCAGAGCTGTGGATTTGGCCAGTCTGGCTGGCGTGCTTCAGGGTCCCTCCAGTCTCCGCCTTCACAGTCCCAGGATTATAAACGTGTGCCACCACACCTGGCCTTGTTCTGGGGATTGTTATATTGCTCTTGTTTTGTAACCCAATCCAATTTGTGATCTCAAAGTATCTGAAAGTAGATTTGATAGGCACTGTTTTGGGCTAGGGTTCTTCAAACAGTTGTTTGGTGATCCAAATAATGAAAAGTGGGATGGGCACTTGAAATTTGGGTTTGATCCTGGGGACCCACATGGAGACTCCCGCAAGTCCTCTGACCTGCACACGTGTGATGTTACATACACCCACCTCCCCAATAATACATGAAAAAAGAAAATTCAGTAATAAAAAGCACATTCCCTGGGGAGATTTACAGAATAAAGTCTTTAGATGTAGCAATCCTTTTTTGGAAAAGTATTTCTCATTTTGGGAAAGTTGTTTTGTTCAGATAGAGAAATCCTTGGCCCCCTTTCTTGAGGTTCTGTTTCCGGAAAAGTAAACACTGTCTCAGCTCAGTGGTTCCTTTGCTGCTATCTGTGACACTGAAGTAGAAAAGTGGAGTTTTCCCTTTAGTGCAATAAAACAAAGTGTCTGGAAGGTCGTGGGAGAAAACAGTGGAAAGTCTCTTATGCCCTCAGATTATGCATTCCTTTAGCGGTCACAAGCGCTTGGAATCCAGGCCTTAAATAATGAGGGCTGTGGGGAGTGAAGATAATTCCTTCTGGTTCTTTTATGCGCAGGCTGGCTAATAAGGTAGCTCCTTATTAGAAAGACATGGTTTGGTGTCTATCCCAACTGGTTCTCTGTTTCCCCTGGGCCTTGCTTTAGAAAATTGTTACTAATATTACCCGGGTATGTGCTTCCTAGTCACACCATTTTACTGTGTGTGGGTCTTTGGCCAGAAGTCTTATTCTCTTCGACTCTACAGCCTCACAGCTCACCTTTGATCGCCAAGGTGGGAGGAATTGCCAGCTGCTACGGAGGCTCCCGTGCTAGAACCCGGCCCTGTGCTCTGTCACCGTGCTAGAACCCGGCCCTGTGCTCTGTCACCGTGCTAGAACCCGGCCCTGTGCTCTGTCACCGTGCTAGAACCCGGCCCTGTGCTCTGTCACCGTGCTAGAACCCGGCCCTGTGCTCTGTCACCGTGCTAGAACCCGGCCCTGTGCTCTGTCACCGTGCTAGAACCCGGCCCTGTGCTCTGTCACCGTGCTAGAACCCGGCCCTGTGCTCTGTCACCGTGCTAGAACCCGGCCCTGTGCTCTGTCACCGTGCTAGAACCCGGCCCTGTGCTCTGTCACCGTGCTAGAACCCGGCCCTGTGCTCTGTCACCGTGCTAGAACCCGGTCCTGTGCTCTGTTATTATTAGCAGGTTTCTTAGCTCCTCTTGAGCTGGAAGGTTGCCCAAGATAAGTTTCCTTTTCCTTTTCTGTTTTTGACACAGTACTGTGATTTGATACTGCCTACCAGGTACTCCGCCATGGAACTACGTCCACAGCCATCTTTTTATATTACTATTATTATTATTATTATTATTATTATTATTATTATTATTTGGTTTTTTGAGACAAGGTTTCTTCGTGTAGCTCTGGCTGTCCTGGAACTTGTTCTAGAGACCAGACTTGCCTTGAACCCAGATCTGTATGCGTCTGCTTCCTGAGTGCTGGGATTAAAGGTGTGCTGCACCACTGCCCAGCTCATCTTTCAGTTCTTTGAAACTATTCAAGATTTTTAGAGCCAAATATCTAATGAGAAGAGCTCTAAAGCCAGAGTCCTCATTGGAAACACCACTGAAAAGTCTATAGTCATTTTAATCTTCACATTGTGCTGTGAATCTCTGAGTCTGGAGTTTGCTGTCTTGCGAAGTAACATGGAAATACGGTTTGTGTCTTGCCTTTCCCCAGCTCATCTAGAATCCCAGGATTGAGGATAAATTAGGACCTCAGGTTTCTTGGGCTAACTTTCTGTGGAGAAGGCCATGGCAGACATTGGCTGGACATTGGATGCTAGCTTCTTCATGTTTATATAGAGGTAGTTAGTCACGTCTCCCTTGGAAGGCAGCTGGGTCACTAGGCTCTTAATCAATTCTTGTAATGGAGAGACCAAACACGGAAGCTCCGTGACTCTACCCATTACATCTTGTTTTGCACTTTGAGCAAATCAAAATCTGTTTTCTTCCTATCATTTAAATACTCAAAGACAGTCTTTGTGTTCTTCTAAATGTTCTCTCTTCCCTGTTTCCATTAAACGCTGCTGCCTGTAGTTAGTTCTCTCCACCCACCTTGACTTGCGCAGCAGGTGCCTTTCCCTGCTGAACCATCTCACTGGCTGGATCCTCTTTAGCATCCTAATTAGGAACATCTCTGTGAAGTATTTTGCTGCCCTGTTGAGATGGGTTCTTTTTAGACGTAACTGCAGAGTTGAGCCCCATGTGTAGCAAGGAACAAGGTTTGTTCCTTCATCGTCTGATGGGACATGTTTGGTTAAGTGAACATTTTAGGACTCAAAACTCATTACTGAATTCACACAAACTCTCAAGATGTCCCGTACACTTGAGCAACTGCCTTTCAGCACTCGAGTCCAGCAGCTTTCTCAGACTTCGTGGATCACGTTGGAATCCCCTTTTCAAGTGTGAGAGGTACTGAACGGTAGTGCTTCAGCAGGCCTTCTGCTGGCCCCAGTGTTGGGTCCAGGGTCTCATAATAATGGGGGACAGACCACCAAAGTCTATTAAACCAGAAGCAAACTTTATTCCAGAAAATAAAAAAAAATAAAAATAAAAATAAAAAAAAAAAAAAAAAAAACACCGTGGGGCACAAAAGCTTATCAGCTAGCTGAGACTGCAGCCAATGTTGGAATTCTGGGGCTGTGGCCGTGGAGGTGGGTACTGGCCCCCTTTTATAGTATCAGGCATGGGATGCATGCTAGGAGTCACATAGAAACAACTATTAAAAGTTAACTTTGGTCCAGGCAGTTGTTGGCTATAAGGGCCAAGGGGGTTAAAAGTTAACCCCTGGCTGTTGCAGAGGAGCTGGCTGTAAGCAGACAGCCATTGTTAGCAGTTAACCTTTAGAGTGATGACTGTCAGCTTTCATCTCTTAAGCTTATAATTTTGTATTCCATATTCCCGGACCCTTCACCAGCCTCTGTCAGCAGCAAACGTGGGAGGCGTCTGTGGAGAGTACACGCTGATGGGGTGGCTCTCCAGGCTGGGTTGGCAGCCTGGCCCAGGGGCAGGTCCATCTTGCCTCCTGTGTGTGTGCAGGGTTGGCTGGGAACACAGCTGCTTCTGCGCATCACTTTCTGCCCGGGGCTGATTTTGTGCTCTGGTGCCAGGGGCCTCAGAGCTGCAGATTGTTGCCTGGCCTTGCATTGAAAAGGTTGGCTGGTTGCTGCTATCCGACAAGGGCTGAGTCCTTAGCATGTTTTGTGTTCCTGGGGTTGCCTTTTGTTTGTAAGACCATCTAAAGCCCTTCCCAAGGCTCAGGAATGAAGGGATTCTGCGATTTCTTTCTACCAGAATGATTGATTACAACATCCTTTATGTGCTTGTAAAATCACATTCTGTATTTGTGCTTTTCATCTCATTTTTGACACATGGAAGTCTTTCTCATTATCATTAATTCAGTTGTCTTTAATGCAGAAGGTGTCATCACAGATGGCCTTGGGAGCCGGAGGGTAGTCTGTTGAAGATTTAGTACTCATCTGTCTCTGGGGAGGAGCAGTGTTTAGTATTAGGAGTACTCATCTGTCTCTGGGAAGGAGCAGTGTTTGGTATTAGGAGTACTCATTTGTCTGGGGAGGTGTAGTGTTTGGTATTAGGAGTACTCATTTGTCTCTGGGGAGGAGCAGTGTTTGGTATTAGGAGTACTCATCTGTGTCTGGGGAGGAGCAGTGTTTGGTATTAGGAGTACTCATTTGTCTGGGGAGGAGCATGTTTGGTATTAGGAGTACTCATCTGTCTCTCAGGAGGAGCAGTGTTTGGTATTAGGAGTCCTCATTTGTCTGTGGGGAGATGTAGTGTTTGGTATTAGGAGTACTCATCTGTGTCTGGGGAGGAGCAGTGTTTGGTATTAGGAGTACTCATTTGTCTGGGGAGGTGTAGTGTTTGGTATTAGGAGTACTCATTTGTCTGGGGAGGTGTAGTGTTTGGTATTAGGAGTACTCATTTGTCTGGGGAGGAGCATGTTTGGTATTAGGAGTACTCATCTGTCTGTGGGGAGATGTAGTGTTTGGTATTAGGAGTACTCATCTGTCTCTGGGGAGGAGCAGTGTTTGGTATTAGGCGTACTCATTTGTCTCGGGAGGAGCAGTGTTTGGTATTAGGAGTACTCATTTGTCTCTGGGGAGGTATAGTGTTTGGTATTAGGAGTACTCATCTGTCTCTGGGGAGGAGCAGTGTTTGGTATTAGGAAATACGAGTAATACTCTACAGTGACAACGCTATATTTCTGTGAAATAATGAAGGTAACGTGAGATTCCATGGGGCCCCCAGTCTCTTTTGAGAGAAAGAAGAAAACAAAACAGCCCTTGTTCTGCGACCAGCAGTACTTACAAAAATGACTGTTGGCTTACTTTGTTCTTAAAGAAAGTATTTTAGGCTGTGTTCTAGAGTTACCGACTAGACTTTCCAGGGGTCGACAACCTAATGATGGATTTTAAGCTTTACAGAATGCTTTCAGTTAATGAACAAAACAAAGCCGAGACCCGTGTGTACTGTTGGCTGTGCCCGCTCCTCCTCTGCTTTGGGAGCTTGCTGTTGACTTCAGCAGGAAGAGGCCCCCAGACGCCTTCCATCTTCCTTTTTAGCTCCTGGTGGCCAGGCAGATGTCTGTGTATCAGACCAGTTCTCTAAAGGAAGGAAAATTCCATGACCTAAAATGACTCTTGAGCTAGCTTCTGGGTCTCCTTTTTTGAGGGGTGTTTGCTGTGGAGTCTAGGGTTTGAGGAGACTGTCACACACCCGTGTTACCGATGTCTGTCATTCCTGGAGCATTTCCTTGGTACTGTTTTGATGGTGACAGATGACATCTGATGTCCCTAGCCTCCTGTGGCCCTCTTGCATTAACACTGAACCGCTAGGAGCTCCATCCTCAAGCTGCTGTTTTTCTTTCCACTCGGAGGAGCTTTCTGAGTTTTACCTTTGCCTGGAAAGCACCTGTTGTCCGCTCTAAGCTTGGTCCCTGCTCATGCTCTCTCACTGGGGATTTCCTTCTTTGTGACTTGGAGATGCCTGCAGCTCAGCTCAGCTCAGCAGCATCCCAGGTACCCCGGCTTGGGATGCTGATGCATTTGTATCTCTAGGAAATGCTTCCATCTGGGATGAACCTTATCTCTCATCTTGTCTCTTCATTGTGAGAGAAAAATCCTACAATAAGGCAGGTGAAAACTCAAGCTCACTTCTCCAGCAGGACTTGAGCCCTGCCCAGGGATGTTCCTGGTTCCATAGGCAGTGATCCTCATTTGAAGCCTGCCTGCGCCCCACCCCCCATCTTCACATTATTCTCAGGCCTGAACTCTTTGTAAACGTTGTTGTCTTGTACCTCACAGAGAAATAACCATCTGTAGTCCTTCCCACAGCTCCTTCATGACGTCTGCAGACATAGGGATACTGGCTCTCGTTAGAAGGAAAGGAAAGATCTCAGGACAGGGTAGCTCCCCATGCAGTGTCAGCATTCGGGGGTCTTCCCATGTCCTGTGTAGCCTTTCAGCCTCTTTTGTGGGCTCTTCACAGGACATTTGCACATGCTCTCGTCTCTTATGTACTGATTTCCGTCTTTAAAGATGAAACAAAACACCCCAGGAGAAGTCCTACCTCTTCCTGTGTGCTCATAGTCATCATGGTTGTCCCTCTGAAGAATGGCTGTTCCCAAGATACTCCCACCTTTCCGTTACGATCACCTGCTGTCTGGCCTTTCCCATAGATATTGCTAACATGACTGAGTTTACACAGTGTCCTATAGACACAGTTATATGACATCTGTTCCAGCTTTTGTGTCTGGATCTATCCTACTACTGTGTCTGAACGACCCTATAGATTATATGTTTTCTGCAGAGGCTGGCATCTCAGGAGAGAAGTCAGCTCCCATTGTAGGCTGGTGTAACATTTAACAGATACATATGCTCACACAGCCACACCTCCTCCTTCATTTATCCAACACCATGCTTTAGCAGCATACTCTGCCTCACATTTTCACACGTTTTGGTTCATGACTGCTTGGCTCCTTTGCTTTCGTGCTGATGCTGAGCAGCGCATCATGGCAGGATGGTCAGGTGGAGCAGAGCTGTTCAATTTATGTTGAGCAGGAAGCCCAAAAGAGAAGGGGCTGGAATTCCAGTCTCCCCTTCCCAGTGACCTGCCGACTTCATCCACACCTCCTCTTGTTAAGGTTCTGCTAGTGCCTCTGCTGCTGGTGGACCCTTCAGCGGATGGACCTTTGAGGCCGTTAAGGATCAAAACAGTAACAGTGCTCTCAGGTAGCTGTTTGCTCATACAAAGTCTGGAAGCAATTACAGATACTTCCTTTTTTCCCCACACTCAGGTGTGTCTCAAATCTACTTGCTTCTTTTTGTGTCTACATCTGTGTGAGCCACAGTCCTGTCTTGTCTCCTGGGGAAACCTCCTGGGAAGAGTTTCTTCTTCCAGTCTCCCCCCTAAGTCCTTTGCTCAGAGCAGGGGATCTTTAAAACGTACAACAATCAGTCTATCAGTTCTCTGTTTAAAACCATCCAGTGCCTTCCATCCCCTGGGGTTCTCCCTGCAGGTATTCTGGCCTCTGCTGGCACTCAGCTCCCCTGTCCCTCCAGTGTTGTATGCCCAGCCACACCTCCCCTTTGACATGGGCTGTCAGAGGCAGTACTTCCTTTTGCTTTAATCCTGTGCCTCTGCTGGCTCCAGGCTGGAATCCCCTCCTCTTGATCCTCCTGTTCCCGATTTCCTCTCCTCTTTCAGCTCATAGCTTCTGTGCCACTGCTCTGATGAAGCTCATACTGAGCACATTCCTCCTATTGCCTCGATGAAGCCCTTGCCACACTTGGCCCACACTTTTCCACTGGAAATTTGCACGTGTTCCTCCCCCACTAATCAGCAGATTTCTTGAGGGCTGGGGGCCTTCTCATTCTTGTGTCCATCTCACAGCCCCAGTGCTCACACCAGGCTCTGGTAAGATGGCTCTCTTGGATGGGGAGTCCCCACTTGGGACTTTGACTGCACTGTTCTCTGGGGTTGTTGATCCCTGTATCTCTCATTTGTGACCATAAGATTTGTCAGCCTCTGTTACACTGGCGTGCTTTGCCAGGCATCCTTCTTTCCTGAGCATGTCAGCCTCTGTAGAAGATGTATTTATTATGTATGGGTTTATTCTGCAACAGTAATAGGCTAGATCTGGAGAGAGAAGCTTTTAAAATGACACAGGTGTCATATATATTTCCTTGAAAATTATACTTATTTATTCAATTTGTATGTGTGATGGAGGGGCGCACACATACCACTGTGCATATGTAGAGATCAGAGAACAATTTGGGGAGTCAGTTCTCTCCAACCATATGGATCTTCGGGATTGAACTCCGGTTGTCTGGCTTGGTGGCATGTGCCTTTGCAGGCCCAAGTATCTTAATTTCTGGAAATTGTCTGTGGATTGGATCACCTTGAAAACTGTTGGCAGATCCTCTGATGACTGCTTTCTGAGATACAGCATGGGCCATCCCAGACCTTACTTGGCTGGCCAGGACCCCTGCTCCATGTCACTCTGTGTCTGTTGTCTTCAGTACAGGATGCTCTCTGGATTGTCACTATTTCCAGTCACATGGTCCTAAGTGTGGAACATTTGAATTTAACATTCAGAATACTTAAAATGAATGCGTTTGGAAGATGAACCCATTCTGTCTCTGGACTATTCTTTTCCTTTGGGTCTATTACCTAGCTCTTGTGTAGCAAAGTAGCAAACTTTCCAAGTGGGTGAGTAGTACTCAGGAGGAGCCCTTGTGTTTGAAGGGACATTTACATATTTTGTATTTACATTGTATTAGGAGTGTTTACTTTAAAAGAAATCCTTATGAAATAAATGAGTGCAAAGGAGCCTGTGGTTAAATTAAGAATCTCAAGGCCAGGGAGTATAGCCCCTGGAAGAGCACTTGCCTAAACTGCTAAGGGTAGGGCAGGGTACTGGATTTGATTTCTGACATGTTCCTCTTAAAAGCATTTACCATTTTTTTCCTTTATTTTAAGCTTCAGTTCTTTTTCTCTTCCTTCCTTCCTTCCTCCCTCCCTCCCTTCCTCCCTCCCTCCTTCCCTTCCTCCCTCCCTCCCTTCTTCCTTCCTTCCTTCCTTCCTTCCTTCTTTCCTTCCTTCCATCCTTCCTTCCTTCCTTCCTTCCTTCTGTTTTGGAGGGGGCTTTGTAAAAGGTAGATGACACATTCTTGCATAGTGTTTTAAGGTCTTTCCATCATTCTGGATATTTCTGCATTTTGGAGTTGGAGGCTGAGAAAGCCACTGTTCAGTAGCATACTGTTACCAAGTATGCTTTCCTTAGGTAAATAATCCTTTTATTTGCGTTTTCAGCATTTTGTGGCTTTGAATAAAAAGCCTAAGTGAGTCAGGGTAAGACATGAGTGAGATTGTGGTCGGAGTGCACGTGGCCTGTCACTCTCCCTGATGTGACATTTGCCAGCATGCCTGAGCACTTGGTGTGACTTCTGCTAATGTACCTTCCACCCTCACCAGGACAGGAATTGTCAGTGGTGATGTCAGACTACTTGTATAAGAAGAATACGCACAGTTCTGAGTCTTTCCTTAGTGCGGTCTGGTTACCAGTGAAGGAACGTCATTGAACTTTAGATTTCTGAGGAGGAGGTGATCTCAAACACGAGTGTTCTTTCTGTAGTGGGTGTCATAGAGCCCTTTGTTCACTCATAGCTGGTCGTGGAGAGCTGTGGGCTGAGTTGCGTGTTCTCTGCCAGCTGCTTCAACTCTCTTCCCTGAAAACATTTACAGACATGGAGCTCTTTAATACGTTATACAGCGCCTTAGTTGTTATATTGGCAGAATGAGATCAAACAGCTAAACATGTTGTTCACTTTACTTTTGGTGGAGTGCAGGAGGGAAATGAAGTACTGTGTCTTCCTAATGCTGTGTTCTTTTGTTCTTTCTTCTTCTTCTCCAGGCATTGAGTGTTACTGAGACCCTGATTAAACCCTTGGAAAAATTCAGAAAGGAACAACTCGGAGCTGTAAAGGTTGGTGTCTAACTTGAGCACACTTGTAAACAGACCACGCTGGCGCCTTAGCTGCTTCTGTAGTCTTTATTCACGTTTGGCAGCGTGGCGGGCTTGCAGGGGAGACCATCTGTTGTTTGATGTTTTAAATGCACTTTTCCCCCTGGGGGAGGCGAAATTGAAAACAAAACAAAAACACCTGGATGCGGAGTAAAACAACTAGTCATCTCCTTTGCCTAAACCTTTCCAGGGAGCTCAAGTTTCCCTCTCTGGACAGAAGGCGCTCGCTCTGCTGTAGTCACAGCTGTGTGCACGCCTCTCTGTTGTAGGAGAACTGTGACCATGCCAGGCTTTGATTAGGGACTCTGCTCCCACAGGATGTCGTGAAAACTAGGAAGAGGTTACTGTTGTTGGGATGTGATTTCCCTGACTCTAGCAAAAGTTTATTGAGCTTCTACTATGTGCAAGTGTTTATTGTAACAGTGACCTACAGCTTCACAGGGAAGGATCTGGGACGTAGCCAGGATTTCCCGGAATAATATAGCAAGCAGCTTTGCCACAGCAGAGTCTGAATGTATTTAGCAACTTCTAGAGTTTGTGATCTCAGCCTTGAAGTTAACCTAGCAAAATAATTTCCACCAGTCTTTTTCTTTGTCTTTTTTAATGTGAGGGAGAAGAAGTACCCTTGTGTCTTGTTGGCCATTCTTGACCTAGACCAAAGAGAAGAGAATAACTCATTTTAAGTAGGGAAGAGAACTGTCTTGTTTGCCACTTTTCATAGGTAGAAAAAAGTCAAAATCCTTTGGAACGAGTAAACCTTGTACCTCAGTAGCTGTGACTGCACAGGTAGACCCAACACACTCCAGTATTTTTGTTTGCTATTTATAGACTCCTTTCTCCTTTAAGTCCTTTGTCGTATTGGCATTTTTATTTGGTCTGATAATGTACAGAAAGACTGTAAATTGAGGATAGTGGGTGTCTGGGGTGCCCCACCCCTTCTCCTGACAGTAAATGAGCTTTAGCTTCCTGACTGCAGCAGCTGATCGGATGCACCTTCCCACTCTTGGACAAATCCTCGCCTTTCCTGTCCAGTGAAGGACCTGGTGTCCTGCTCTCCTCTGGAGTCTTCTAGTTTGAAGCTTGAACATGCTTCTGTGTCATTGGCAGGCACTACATGCTTACAGCATTCAGTTCATGCTTTCATTAGTTAGTGGGTGAGGGAGGGCAGGGGCTGTATTGCCCTAAGCAAGTGACTTAACCAGTACATGGCTTATGTTTTATTGTCCCTTTACCCCGCTAGGTTTTGTACATTTCTTCCTTCTGTCAGTGCCTTTCCTGGCTCCAGGTTTCCCTCATGTTCGCTCTTGTTTGTTCAGTGAAGCGACTTGTAAAATAAGCAGCCCCTTAAAGGGAGAGATTCCTGCAGTGATGTAGCGTATGACTCAGGCTGGGTAGTGACCAATGCTGCCCGGAAGGCCATTGATTTACAGTTTCAGTGTGTTTCTGGCAGTAGGTTTTGAAGGATTTAGCTCCATTCTTGGTGAGTACAGTATTGTTGCTGTCTTGTCTGTTGATATCCCCGGAGAAACCAGATGGGACCCTGGGAGAACTCCCCCCTTTTAACATAATAAATAGAGGTGGTTCCCTCTATAATGTAGTAACACAGAAATGGCGATCTCTTGCATCACACTGTTAAATCTTTCAAGACCGTGCATCATTTTTCTTTAACTTCCAGAATTCTCCACCTTGCCTTTTTGTAGAAGATGTCTAGAAAAGAGCTTATTTGGTTTATAATAATTCTGTAAGAACCAAAGAGGAACTTGCAGTTTAGGTACCTGCTCACATGCCTCTGTGCGCGCGTGCGCTCGTGTGCGTCTGTACGTGCGTATGCGTGTGTCCCTCTCTGTCTGCGTGTCTGCTTCCTGGACACCCAGTCCTGTTTTGACAAGCACACACTTGTGTTCCGTTGCAATGTGCTTTAAAAAACTTTCAACTCTTAGTTTGTGGCCGTTTTGACAACCATCACGGAGCAGTTTTCGTGTGGAGATGAAAACAGCACATTTAGAAGTTGACCACATCAGGGTTTTTAGACGTCATTGTTAGTGTTTAGCTCCTCTCCTCTCCTCCTTTTCCCGTGTGCTGATTTCACCCCGTTTGCTTTTCTGTGGAGCTCTTGGTTCCCTCCGTGCCCGCCTTCTCTAGTTTCTAGAAGCCTTAATTACACGTTGAACTGTGGTGTAAGTGTAATCTAAGTTGCTAGGTGGTTTTTGTAAATTGGATTTTGAAAAACCTCCGAGGTGCTCCTGACGATTCTGTTGTGTTTTGATGTGCCTGCCTTGAGTCATGTCTGCTGGGTTTGGGCTTGTTTCTGTTTTGAAGACTCTTCTGTGTTTTCCTGTGTGTCTGCTGGAGTCAGACCCTGGGTCCTGGCACTTTGGGCTGTGCTGCAGTGCCCGTGGGAGTTTACTCAGGGGTTGCTGCGCTTCTGAACTCGTTCCCGCTTTTCCCTTTTCTGTACAGAGTTGGCTTTTATCTGCAGTGCGCCCAGCACCTTAAAAGCCATCGCTTACTGGAGGCAAAGTACAATGAGTAAAATGTGCAAGGACTAGTGGGAGAATCGAAAATTGTTTTCTCAGACACCTCACCAGTCGGGTCATAGTGCAAACTGGGTCTAGAACAGTAGCAGCAGTGTGTTAAGTGTCAAATAGATGCCACTAAACTGTCCTGACGGATTATAAGACAACCTCGGAGAGAGCAGAGTTTGATTTTACCCAGTAGACCCAAGCTTTTAACACAAGATATGAAACAAATGTTTGCTTCATATTATTGTGACTTTACACTTCACCCCAGGACCAAGCTTGCAGTCACATTTAGAAAACATTTCTTTCTAAGAATATGTCTAATGAGCATACTTAATAAAAACTGGCCCAGATTTTGTAAATAATTGCAGAGCATGAGTAGAACCAAACCTCTCCGAGTACCTTATCATGTCAGGTGGTTTGGAAAAAGCGGGGTGTCGCTTCAATTTAATCCTGTTACTTTTCTTTTGCTTATAAAGCACATACCCGTGTCTGTCACACAGCAAATTAACACACTGCCTGGCCTTCAGCAAGGCTGTGGGAGAGTAAGAGACGGGAAAGTGGTGGGATACGCTGAGCTGAGGTCTGAGCTGAGGTCTGGGATCTACCCCAGATGGCTGTGGCACACACTCGGCCCCTGCAGGGAGACCACCCCGAGTGATCTGTGATTTGGGACCAGCTACTTCAGGCGCTGTTCCTCAGTTTCCCGGTCTGTCTCAGAAGGGGATTTCCAGAATTAAAAGGACCTTGAAATACCCACTGCGTGTCAGGTTTGGGGCCGGATGCTTATGGTCGCAGTTGCTGCCTTCCTACTTGTGGTTTACTCCCCATGGCTTGCCAAAAAGAATCGCTCAGGTTTTTAATCCACTCTTCATTCTGGAGTGCCAGCGATTTGTCTGCAGACACTGGTTAGGTGAACCTACAGCAGGTATTCAGGTGCTGTGTGGCTCTGGTCAGTGTCGGGCCTGGGATACTGTGCTGGCTACTCATTTGTCCTCTGACAGCGCTGGATGAGGGGCCGGGCATTGGATTGGGGTAGGGAGCGGGAGGGGGGTGACTTCTCTCTTTAGAAAGGCTAAAGGCAGTTGGAGGAGGATTGTAAATGGGGCTGGGTAGCTCATTGGGATGCCAAGTGTGAAGAGAGGAAAGGAGGAGTTAAGGGAGGTGCACGCACTTGTCTACACACACACACACACACACACACACACACACACACACACACACACTCAGAATGGGAAAAGGAGTTGCTTCCTGGAAGTGAGTCTGACCCAGCAGTAAGATGTTGTTGCAGCTTGGAGCTGGAGCATGGGGTCAGAGCCAGCAGGATCCTGCGTAGGGGGAGTATGTAGGGAGGGGCAGGGGACTGTTTAAAGAGGTCCCTTGGTGATTGCTGCCTGTCTTTGCAGCCTTGTG
Organism: Peromyscus eremicus; assembly: GCF_949786415.1. NCBI lineage: Eukaryota > Metazoa > Chordata > Mammalia > Rodentia > Cricetidae > Peromyscus > Peromyscus eremicus. The sequence continues at coordinate 117,666,218 of NC_081420.1, read as the reverse complement.
TCCTGTGTGGAGTATAGTTCCCCTCCTTATTAAGTAAAAAGAGAAGAACTGAAATCCCCTAAGGAGGTGTTGAAATCATCTAGACTACTCAAACATTGAATATTATTTAATGTGTACAGCTGGAAAGGAAAACCTGTTTCCCAAGAAAAGTTGTAAAATGTAGACAACTACACAAAGATAGTCATATTGAAGTGAACATAATAAAAACACCTTCCTCTTCCAAAAGACACCAAAAACTCTGGGGTGATTTACAGATATGTGCATATTTTTATTATTATTTCCTGTTTTCATGGAAGCGTTGAGAATGCCTGATCCACGCTAACACTGGCTGCAGTTCCCCTGATGTGATGTTTACCCCTTTAACTGGAGTGCTGTCCACGTTTTGGAACTCTGGAGTGTCTCTTTGGGCTTTTGCCTGTTGTTTGCTTAGGTGGTGTGTGTTTTATTTTAAGATCTGATGACAATCTCTTTATTATAGCTTCATTTTTAACTCGTGACTTTTTCAGCCCATCTGGAATTAATTTTGATATGGGTGGGGCTCTGTTTCTGTTTCCCAGTTAAATAGTTACAGCAATCCCACTAGTTAAATAATGCATTTTAAAACGGTGTGCTTTCTGCGGGGACCTTTGTATATATTTCCTTTCTTTCTTTCTTTCTTTTTTTTTTTTTTTTCTTCGAGACAGGGTTTCTCTGTTTAGCCCTGGCTGTCCTGGAACTCACTCTGTAGACCAGGCTGGCCTCGAACTCACAGAGATCCACCTGCCTCTGCCTCCTGAGTGCTGGGATTAAAGGTGTGTGTCACTGCCGCCCAGCTATATTTTATTTTTTAATGATATTTAAGAGTTCCACTAATTTGAGTTGTGGGCCTTAGGTTCATGAATTTCCTCTTCCTATTATACATTTATATTGGTCCTGTTTTATCCCACATTACTATTTTAAGTCACATCTCCACTTTTTTTATGTGTGCAATTTTATAACAGATAACTTATAGATAACTTCCTATGAGCCGTATTTAATCTGTAAACAAAGTTGTCTGGCTTGCTGGTGCGGTATTTTAACCTCTTTTCAAGCCAGTCACACCTCACTGGAGGACCAACTGGCTCAGACTCTCCCAAGTTTATAATGTCTGCTCCCTAAGAAACGTTTGCTTCTCGCAGCGAAGTTGAACTCCAGGATTCTGCTGCCATGTGTATTCTATCCGTCTCCTGTGTGCAGCGTTGGAAAGAACGTGTTCTATTCTCACTGGTTGCTCCCGGCCACAGTCCTTAAGATTGATATCACTTTAGCACAAGACATGAACACAAAGAACAGATGTGCTGCAGCCACACTCAGAATAAACGCAGGGGAAATAATTGTCTGGGTTGAGGTTCCTGGAGCAGAGGCAGCAGCACCTGTGCAGTGCTGTGGAACGTGGCCAGCCTGAGTTTCTTTTCAGTAGGTGGGTGTGACTGGTTCCTAGATAAAACTCTTAGTTAAGAAAGCCTAAGCTGGCGGCGGTGGCGCACACCTTTAATCCCAGCATTCGGGAGGCAGAGGCAGGTGGATCTCTGAGTTTGAGGCCAGCCTAGTCTACAGAGAGAGTTCCAGGACAGGCACCAAAACTACACAGAGAAACCCTGTCTCGGAAAACAAACAACAACAACAAACAGAAAAGAAAGCCTTTGTGCTGCTGTTTTCTTTCATCCCCAACTTTACCCACACATTAATTCACATACTCATGTTGCTGAGTGTGCTGGGGGTTTTGGCTGTTGAATCCAGTTCTGTGATTTGGATGGAGTCAGAGAAGCAAGTAAAACTTGGCCTAGTCCTCGCCTGTAAAGACTGTACTCCTTAGGATGGAGTTATGCATTGTGGACACGCTGTGGTAAATGCAGAGGCATGGCTTGCCCTTCCTGACTAAGTGGAGAGGCACGTCCCGAGAGAGTGGTGTGTGGCTGTCCTGCAGGTGTACAGCACACTGAGTGGGCAGGGCATATCCATGCCATAGTACGCTCTCCATGCTGTCGGCTTTCTAAATGGGTGGTGATGTGAAGGCAGCGATGTGGATTGTACTTTATTTCCTGCTGTTAAAATAGTTGACAAGCGTAAGGAGAAACAGAAAAGATAGTAACCAACTGTAACTGTAAGCAGTACCGTACACTTACAGAAATGCTGTACACTGAGAGAGAAGCCTACCCAGGGCCTAAGACAAAGAAAGTGCTTCCGTTTCAGCAGAAGCGTGACAACTTGGAAATGTGAGAGGAAAGCTACCTGCCTGACTCCTGCTTTGTCCCTCACACACCCAAGGACCATGGGCTCTCCACAGATGAGTCAGCACAAAATACTCCCAGATCATTCTGAAGAAAACTTAGGTTCTCCTTGTCAGACCTTTTGGGAGATTACTTATTATTTTACTTTATATATCTGAGTGTTGGGCTTACATGTGTGTCTGTGAATCATGTGCGTATAGCACTCACAGACAACAGAGGAGGACACCAGGACCCCTTGGACTGAGTCGCACTTGTGAGCCTCTGTTTGGGTTCTAGGAAAGGAACCTGGGTCCTCTGGAAAAGGACCATCTCTCTGGTCCTGAAATTTTTGTTTTCAGGCTTTTCAAGTTGGTAGTTAGAACTGGGAAGAAACACCAATTCCTGAGTCTCTCCTTCATCAGAATGGGAACTAACTTATGGTCTTAAGTGATGACGCAGAGGCCGTGATGTCCTAGGCTCCCAGAACTCAACCTGTAGCCCTGTGCAGTGGGGACGTGAATGCCAGGATGCAGAAACCACATCCTTTGTTTCATCTTCCACTAAAAGAGAAAACTGGCTAGAAAAGACTAGGGTAGTTCACTATCTTTGATTTAGAAAAAAATAGAAAATAAGGAAGGAGATGTGCCTGGGCGTGGTGAGAGTAGGGGGGTTTGGTGCAGATGGACTTATTTCTAACATCCCCAAGACAGGCTTCAAAATGTTCGTTAGAAGTGTGGGAGCCGAGCGAGGGCTGCTCTGCCATCTTCACCCGCAGGAGCTGGTGACTTGTTCTCTCAAAAGGCCTTTGTAGCAAAGCAAAGCAAATCCAAGCTCAAGGCCATGCCCGAGAAGTGTGTGTGGAATCAACCAAACCGCTTTCCGTAGTCCATCAGCATTGTGTTGGGGTCTGTTGACCACTGATGCTGTGCTAGGTGGTGTATGAATCCTTGTAAGTTCAGGAAACTCAGTAGCAGTTCTGGGTAGAGTGTCCTTATATTCATATTGGACTATTGATGACTTTCTTCCCTGAGATGTTCTAGAATTATTACGAGTAAAAATTTGTGTGGCTAAACTGACTGAGTCTAACATGAATTTCATCTCTGCGCAAAGTCCCGAGAAAGCTTGTTCCTTGAGCTTAGCCCCTTATGTGTCTTTCTTTTTTGTGAGAGAAGAGTGAGGTGATTTAACTCCGGTGAAGAGTTGAACATAAGGAAAGGGTTGGGAAGAAACTCCTGAGAGGAGGGATGCAGGAGAGTGTCTCCGTGGCCCCGTGGCCCTGGTGCAGACTCTGATCCGTAGCAGTGGCTTGGGGACAGGAGGCTTGGGGACAGGGGCCTTGCCTCAGCAGTGCCTTCACAGTAGTGCTTCTTCGCTTTTTTTTTTTAAAAACATTTTTCGTATTTTTAGCCTCCAGTAGATGTAACTGTGCATGTGATTTATGTGTGTTATGTATAATCAACATTGCCTGGTTTTTCTTTGTAGGAAGAAAAGAAGAAGTTTGACAAAGAGACAGAAAAAAATTACAGTCTAATTGATAAACACTTGACTCTCTCTGCCAAGAAGACTCACATTTGCAAGAGGTATTCTTTTCATGTTGCTCTTGATATATGTAGTGACCTCTTTCTTTTTAAAAATTTCTTTCCTTGTGAAAACTTCACCTGAGATTGTATAGACATGGGGAAAATAGATACTGCAATGAATTAAGAGCAGAGTTCTGTGAATGAGGCAACAATGAATGTGTGTGTGTGTGTGTGTGTGTGTGTGTGTGTGTGTGTGTGTGTCCCGAAGCTGAGGACCGAACCCAGGGCAAGCGCTCTACCACTGAGCTAAATCCCCAACCCCATGAATGTCTTACAGTATTGATCAAGTATGGAGTTATAGCAGTAACTTTTAGGCTCTGAGTTTTTCACAGGAGCAATGTTAGTATTATAAAGAACTTACACAGCCAGGCGTGATGGCAACACAAAAGCCTTTAATCCCAGCACCCAGGATGCAGAATCTCTGTGAGTTTGAGACCAGCATAGTCTATAGAGTAAGTTCCAGGGCTATGAAACCCTGTCTTGAAAAACTGAACAAACAAACAACCCCTCCCCCGCCCCCACCCCATTCTTCTTTGCAGGGACAGGCCTGTTCTTGGCTTTCGGGTCTCCTTGATGAACTGAACTGAATGAGCTCACACACTGTTTTATGTATGTGATAGCAGCATTAATCTAACTGAGCGCTGAGCTGGGGGGGTCTTGTTGGAAAGAGTGAATCTGTTCTACTTGTGCTAATAGACAGGTGGTTGTTTTTTTTTTTTGGAAAGCAGTATGTAAGCAGAAAGGAATTTATATCTTACCTCTCATTTTCTCCATTTCTTTGTAAATTTCTAGACTATTTTCCTCTCTCTCATAGGCTTGAATAGAAACTTCATTTATTCACAATATGGAACATAGACTTTTAAAAGATTTCTTTGAATTTTTAAAAATAATACATGTATGTATATGGGGGATATATGTGCACATGAGTGTAGGGGCCCACACAGGCCAGAAGAGAGTGACGGGTCCTCCGGAGCTGGAGTTACAGCTGGCTGGGAGCTACTTCCTAGAAGTGCTGGGAACTGAACCTGTGCAAGAACAGTATGCACTCCTTTGTTCAGAAGAAAATGGTTCTTTATCCTTGAGATAAACACATGTGCATACATGCACACACAGACTCCCCCCTCACTCTGACACCACATACACATACACATGCACATTTGCGCACACACACACACACACACGTGCACACATACACTGTAGGGCCATAATACTCCCTATTTTCCCCCAGCTACCAAGGACCTCAGTACCTTCCCTTAAACACCCAGCCGTCTCCTCAGCCCCAGATCATGGAGTTGATTAGCAATAATGTGGCACGTAGTTGAGGTTGTAACTTAGAACAGAACACTGCCTTCCTCCCTTTGTTGGCTTTTGAGCACACATGAATCTGTACATAATGCTCTGTTACATATGTACTTGTTGACATATCATCCGGATGATAATAGTATGAAACCAGCTTTATATACAGACTGCATGTGTGCATACATCATTGGCTTGACATCTACAAGTGACAGTTTGTAGATGTAATTCTGAACGGTTTTATTAAATAAGAAACACAGAGCCAAATGCAGAGTTGAAAGCCCAAGAGGTCAGAGCAGCAGCCAAGAGCTAAGACCAAGACCGCCTTCTTACCCCTCACTGTCTGCTGTCATCCTTCCCCTCAGAAAGAGACCTACTTCCTGTGTGTCTGTCTGTTTATTGATTTTCTGTTCTGCCTTCTCATTGGTTGTAAACCCAACCACATGACCTCCTCGTCCACAGACCTCCAGGTGTCTATGGTTGGTATTGAGATTAGAGGTGTGTGTCTCCATGCTGGCTGTGTCCTTGAACACACAGAGATTCTGCCTGTCATGTGATTGGGATTAAGGGCATGTGCTACCACTGCCAGACTTCTGCTAAATGGCTTGCTATTAGCTCTGACCCCCAGACAACTTTATTTGTTAACATACAAATAAAATCACATTTCAGCACAAATAAAATATCACCATATTTCCCCTTTCGATTCTAATAAAAAGAAAAAAGGAAAAAAGTTATAACTAATATAAGAAAAACTATATACAATAAGTACAATAACTATATACCATATATATAAGCAATAAATACCTAAACAATGTCTAGTCCATTTGCATTTGACAAACTCAGAGAAAATAATTCCATTATGTATCCTATTTTGGTAAGTCCAAAATGTGCCTGATTCACTTTCTATTCTAACTTATATTACTAACAGAACTATCTTATAATGTCTTTCAAATCTATACACTTACACCTCTTTAGTGAGTTTCTTTTCTAAAATTCTTAATAAGGAAAACTATAACTATCTAATCTTCAACTCCTCCAGAGACCCAAGAAGGAAATAATATTACCTAAAAAACAAACAAACAAAAAAAAAAAAAAACCCAGAAAGTGCAAACAAGCGACTTCCAAAAAAATGTGAGTTGACAGAAACAGCCAGCTGCCTGGACAGTCACCTGATATTTCTCCGCAATGTTGGGCATCATCTTCAGCCTATAGGCTTTGCGTATCTGACAGACTCATTTGTGAAGTAGGATGTACACAAGGTCAACAGTTTGACTTCACATTTGGTGAGAGCAGTCCATGTACCAGAAACACCTGAATTCCACTAGTGTCATGTCATGATTCAGGATTTTATTTTTATTTTTTTTTAAACGTTTAGTGGGGAGAGGTGTTAGATCAGTTTTTTTTTTTTTTTTGAAAGATTTATTTATTTATTATGTATACAGCATGTATGACTGCAGGCCAGAAGAGGGCACCAGATCTCATTACAGATGGTTGTAAGCCACCATGTGGTTGCTGGGAATTGAACTCAGGACCTCTGGAAGAGCAGTCAGTGCTCTTAACCTCTGAGCCATCTCTCCAGCCCATGATTCAGGATTTTAAATTCTGGAAATTGTTGATGGTTTTTGAATTCAGCTGTCCATTCTTCTTGGCTTGTGTGTGTGGCTTCAACAGTTTCTTTGGGGTTTCTTATACCTGTGACATTTGGATGACATTTACTACTTTATAAAGAGAAAAATAGCCTTTATACCACTTAATCCTCACAACAATGCTCGAGGTGTAGGGCTCTGCTCTCTTCTTAGTTATTGCGTTCTATGTAGGAAGCCATACGGTGGGTTCTCACTGCCCCCCGAGTCTGTTTTGCAAGGACAGTGGCTGAATTTTATGCCTGCTGCTCTTTGTTACCTCTCTTCTCCGTTATCTCTACTTTCAATTATTTCAAAGACAATTTTTATGCCTCAAGTCACTTTCCACCTCCACATCACTCTAATTAGCCATCTACTCCTGAATGTTCCTTGTGTGTAATGTAGGAGGCATCTTCAGCTCCCACACTCCACTCTCATCCATCAGCATGTGGCCCCTTCTCATGCTCCGTTTTCTTTTGAAAGCTCTGCTGATGGCACATGCAGAAGCCGTGGGACCCAGGACCCTATGTGCTATGCATTGCTCACTCAGGGCAGACAGGTTTCTTGCTGGGGCGCTTTGCATTTCTTCTTCTTGCTGCTTAGAATATGGTATTTTTTTTTTTTTGTTTTAATCTGGTGCATTGGTAATTGAAGTCAGGGCCACGTACATTCCAGGAATACACTTCACTACTGAGCACACCCTAACCCCTGTCCAGTGTGTTCCAGCCCAGACCCACCAGTCTGCCTCCTTCAGATACTGTCCCAGATACCCTTTACTCAGGCCATGTGTTAGGAAAACTTCTTCCTGCTGTCTGTAAGGATGACCTTCTTCCTCTGGCTTACTGTTTTTCTTCCTCTTATTATGTACTGTTGCATGGCTTCTTTCAACGGCTATAAGCCCTGTGAAGGCTACAGTCTTGCTTTAATTCGGTCCCCTGTCTGCCTAGTAGTTTGTATGAGCATACAAACAGGATGTGTGCACAGTGAGCTATGGCTTTGGCCATGTCTCCAATCCCAAAGACAGTTAAGCTGCAAGTCATGACTTTGAAGAGGCCCCAAAGATGAATGGTTTCAGTTTCCATTTCAACTGACCGTCTTTTCTCTCTTGTTCTGTTTATTCTTCATAAACATAGACTTCCATTCGAAACAGCCTTCTTGCAAGCATGTAGACATTAGAAGGGAAGAGGCATTTAAAGAGGAAAAGGCTTGGTTCTGAATGCTCATTGCTTTTTCGAGCTGCTAATGTGTGGCTGATCTTCATCGAATTGACTTTAGTTCAGGAGATTAATTAAGGTTGCTGGGGATGACCCTGAGCAGAGAAGCAGAAAGGTGTGGGCGTCATTCTCAATTCTTGTTGAAAGGGAAGAACAGAGTCCTGTAGTGTTCCCTGCTGACCACTTTGTTCTTCTCCTAGGAGCTGCTGCTCCCACTCTATGGGTACCATACACAGGAACTCTCACCTTCCCTAAATTCCAGGGTGGGGGAGAAGATTTCCATTTTTCTTATTTTTTAATGTTTGTTTCCCTCCCGTAGACCAAGGGTACTATTTCAGTTTAAATATCACTGGAGAAGTAACACTTTAATAATAATTTTATGTGGGACTCATCTTCTGTCTTCTACTTGTGTAGAGCTCCAATTGGGTAATAAAATGCAGTTGTTTATCAAAAGCGAACAACTTTGGCTTAGTATATGTGTTACTCCATTTTGTGTTGCTGTTACAAAACACATGGATGTGTGGTTTATACACAAAACAGATTTGTTTAGCCCATAGTTGTGGAGATCTGAGAGCATGACATTGGCATCTGCTTGGCTTTGATGTGAAGGGCCTCACCATAGCTATGTGCTTCATGTGATGATGTGTGTTTAAGAGACTCGGGAGGTGCCGGGCTCCTTAAAGCAGCCTAGTTACTTGGGAATTCCATGAGGTCTTCATTAATCCCTTCCAAAAATAGTGCCTCCATGACCTGATAACCCTGTAGCAAGGCCTCATTTCTTGACTCTATCACCCCAAGAATGACATATCAGAGGCCAGGCTTTCCAGTACATTAAAGTTTGTCTGGCACAGGTAAGCTACATCCAAATCATAATATGTGGGAGAAACTTAGTGAGAGCATTTTAGACTTGGGCAGGGTGAGAGTAATCATTCTGTACCCACAAGTACAGCTGGAATATTGTGGTATTGTTGTAAGTTATGAGTGAACTGTGGCCTGGGGACTGTGGTGATTGAATCGTAAAGCACATGGCCCAGTCCTTCTGGATGTCCAGAACATTAGGGGTGGCGATGGAAGATGACCAGCAGTATGAGGCGAGTGCCACAGCAAGAGCAGCTGGAGTCGTCCCGTCTCACACATAATCCCCAGTGGTGATAAACGAAGGAACACTCCTTTGAGTTTCTTAGCTGCTCAGCATGATTGCAGGGTTTTAGCTGTGGGTTCCTCTGTTGGTAGGTGAATAATCAGACTGATTATTGGGGTGTAAAGTCATGATTTTTAAGTAGAAACTCTCATTTGGTAACTTTACATTTAAACTTTATTTTACTTAAAGCATTTTAATTGTTTTTAGAAACTCCTGAAATTTTGTTGTACACTCTTTATCTTCCAGTTTGTTTTAGCTGGAACTGTACAAGGTCGTTGGCTTCTTAATGCTTTACTTGGCTGTGCAGCCCATTCCCACCCTTGTCTCCAGGGCTTACAGGAACCCTTTGCCTGTGAAGACTCCCCCAAGGCTTCCAGCAGCACCGTCGTTCAGACGGTCACTCTGTCTGTCGGTCTTAGGTAGTTCATGTATTTGGAGTTTCTGTTTTTATGTCTGATGTATTTAGTACGAGAGGCTAACTGTTCACCCTCCCCTTCCCTCCCCTCCCTTTCCTTTCCTTTTTAGACAGAATTTCTCGGTGTAGTCCTGGCTGACCCGGAACTCGCTCTGTAGACCAGGCTGGCCTCCAACTCTCAGAGATCTGCCTGCCTCTGCCTCCTGAGTGCTGGGATTAAAGTCGTGTGTCACCACTGCCCGGCTGCTTTCTTTTCTTTTTAAAGCCACAGTCTTGCTGTGTAGCCCAGGCTAGCCTCTCACTTGCCCTGCTGCCTTAGCTGTGGTTACAGGAGTTCATGTCACCACTATGGTTTGCCTCCTTTTGTTATAGTTCACTGTGTGGTGTGTGGGGAGTGTGCACACCTGTGTGCAGAGGCCAAAGCAAGGGGCAGGACATCGGGTGTCCTGCTCTAATTCTGGCTGCCCTGTTGCCTTGAACCTGGGGCTATGCTGAAGGCCAGCAAACCCCAGCAATCCTCCTGCCTCCACCCCCTGAAGGAGAAAATGTAGGCATGACCTGTTGGCACACTGCGCCTCTAGATAAGAAGCGGCCCACCATGCCCCCGAAGTCAGAACTCTGAGTGGCGTGAGTAGCCGGTAGCTGGCCTGTGGACGAGCCTGCACTCTCCATCTCCTTTATGTGCTGCTTCTGTGTAGAGACCCTGGTGGTGTGAGCGCTCACTGTCTCACAGTCCATAGGCTTCCGCTGTCTGAGTGGTTGCTCACATGCAATCAAACAGATGCTGTTCCCTGAAAACCTGCCCTGGAGTGGTTTATCTCTGCATCCTTTAGTGCCCACAGCCATTGTGGTCTTGTAAGGGGACGCCCCACTGCGACGCCATCCCCCATACACAAAGTTTGTGTTAGAGGCATGTGTATGGCCACACCTGACATTTTATGTAGGTGGTGCTGGGGTCCTCGTGTTTGTTCAGCAGCCATTTTTAACCACTGAACTAGCCTCTGGCCCATTTCATTTTAAAGGGCGGATTATATCTCCGTGCACATTTTTCCTGTCCATAGAATCTTCAGTTGTTTCTACGTTGGAGCAGTTGTGAATAACACTGCTGTGCTCGCGGCTGTACACCGCTGTGCTCTCGTGGCTGTACCATGTGACACCGGCTGTGCACGGCTGTACCATGTGACACCGGCTGTGCACGGGTGTCCCATGGGACACCGCTGGCTGTACCATGTGACACCACTGTGCTCGCGACTGTACACCGCTGTGCTTGAGGCTGTACCATGTGACACCGCTGGCTGTACCATGTGACACCACTGTGCTCGAGGCTGTACACTGCTGTGCTCCTGGCTGTACCATGTCTTTTTGAGTCCGTGTTTTCAGGTATTTTGCATATGTACTCCAAAGTGTGTTTGGTGGATAACAGCATCATCCCCTTTTTGTGGTGTTTGGACCTGCCGTGCTGTTTTCTGCGGTGAGCACACACGGCATATTTATTGCCCTCACTAGTATTCAAGGGTCCTGGTTTGGCCTCAGCAGCACTTCTGCCTCCCTCCTGGCAGCCGCTGGGTGGATGTGAGGTGGCGGCTCATTGTACTTCCCTCATGGCTGGTCCTCATTGCATACGCTTTTCCATCTGTGCAGCTCTGTTGGAGACAGGCCCGGATGAATGCTTCAAAAGAAAATTAGCCAAGTTCTAATTGGCGTTGCTTGATGCCTCTCAGGATGTCTTCCGGGATGAGGTTTCCCACAGTCCTCTCTGGCACTGTGTTCCCTCTGTCCTTCCCATCGAGGCAGGATAAGTTGGAATAGTGTTTGAATAGTCTCCTGACCAGCTGGCAGCCCCTAGGCCCTGGGGATCTGGCATTATGTGGGTTTAGGAAAATGCCCACCTCCACATGGGCCTGAAGCCCTGGCTGTCACGCCTCAAGTGTTGTCCCTCATCCAGTGTGGAGGGAACTGGAGCTTCCCCCGTCTTCCAGTGGCAGGCTGACTCCATTCTTAGAGGGCTTGCTCGTGCTTAGAGTGTTGTTGTTGGGACTTTTGACCCAGTTCCATGAAGAAGTGTACCCCTTAATCTTCAGTCTTTGGGGGTTATCAGCTTTTCTTTAGAGTCTGGGGAGAGTCAGTTCAGACTTTTGTGTGTGCTCCTGTGGCTGGAGAGAACAGTCACATGTTCTAATACAGGTTTATAAAAGCAGTGCCCCATGGATTGGAGTTCACTGACCTGTGGGTTGAGTTTGATAGTCCCTGTCTTGGGGTCAGCTGACAGTGGTTGTTTTAACACAGGCAGATCTCCAAGTGGAGCAGACGCGCCAGCACTTCTACGAACTCTCTCTTGAGTATGTGTGCAAGCTGCAGGAAATCCAGGAAAGAAAGAAGTTTGAGTTTGTGGAACCGGTGAGTAGCAGAGCAAGCTTTGCTGTGGATCCTCGGGAATAGTGTTGGGAAAGACAAAGCGAGGCCTCCTCCATTGGAACAGGTGGACACAGCTAGTCAGAGTCTAGGAAAACATCTAGATGAGGGGAGCCTTGTCCGCACAGCCCCATGCGAAGGGTGCACTTCCTACCGTGGTCTCCCACCCTGCAGTCAGCACGGATTCGGTCACCCTCTGCCACTGCAGGGAAGGTGAGTGACAGTGCTAATCTTTATGACATAATAGTTTTCAGTTTCTTAGAGTAAGTTTATGTGTTTAAACGGGCTTTTGTTTCAAACATTTATATTTCTAAGTCATGCTGCAGCATGTGAGTAGCTAACGCTAGCTTTTAAATTTATTTTAGCTCTACTTCATCTCCTGTGTGTACTTGTGTGTGGGTGTATGGGTGTGAGTGCAGGTGTCAGTGGAGCCTAGAGGTGTCGGGTCTCCCTAGAGCTGGGGTGATAGGTGGCTTGCCACTCAACGTGGGTGCTGGGAATTTAGTTGGATTCCTCTAGAAGAGCAGAATGTGTTCACTGAGCCATCTCTCCAGACCCTGGAAACACCCGTTTTGTGATTATATAGATGTCTTCTAATAAGTTCAGTTACTTACATATTAATATGCATATATCGGGTGTGGATGTAAACATCTTAAGTGTAGATGGCATTTCATACAATGGGTTTTAGCAAAATATCACCTGATAATTTTAATATAGTTTGCATATGCCCTTGCTTTATCCATTTAGTTCGTTATCTGCAAGGTGAGAAACAAAGGAATAATCAAATAATACTTAAAAGAATATTCAGGAATAACAGAATCAACCTGAATCAAATAATCAGAGGAAATTCAACCTGACAACGTTCTTTCATGTTGAAATAACTGTAGTGTGCGTGATTGGTGACGTCATTGCTCCCCCTCACTCTACACAGTACTCAGTCAGACACCCATGCCGCCCAGTGCAGCCGGTAAAGGAATGGAAGGGGAGTTCAGTGATTCACCAAACAAGCGACTGAAGGGTGTTGATCCAGACTGGCCGTTCCGCACCAGGGCCTTTTATTGCTTATACCTGCAGTATTCTGAAGAATATAAATTCAGGATTTTAAATTTCTTTTCCCCAGTCACTTTTACTCACTTTAGAGATATACTTACCTGTGGGTAGAAGCAGCTCCCTTCTAAGAAGGGGTCGGTTGGGGGTGGTAGAAAGCTAAGGTCTTAGTTACTGACTGCCCCGACCTCCCATCCCTGGGCACCTTTGCGAAGGTTCCTGGAAGCTGTTAGACCCTCATGCTTTCTCTGACCCGACCTTCCTGTGTGTTGGCTTGGCCTACAGTGCTCAGGTTTCAGTTATAAGTGACGGTCAGGATTCTCTTGACTGATGAGGTGCAAGTGGATGACTTAGAGTTGGATTTTTCTTGGAGAACAGTACATAAATATTGTTTAATGATGCTGGTATTTGTGAACAATAGCATTCTTCATTTTCAGCACAGACCAATGAGTAGGTAATGAATGGCCTTACAAGTTTTTAAGTTCCTGTGACTTCTTTGAGGCTCCTTTCTGTCAGTGGAATGGGCCCGGGAGGTGGTTGGTGTCACCTGTGGTTCTTATTTCCTCTATTATCGGTTTCTTGGTGTGCATTAATGCTCCTTTTCTCCTTTATTGTAGATGCTGTCCTTTTTTCAGGGAATGTTTACTTTCTACCATCAGGGGCATGAACTTTCCAAAGACTTCAATCACTACAAAATGGAACTACAGATCAACATCCAGAATGTAAGGAACGGAGAGCGAGGACGTTTGGGTTGTTCCTCCTGCTCACTGTCTGCAAGGCCTTAAGACTAGGCCGGTACTGGGAAAGTGGGGATGTGTTGCCACCTAGTGGTTAGCTCCTGGTGGAACAAACTTCTCTTCAGCTAAGGGAGGCTCAAGAAATCCTACCCTTTGGAGGCTTGTCCTGACCTTTCCGTGGGCAGGTCTCACGGTAAACTTTGCTGTGTTAACTCTGAATCGTTTGTGTGAGAAACTGCAGTCCTAGCATCCCACCTAGGCTTGGATGTTAACGGTTGGTTACGGTTTTCCCTTCCAGACTGTGGAATAGCGTCCCTACACCTCAGGCATGGTGTTCACCGATGTGTTGGTGTTCACCGATGTGCCATTTACTTTCATCGCTGTCCTTTGTATAATGTGTGCTTTCAGCCTGATCTTGGAAAATGAGATTTAGAGATTCTCACTAAAGTTCTTTGACGCTGAGAAGATGGCTCCGTGGGTAAAGCTCTTGCTGTGTAACCCCAAGAACCTGAGTTTGAATCCCCAGAACCCACGTAGAGCCAAACAGACCTGCAAATTCGTGTGTACAAGTGTGTTCTGGTGACCTCAGCTTGTTGGTGTCGGTACCAGAGTGAGTTAGTGTGTGTGGGTGCACATGCAGGCCACAGGCTGACATCTTATGTCCTCCTCAGTTGCTCCCCACCGTATTTTGAGACAGGGTCTCTCCTTGAGTCTGGAGCTCACTGATCGTCTAGGGTGGTTGATCAGAGCTGCAGAGGTCCACTTACCTCACTTCCCTCCTATCCTACCACGACCCCTACCCCTGCAGTGTTACAGACATGAGACAGACCTTTATGTGGGTGCTAGGGATTCAAGTTCCATCTTTGTTGGCGCAGCAGGCACCTCACTGACGGAGCCTTGTCTCCAGCCCACTTTTAATGAAATGATTTGTTTTTCAGAGTACCTTGCAGGCTGTAAAACACGGTGAAAACAGCACCAATTGATGAGATTAGATTATATAATGACCTTCACTCCCAACTGGGTGTATAATTGTAGAATTAACCTTTTCTTTCTAGACTTCATCATCAACTTCAGGGCTGATCAGATGAGAATCCCGTTAGGTCTGGTGTGTGCTTTGTGGGACTAATGTAAAATGAAAGCATAGGATCCCACTTAAAAACAATGAAGACTTTCAAGCTGGTGGATCACCTAAACTAGTGGATCACCTAAGATGGTGGATTGTTAAGCTCAGTGTGATGGTTCTCCCTTGTCATCCCAGCACTTGGGAGGTGGCAGCAGGAGGGTCAGGAATTCAGGGCCAACCTCAACTCTGTAGTGAGTTTGAAGCCATCTTGACTCACGTGAAGCACTTAGGCAGCACTCCCAACCCCATCATATAGTAGAACATCCAGCCTATCAGAAGATCCTGTAGCACAGGCCATATGTGACTGTATAAGCCACCTGCCCATGAAGCCATCTAGATGTATCTCAGGCTCTCGAGTGACAGAGGAACACATCAGTCTCCTGGGCTTTGACCAAACTATCCTCACATCCCTGGCTATGGAGAGAAGACCTTTTATAACGTATCTGCCGGGACGAGGGAGACGAGCTTATCTATACCAAAATCAGTCCAGAAACACTCAGCGTGCAAGGGGGACTGAGTCATATTGAGTCATGAGATGATGATGAGCAAAGCCCAAAGTTAGGCTTAATCTCCAAATGTCCCACAGTGACCTTGAAATATGTTGATGAACTAAGAGCCTACACATTTGCCAACAACACTCATTCTTTGTTATGGACAAATGGGCACGTAACTTTCTGAAAGGGGAGATTTTTTTCTATATATTTAGGAACCCAATGATATTCATTCATCAGGGAATTGCCCTCAATCCTCAATCTTCAGCATATTCCTGATTCCAGCTGCCTCTGTAAATATCCCTCTCAGTTTTATTCTGGTTGTTCCTGAGGCTACGTGGGTGCTGCTGTTTCAGACTCTCTTTCTTCTGCCTCATTGGCAGTACCAAGGGTACTTGTTCTGTGTGCTCCAGCCCTCCTTCCTCCCCAAGGATAGAACCGAGGGCACAAGCTAGCCAGGTGCTCAACTATATTCTTGGCTGGTCTCGCCCTCTTGGGTTGAGTCAGTACCCGGCTTTATCCTCCCAGCCGGTGCCGAAGAGTGCAGGCGTGGACCGTCTGCCCTGCCCTGCCCTGTCTGGCTTTCAGCCACTTTCCCCCTCTGAAGTCAGGCCCCTTCAGGTCACACACTGTCCATCCCTTCCCTCGCTGTACTTCCAAAGTGCAGCCACTTAGTTTGTCTTTTTGGCCATTCATCTTATTCCCTGGTGATTTAATATAATAGCAGAGTACTGACTATGTAAAGCTACACATTTCTGAAAGAAAGCCCTAGTTATCTGTCTGTCTGTCTATCTATCTATCTATCTATCTATCTATCTATCTATCTATCTATCTATTTTTTGAGCTGAGGATCGAACCCAGGGCCTTGTGCTTGCTAAATCCCCAACCCAAGTTATTTATTTTTTAATGTGATCACTGAAATGATAAAACCGAATTTTAGGGTTAGGTATCTTTACATTTTAATAGTATAGTTAATTTTGTCAACTGTTCAGAATTTTAGTATAGTAATAAAATAGTTTAAATTTAAGATGACTTTTATAATCAGGACGAGATAAATTTTATTTAAAGTCGAAAGCAACCTATTTCCTGCCCACGAGCCATGCCTTTATATTGTAACAATGGCCTGACTCACTCTTTACCCGTCTTCTGTAGTCTGGAGTACTAACCAGAAAGCAGGAGAGGAGCGGGGTGGCTTTCAGGAAGTCGTTTTCTTTTCTTCGGAAGAGAGGAAACTATCAAAATTAAAGGATACATGAAATCACTAACTTTGCACTTTCATGATCCTGTCCCCAGAAGACTGGGTTGAGAGAGACTGGGCTGGAAGTCCTGGCAGAAGGAACAGATTAAGGATGTTAAGCTGAGTAGGAAGAACCTCTGGATGGTAATAAGCATGACTAGGAAGTAGTTAAGAATGTGGGCAGATAGTTTCCCTTTGGTAGGAAATAATTATGGGTTTTGACTAGCATAACTATAAAATAATAAAAATTATTTCCCTCTGCTGCTGTTGTGCTAAGTGACTTACTCCACTGTGTACAGATGGCATAACTTCTGAGACACAGGGATGCACAGGAAGAGACATTCTCTTCTTTCAGACCCTCTCCTTGGAGGGCAATGCCGTCAAGGGGCTTGAGAGTTGACCGAGTTCTCGGCCTGCTCTGGTCAGCTTCAGATTTAATGTGGGGCTAGAAAATGGGCCACACCTGGTATATCTGGGGTCAGTAAGTGCAGGATTTGAGGGAGCATCCTGGCAAGGCTAGCTGCCCTCTCTGGACTTTAAAACTGGTGGGGAACACGGGACTCTCACTAAGGGTAAGGGCTGAGATTTGGGCACTGCTGGCAGACCTTGCCTCTGATGCTTGGGGTCCAGAGGTCCCCAATGTGCTTTGCTCTGTGTTTTTGTGTATTAAGACCTGATTGACTGTTCCCTATGATCTACCAGCTCACTCTTTCTTTTGTATCCACCTCCATATGTATAGAATTCTTGAGAAGAGGTGAGGTGTTAGTGAAGTCTGTCTGTCTGTCTGTCTGTCTGTCTGTCTGTCAGGGGACCCTACTTTGCTTTTTTTGGTAAGCTGAAACCCTCTTCATGCTGTTAATCAACCTCTGCCTTCTTTTGCTCCGTGAATGATGTCATGGGGCTGAGGCGGAAAAACATGACTAGAAGATGGTAGTCTACTCTCTTGCCCCCACCTTCAAAGGCTTATTTGAGGATGTCTTAGTTGCTGCGGTAAGACACAGTGGCCTCGACAACTTGCAGAAGAAGGGTTTATTTGGAGTCCGCGATGGTGGAGCAGAGGTGGCGGGCGCTGAGGGTTTACACTGTGGACCAGAAGTACAAACAGAGTGCAAACTAGGAATGACAGTCAAAGCCCCGGGGACCGACTCCTGCGGCCTTCTTCTCGGGGCGCGTCTGGAATGGGGCCCTGAGCTGGAGATCCCTGACAGAAAGGGAACATTTGTTTTGAGACAGGGTTTCTCTGTAGCCCTAGCTGTCCTAGAACTCACTCAACCCCTAGAACTCCCCACCCCCTCATTAAAGGGCATACAAAGTTTGTTTGTTTGTTTTTTTTTCCTATATTGGCTCTTAGTTTCTGGAAATAGTCTTCCTTTTTACAGCCTCCCCATGTCCATAGGAGAAAGGTACCATTCTGCCAGCTTTTCTATTTTTTCACCCTTATGGGCTTTGACAACCATTTTCATGGTAGGGAGGAGAGAGGAGAAATTTCAATAATTTTCTGTCTGGGCCCCGTTGCAGTTTCACACCAGCAGGTTTTTGGTTTTAATGTAGTTATTTTTGACTCTGGCTGGAAGAATGTCCATAAACTGGGTTGTGATGACTCTGGACGACTATGACAACTCTATCGCTTCAGCTCACACGATGGGTCAGAGCCCGCTTGACAGATATTGGCAGCATGTCTCCTGGGTTTCTGAAATGTGATTAGCCTCTTTAGATGCGTGGACATTATTTGCTGGTGAGCTCTTCCTCCTCCTCCTCCTCCTCCTGCTCTTCCTCCTCCTCCTCCTCCTCCTCTTCCTCAGGGAAGAAATGTCCTTGTCTACTGTAGTTACCAGTCTGGAGGAATGGGCACTGACTTTTTGTTAGCTTGCAAAGTATAATTCTTTTCAGGTTCACAGTGCTCACGTTGCTGCTGTGATAGAAACAGCACGGGTCAGGTTGACTGTTGCCAACACCTTTTATTTTCCAGGTGGATGGATACTTGATGGCTTATCTGCTCCTAAAATCTAAGATGTCACACCAACAGGAATTTTATGGTGGGGAGACCTGCTCCTGCGGTCTGCACTGAAGCAACCAGATCTTTTTCATGGCCTGTCCTCTGTATTGGCTACTTTACCATCCGATTTTGTTGTCTTTGAATATAAATCTCAATAAGGAGACACACTGGAAAGAATAGGATTTTTTTGAGTTCTGCTGATTTAATTTTAGTTACACAAAGTCATTAAAATATACGCACACAAAAAAATCATAGAAGTTGGAATTTATCTCTTTTTTTTTTTGTTGTTGTTTCAGACACGGAATCGATTTGAGGGAACCAGGTCAGAAGTGGAAGAACTTATGAATAAAATCAGACAAAACCCCAAGGACCACAAGCGAGCAAGCCAGTTCACAGCAGAAGGCTACCTGTATGTCCAGGAGAAAAGTAAGTGTTTTAACAGGGTGAGTGGCTGGTTAAAATCCATGTTACAGTCTGAGCTCTGTGCTTTCAAGGGCTTCCCATGAGTGCAACCAACAGAGAGTGAAAAGATTTGAGCAGAACGGTAAAAACCAAACTACGCCACTGCATCTGTGGAGTATACACACACAGACAGTGACTCATGTTTGAGACATCTTACTGCATAACTGAAGTGGCCTTGAATTCCCTGGATAGCCCAGGCTGGCCTCAACCTACATCTTGGAGTCCTGCTATGTGCTACTACACCTAGCTCCAGAGTTTTCTTTTTCTTTTCATTTCCAGACCAACACAGTTTAGCGGTTTCTGTAGCATGTGCATTATTGTATTATGTCCTGTTAGTAGTTGGAGAGGGTGTGTGCAGGCCCTATGATACTGTGATTAAGACAGGAGAGGCCGCCGGGTGGTGGTGGCGGCGCACGCCTGTAATCCCAGCACTCGGGAGGCAGCGGCAGGTGGATCTCTGTGAGTTCAAGGCCAGCCTGGTCTACAGAGCTAGTCCAGGACAGGCTCCAAAGCTACAGAGAAACCCTGTCCCTGTCTCAGAAAAAAAAAAAAAAAAAAGAGAGGCCAAAGATTCCGGTGTCTGTGAATCATATCCCCACTGACACCTGGGAAAAGTCTATTTGAACCATTGCAATACTGTGATGGTTGGGAATTACCCCAGTACTGTTTCTGTCCGCTGTGATCTTGAAGGCATATTTAAATAAAAATCCATACATTTATTTATTTTTTTTAATGGATGGATGTGTGTGTTGAGTGTGTGAACTACATGTTCCGGAGCCCAAAGAGGGTGTTGGCTCCCCTGGATCTGGAGTTTTGGATGGTTGTAAACCAAACCCAGGAACTCTGCAAGAGCAGCAAGTGCTCTTAACCGCTGAGCCGTCTCTCCAGCCCCTTGGTGCGCACATTTCTGCTTTGGTGTTCTCACGGTGTTCTCTGACCATGCTGCCATGCTGTCGCATGCTGTGTTCCAGGAGTCTGTTTCTAAGGGAGCCAAGGTTGGAAGTACAACATCCAGGAGAGACCTTGTTACCGGCACCTTTCTCCTATCTCCTCTTCTCACTCCTTATCAGTTCCGGCTTATCAGTGCTGTGACTGTTTCTCTGCCATTGTCTTCCTGTGTCCACATCGCCACATCCTCTCCCACCTCCTCGTAACTGTGCCACTCATATAAGTCACCGGGGCCATCTTGTTCCTTCAGATCATTCTGAGATAGGTTGTTTTTATTAAAGTTATTAGGAAAGGGGTTAGAGAGATGGCTCAGCAGTTAAGAGCACTTCTTGCTCTTCCTGAGGACCAGGGTGCACTGCCTGGCACCCATACTTTGTGGCTCACAGCTGTTTTCTTTCTTTGGTTACGTGTGTCAGCTTTCTGATGTGCACACTGACCAGCTGGAATAGAGGCTTGAGGGAGCGGCAGTGCTCGCTACACATTGCTGTGCTTCCTCTGTTGAATCTGGAACGCCTGAGTAACTCCTGGGTTTTCTAGCACGTGAAAAGCGTGCGTTTCTTAGGATTTAGTTATTGAGTGTGAGTGTGGATGCTCCATGCAGTGGGGCATATGGGGAGGAGTTGGCCCTCTTTTTCTGCTGTGGGATTCTGGGACTGAGCTTAGGTTGGCGGGTTTGGGCTGTCAGTACTTTACACACACACACACACACACACACACACACACACACCTGAGTGACTTTAAGTCAGGTCTCGAGTGTTCTGAGGGGCTCCCTGCCGCCGCCGGTCCCTCCGTTCTGTTGGCTCCTGCATTTTATGCTTTGCCTGGCTGAGCTGTGCAGTAATGTGCTACCACTGTGCATGTCTGCCTCCTCATGAGGAAAACCACAGAGATCTGTGCTTTATTTTAGGGCCGGCTCCATTTGGGTCTAGCTGGGTCAAACACTATTGCATGTATCGGAAAACAGCCAAGAAATTCAACATGATCCCGTTTGAGCACAGGTCTGGGGGGAAACTGGTAAGTACTTGACGTTAGTTTTTGCATTTTTATGAGAGGTCCTTCTTGGGTCTGTCATTTCAGTAGTTTCATATTGACTATTGAGAAATCTGGTTTTAGGATTAAAATCTTTGTCTTGTTTCTAAATCGTACTCCTGGGTCTTTACAGTTAGATTTTAAAACAGAAATCATTGTTTTAGAGGGGAAGGTAATTCCTGCACTAAGCTGTCGTGACTCATTGATCACCCATATTTATGCAGGAGATCCAGCTTGTTCACATATTGTATATTCACAGTCTTCAGAAACTGGAAGGGGAGGTGATCATTCAGTTAGGCACATAGTTTTCACATGGTTGTTCCCTGTTTAGCTAGCTGCTCATCCCAAAGAGATGAATAACAGAGCCAAGCCTGGTAGTAAGACCTTGGGAACGGGCTGTGCAAGGGAGGCGACCTGCCTGGCCAGTGAACAGTCGCAGGAGGCGGCTCGTAGCGAGCGTCGGTCCCTGAGCGTGAAGCTCTTCCCACTAGCAGTGAGCATAACTGGCCACACAGTCTAAACGCAGGGCAGTTTGTTGCTTGCTGGGTGGTTGGATGACGTTTTGCTTAGGTGAATTCAGAATTAATCTAAACTGACTTCTATCTACGTACGCTTTGCTTCTTCCAGAGACAGACAGACGGCAGGCAGGCAGGCAAACAGACAAACAAACGTTAAAGCAGGCAGTAAGAAGGAGCCTCTGTAATGCCGTGGAGAAGAGGCTGAAGCAGGCTGCCTGTCACTTGTGGAAGGCAGGGCTTGAAGCATTCGCTTTGAGCCTGAGTTTGCAGGTTCTCAGGCGTTCCTACCTCGCGATTGCTTTCTATGCTAGGCTCCAAATGATGACCCAGTGTGTCATAGAAATAGCTGTGATGTTCTGAATGCACACCGTGGGTCTTTTAAAATATTATTTACAGATCCTCAATTTCTGGAAAATCCTAAGTATGGACTCAGACTTCTTCTTTATTACTATTATTATTATTATTATTATTATTATTATTATTATTATTTGTTTTTTCGAAACAGGGTTTCTCAGTGTAGTTTTGGTGCCAGTCCTGGATCTCACTCTGTAGCCCAGGCTGGCCTTGAACTCACAGAGATCCTCCTGGCTCTGCCTCCCGAGTGCTGGGATTAAAGGTATGTGCCACCCCCGCCTGGCTGGACTCAGACTTTTTAGCGTTGCTCTTTGTGAGCCTGTGCTGCCTCTGTCTCTGCCCCAGTTCTGATGCTCTTAGGAGGCCGGTGGCAAGAGACGAAGTGCCGTTGTAGTAGAAGGGAAAACGTGAGGAAACAGGGTGGCTCCCTTAGGAAGCAGGAGTACCTCCGTGTTGGTGGATAAACACGTGTGATCTCAGCCCTTGGCGTGCTTTCACGTCAGTCCTTATGTCATCACAGTGTTTATAGGCTAGTAGTGGTCACACCGTAGTGGTCACACCGTAGTGGTCACACTGATATGGACACAGGGTGTAATATAGTGTGATACCAAAGCAGATTTTGACTCTACAAAAGAGTGTGTCAACAGGCAGGCCGTCCTTGAGTGCCTGGACACTGCTGGTAATCTGTCCTGCAGTTAGCATTTGTGAAGTCTGCTTAACGGTAGGTGCCACCATCAGGAAGAACCAGAGGGCAGGACCAAGCAGCTGCTGAGTATTGTGCTTGTTTGCAGGGGGATGGAGAGGTGTTCTTTTTGAAAGAATGCACCAGAAGGTATACCGACTCCATTGACAGAAGGTTTTGCTTTGACATTGAAGCTGCTGACAGGTAAGTTATTGGAAGTAATTAGATATGACATTAAAACTCATTTGATTTTTTTTAAACGAGTTGTAGGAGTGATTTCTGTGAACTAGAAAAAAATGTCATCTTTTTGTGTTTCCAGGTTGTCTTCCTTATAAACTGTTGTTGGTCACTGTGTAGTGGTGGGGTCATAGTTCTTTATCTTGGCCAGAGGCTGGAATCATTCTAACTGGTCCTGTCACCTAACAAGACATGTTGAGCATTTCCTTGTTGATGCGCTTTTGATTGACAGAGGGAAGAAAAGAATGAGAGAGTGTGGGTGGTGTGTGGTTGAGTTACAGTGCGTGTCGTAGTAGTGTGGGGACAGTATTCCTTCCTGTGCGTGTGCGTTGAGTGTATGTTCTCGGTGTGTGGCAGAGGTCTAGACAAACCCTTTCCCTGTCGTCAAAGGCTTTTCTTACTAAATAACTTACAGGCATTCAGTTTTACAAGAGTCTTTGGCAGGAAGGCAGAAAGAAAAGAGATGGTTCCTGGTGCTGATGTTCGTGTCCTCTGGGAGCACTCTGCTGCCTGGACGGTGACTCCATGCCACCCCTGGTGTGGTTGCGGTAGTTTGTAGATAAGGCTGTTTGATGTATGTGTAATACAAGTTTTCCAAAGTAGAGGACTGAGAACGAAACTGTTCCAGGTCACCCTAACTGTTGCTGCTTTCTTCATCTGATCTAGCGGATGCTGTGGAGCTGCTGCAGAGGGAAAGGCCTGTGAGTGAGTTCACTGAAGACCAGCTGCATGACAGTGTGCCCTTGAGCGCCCTGACAAATCTGTCAGTACTGTGACGAGGACATAGAAGGAGGGTTTTGCTGAGATAGTAACAGAAAGAGTATTGCTTGAAAAGAGGCTAAAATTTAAGTCACTTATGAACTGGTCAGTAACCTGTAAGACCCCTTGTGTGTTCTCAAGAAGAGCATATGCCCACAGTTGCCCTCTACCCAGTCCTTCCTGGTTCCGGGGTATTTTCTGTCATGTAATCCCCGCCCCCCCCCCCAGATGAGAAAGTGAAGCTCCAGTGCTTGAGTGAGGCCCTGGAGGTCTTGTAGATACCAAGTGGAAGGGCTGAGATCTGAACTTGTACTTTTAACTTAGAAAGGCCAGTCTAACTACTGTGAGGTCAGGCTGCTTCTGAAATAATCGACATAGACGAATCAGAAGTCTAGTTTGCTAGATGGTGCTTAGCTGGAGTAACCCACTGCTTTGAGAGCAGGGATCTCTAGTACTTCCATGACCGTTTCAATGCAGTTTTCACGATCCTTGCTGAAGCTCCTATTTTTGGTGACATTGATGATGCTGAATGAGCTTTGTTGGACGTGATCTTTATGTGATTGTAAATTATAACCTTTTCTGCTACTCAAAAAGATAGCTGAGGGATTACTACTACGTCACCTTTATACAGAAAGAGTAATGTGGTGATACTTTATTTGTGCACCCCAATAAAGTTTATCTGAGGATCAGAGGAAAAAGCCAGCCACTATAATAAACATAGAAGTCAGTCAATGGTAGCACACACCTTTAATCATATCACTTGAGAGGCAGAGATCTGTCTGGATCTCTGTGAGTTCAAGGCCACGCTGGGAACAGAGCCAAGTGTGGTGGCACACACCCTTTAATCTCATTACTAACCATAGAGGTCTGTACAGACAGATAGGAAGTGACAGAGCTGGGCTGGAAGAGGAAGTGATGTAGTTGGACAGATAGAGCAAATGAGATAGCAGAACAGAAAGACATATAGGTGTGGATATACAGGAAGTATCTCTCTTTGGAGACTGAGGTGTCTGTGAGGTGAGGTTATCTTGTTGCTTTTCCTATTCCTCTGATCTCTCAGGTCTTCACCCCTATATCTGGCTCTGGGTTTTTGTTTAATAAGACGGTCTAGCAAGTCGAATACAGGGTAACTTTTTGAGATAAGATCTTGTGAGGTGGAGTAGGCTAGCCCACAGTCTCTCTTTCTCTGTCTCTCCAGTGCTGAGATAACAGACGTATACCTCATCTCTGACTAGGATAATAACTGGAACTGAACTTACAGGAAACCTCTTCTAGTGGTTTTAAATTTCTTTATAAGATCTCCTTTTGAAATAAAATTGACATTTACACGTATGTAAATCAGCTTTAAAGAGATTTTCTTATTGAAGAGAAGATGCCCCATTCTTCGAGCTGCTATTCTTGCCGGTGTCCACATCAGTCTGTAAGGTCGGTTACAACCAGAGCTCCTGCCTGCCTGCCTCCCTCCCCCTTCTTCCCTCCCTTTCTAAATAGAATCTCAGGTAACCAAGTCTGGTGTTTAGCTCCCCCTTTCCCCTGGCTCTACTTCCTAAGTGCTTGTGGGTTCCAGGCGTGTGTTACTGTGCCAGGCTGTGACCCATTCTTTACTGACGCCAGCCGTTGCTCCCATCCTTCCTAACTCTGGTTGTTAGTGGGACTGTGGTCCCTCCCTGCTTTAGTCAGGGTTCTCTAGGGGAACAGAATGAATCTCTCTCTATATAGGGGACTTACAGGATGCAGTCCTAGCTCATCCAACAATGTTTTCTGTGAACAGAAAATGTGGTGATACTTTAATTGTGCTGAAATGTGATATTTTATTTGTATGTTAATAAATAAAGTTTGCCTGGACATCAGAAGTCAGTGAGCCATAAGCAGAGTCAGGCTGTGGTAGCCCATGCCCTTAATCTGATCACATGGCAGGCAGAGTCTCTGTGTGGTCAAGGACACAGCCAAGCGTGGTGACACGAGCCTTTAATCCCAGTACCAACCATAGAGACCTGGAGGTCTGTATAGACAGGCAGTGATGAGGAAATCATGTGGCTGGGGTTAGAGCCAATGAGAAGGCAGAACAGGAAAGCAATAAAAGCGGAGGTCAGACAGGAAGAAACTCTCTCCGTGGAAGCTACTGTGTGGTGGTAAGATAAGGTAGTCATGGCTGTTCGCTCTGATTTCTTAGTTGCTCAGTCCACAAGGCTGGATGTCTCAGCTGGTCTTCAGTATGTGCTGGGATCCCCAAGAAGTAGGCCCCAATGCCAGTGAAGGAATGGATGTGCTGGCAAGGTGAGGGCGAGCCAAGAGCAAGAGCTTCCTCCTTCATGTCCTTGTGCAGACTTCCGGCAGAAGGGGTGGCCCAGATTAAAGGTGTGGCCTTCCCACCTCAAGATCTGGATCAAAGATGTCTGTCTTCCTACCTCAAAGGTCTGGACTAGAAGTGGATTCACCCACTTCAAACCAAGCAGAAAAGGCCTCACAGGTGTGCCCTCCATTCCTGGATTGCAGTTCATTCCAGATGTAGTCAAGTTGACCACCAGTGATAGTCATCATACTCCCTTGGTGATGTCTGTTGCGTACTTCCCTGCTCCCTTTAATGTTTGTTTAAATAAATGGAGGCCAGAAGAGGGCATCGGATCCTCTGGAACTGGAGTTACAGATGGTTGTGAGCTGCCAAGTGGATGCTGGGAATTGAACCTGGGTCTTCTGCAAGAGCAACAAGTGCTTTCAACTATGAGCCATCTTTATAGCCTCTATTTATTTTTATGTTATGTGTTAGAGTGTTTGGATGGATGGATGTGCAGCATATGCATGCTGTGCCGGAAGGGGCCAGAAGAGGGCGTCCGATCCCCTGGAACTGGCATTAAAGATGGTTGTTAGCTGCCATGTGAGTGTTGGGAACCAAAACCAGGTCCTCTGCAAAAGCAGCCAGTGCTTTTAACTGCTAACCCATCCTTCCAGCCCCACCTATGTTTTTTTATTAAATGCCATAGAGACTTTTAAAGACTGTGTGTAAAGAGAATTTGTATACTATCTGTAGTCATTGGTACCACCATTCCTTGCCTCCACCCACTTGCCTTTAAATTTCCTAACAGAAATTTTCAGTTTTGTAACCAGTCTTCATTCAGACTGATACTGCCTCCGTATTATCTCAAGTCTTTAAAAAACGTTGTTACCATGCTATCAGTGAGCCCTTTCCTTCTTCTACTGCCTATTTATTTTGTTCCATAATCAGCAACATTCTTCAGAAAGCTATCATGTTGATGTCTCAGATGACTCTCTCCTGTCCTGTCAGGCTGCGGGACAGGCTTTTGGGGCCTCCTCCCCTGCGGGTTCGTCCTGGAGGTCTTCTGTGCGGTGCTGTCTGCTCAGGGCCCCTCTCCCCATGGCGCAGTTGGCTTGGTTGCTTCAGGGACACTGTGCTTCTGACTCTCCTGCCGCTGCCCTTTTTGTTTTACCTGGTTCTCCAGCTCTTGTCCCAGATCCTGTGGCACTGGAGTTTTCTGGGTTAATCTTTGAACTCCTTTCTTCCTGTAGCATTCCCTTACGACCTTGTCTAGCTCCATAGATATATTGGTGATGGCTGGATGCGTTTCCCCTCCTAAACTTCAGGGTCTTCTCTCTGGCCACCTTTCTGTATTCCTGCTGGGATGGCTCAGAGGCATTCACAGTTGGAGGTCATGTGTTGCTGCTTCTTTTACAATTTTTCCAAGGATCTTTTAAATTCTCGTTGTTTGGGTGCTGCTGCTGGTGCTGCAGCCCAGGGTTTTATATGCAGTGGGAAGTACCGAACCACTAAGCCATTCGCCTCATTCCAAACTTTTTTGTTTTGAGGGGAAAGTATCCTTTGTTGATGAGATCCAACATTTTATATATGCATATGAATTCAGTCTTAAAAGTATTATTTGCTTAAGTCTTACCTTTCCCCAACTCTCTGGTTAATTTGGAAAATTACTTGTAATCATAATATATTTTCTTTATGATTTCCTTAGGTTTTCAGAATGAATCCCATTTTTATTTTTGGATTAGAGTCTTAATTGCTTTTGGCTTATTTCTTCATTTCTCATTACAGAAATATCTATTTGTATTTGTTTTTACCAGTAGTGGTTTAGGGTGCAGGATCCTCTCACCCCAAAAAGTGGAGCAAACGCTAGTGGGTTGGGGCTGGAGGGATGGCTCAGTAGTTTGTCAGAGGATTGGAGTTTGATTCCCAGCACCCAAATAAGGCAGTTTACAACTGTCTGTAACTTCTGTTCTGGGGGATCTGGCGCCCTCTTCTGGCCTCCATAGGTAGTGTACTTTGGTGTACATATCTCCACCCCAACATAAACACATAATTAAAAAAAAATCTTAGGAAAAAAACTAGTGGGCTGGATATGAGGGGCGAATGTATGTTGAAATCTCTGTAATTCTGAAGCCCTAAGGTAGTACTTAGAAGTTCAAATGTGATGGACCCTGCTTTTGTTTATTCTCCCGATTTCTGTCCCAGAAGACTGCTAGGAGTTACAGGTAACTTGTTCTCCCTCTGTTAGACTATGCATTCCATGAGAGTGGGGTCCTGTTTCACTTAGCAGTTCCAGATGGAGTGCTGTGTGTGTGGTGGACATTCACCGCTTTGTACTGTACACTTGCTGCTCAGAGGAGACAGGACTGGGTCAGATTCAGTCAGCAGCAGCTCTCTTCTGCACTGCACTCGGGCAGCCTGAGCCCAGGCTTGCATTCTGCTTAGAGAAAAATAAATTTAGCCCATTTTGGAGTGTGTGGGCATTGTAAATAAGATTCTGCACAGTTCCTGTTGGAATCTTTTGAATAGCAATTTCATAGCTGATTGCATTCCTTTAATCTAAATTTTGCCTTCTTTCCAAGTATCTGGTTTGTGTTTTTGAATGTTAGAAGAAGTGCCATTGTGGTGAGACTCCTGAGCTGGGAAGATATTTGCTCTTCTTGCACAAGAGTCAAGAGCTTCTCTACAGTTGTGATCTTTAGTTGAGATCAGGTTGGTTAGATTGGTTAATTTTGAAAAGAGTCAGCAAGGCTGTAAATAGTGTTAGTTTATCTTTTTCTTGTTGGGGATTCCACAGGCAGCCAGGTCAGGGTTGATGCTAACATTGTGTGTCGGATCCTGCTTTCTTGGGCCTGGCTTAGTTTCTCAGGTGTCTCAGGCTCACGGTGCCTGCTCCCATTTTCCTGATAGTTACAAACATTTCCAGAGGTTGCTCACACTGGCGCATCAGTGTTCACAGTTACAGCTGGTCTCATAGGGCACATTCACATCTTGAATCCATGTGTTGATGCTTAGGTGGCTCACTACTGAGAACTAAGGGGTCAGGGAGCAGCAGGGAGCTAGGTGGAGATCAACAGGCCATTCTTACTGTTTCCTTTTCTAGGCAGATATATACACTGTCTCCCCCTCCCTCCCAATTCACAAAAAGGAAGCTTTGAATGTTTTCTTTGATAGAGAGAAACATTTAAGAGCATGTGCTAAAAGACCATTAAATATACCAAAAGAAGTAGAAAGTTGAATGGATTTTTGTAGGATTCTTAGAACTAATAATTAAAAGATATAACATTCAAAAGTGGGTAAAAGTTGTTTTTCTAGGAAAATACACATGTGCCATGTGCATATAAGCACACAAAAAGATCTTGAACATGATTAGTTACTCGGGAAATGCAAGTCAAAACCACACTGAAGTAATACTTGATGTCCACTGGGACAGCTGTATTAATGAGGTATATAGCAAGTGTTGCCAAAGGTGTGGAACCATGGGAGCCTCATATGTTAAGATGGGATTATGAATGGTGTAGCTGCTTTGGGAAACAGTTTGGTAGCTCTTCCAAACATAAAGCATTACATTGCCACCTGACTCAGAAATTTTACATTTGTATACATATATGTCCATGTAGTTTATAGGTGTATATACATATATTTGAATGTAGTAAAACATATGTCTGTGCAAAACATTCAAATGATTATTCATGGAAGCATATTCATGGATCATAGGATCACCAAAATAGGAATTGAATGTTTCTATGTTGGTGAGTGGGCAAATAAACATGGTGCATTCCTACAGAGGACAGTGGCATCCAACTAGAAGGAAGAGTGAGTGTATGTTGGAGTGTTTGGAACTAACCTTGAAGGCGCTCGAGTAAAAGAAGCCTGTCATAAACTAACACGCATCATATAATTCCACGTGTGCACATGTCCGGAGCAGAGCCGTCTGTTTGGATAAGAGCAGAGTAGGGGCCGCCTAGGTCTGGGGGCTGCACAGAAATGGATGCCCGCTGGGGACAGAACTGTTCCTCATGCATGATTAACATGTTTTAAAATTGACTTTGGTGATGTTTACACAAGTCTGAGATACTCACAGTGAATGAGGTTTACGCTGTGAATTATGTCACAGAAAAGCTTCAAACACAAACAAGGGGCACAGCCGCAAGTAAAGGACCGTTTTAAAGTGACTCTAAACACGGCCTTCCTTATGCCAGCCGCATTTCACATACCACGGACTGTGAATGGTGAGGTCACTCTTGGTTCTGGAAATAGACTTTAATAGTTGTTTGGTTCAGCGCAGGCCGCAGTCTATCAGGAGATGTAACTTTCTTCTATGGAAGACACTTACCCCCCACCCCCACCTCAGCGCTTTGATTCTGTAGCTTGTTGGCATGTCTCCCATGTGCTGTGGTATACTGGGGCCCTCCCTGTCCCCTCACGTCAGCCTGATAAGTAATTACTCTCCTGACCTTTCTCTGGCACATCACATTCAGGATGTGCTTCGGGATGCTTCTGCTTTGCTAACCCATTGCTGTAGACTTTGGTACTTGTTGTGGTTTTACGGAGTCCTCGTGTGTCACCCCTGAAAGTAGGGTGAGGTGCTTCTTACCTGTGTGATTACCTGTTCAGGTTTTAGTTCCTCTGATCAGTGTGGTGGTTTCCTGCGACTCTGAAGCATTAGGTGGTGTGGAATGCTTGTTCACCAGCGACTGAGTCGTCCTCCGATTGAGAGAGTTAGAGCGTGTTTCTTCTAGACGTTCATACAATTGGCTTGAACAGTAGTGAGAATGCTTGTGTTACACGTCCCGTGGAGTAGTAACTGTTAGCATCATCTCACCCAGGCTCATGCACAACCGTTAGTTGATCTGAGGGTGGGGACGAGCTAAGAGTAAAAGAATAAATTGATGAAAGGCCAGACTTTCAGCAAATGTGCAGGGTAGGAGGGCTTCTAAAACTTCGCATGGGAATGGAGACACTTTAGTGGCTTAGGCTAGGGGACCAGTCTTACTAGAGGATTTTTTTTTTTTTTTTTTTTTGGTCTTTTGAGACAGGATTTCTCTATGTAGCCCTGCCTGTCCTGGAACTCTGTAGACCTCTGTAGATCAGGCTGGCCTTGAATCAGAGAGTTACCTGCCTCTGTCTCCTGAGTGCTGGGACTAAAGACGCATGCTGCCACACCTGACTCAATTCTTTTCTTTTTTTTTATTCTTGTTGAAGTGAGGTTAGCATTCACAGCGTTGCAAATGCTATACAAGTGCTTTGCCATTGAGCCTCTATGCTACAACCCTGGTGTTCCCCCGACCTTTTCTGAGACAGGACCTTGCTGAGTTGCCCGGGTTGTCCTCAAACTGCTCTTCCTATGTACTCCTGGAGTTACAGGTGGATACTGTTGCATCCTGCTGAGAAATGATGTCTAAATACATTCTTTCTGTGTTGGAGACTAGCTTTGGGCATGCTATACATATGGTCTATCAGTGAATGGCACTCTTAAGTCCTAAACTGCCTTTTGCAGAGTAGGTAATAGTTGGGAAACTCAGAAATAGAAGTCCAAGGCCAAATGAGTCACGGGAGGTGCCGAGCTGAGCCCTGCCGGTCAGCAGTTCTCAACGTGCAGTGTTGTACATTTGGCTGCGTCTAGAGATACCTTCAAACTGATCAGTTTGTGTTTGAGGGTGAGGTAGAGTTTCGAGGAGGGTTGGGGGCAACAGTAGGTGGTGGTTGGGGGTTAGTGGATGGTGGGGGAGAAGGTAGACCATTGCTGCAGACATCTCATGGGCAGAGGCTTGAACCGCATCCAGATGCACGCTGCCATCTGTTCAGTACACAGTGGCATTACAGTTGAGAAGTTGCTGCGTTTGCTGAGACAGATGCCAACAATGTTTGCAGGATTATATTGTTTCATGTCAATATATGTATGCAGTATGTATTTCATTAACAGTGCAGCTTCACTTTAATTTGGCTACAGTACAAATAATGACTTAAAGGCAAATGGCGAGTCTTACAAAACGTTTAAGTTCCTGTTTAGAGAGACTAAGAAAGCTAGTTATTTTTTTTTTAAAAATTCTTTGCAGAAGGTAGAGCACGGACCAGGTAGAACTAGGAACATTTCCTGTGCTGAGGCTTCTGTGCTTTTCAGGGTATACAGTTTTCTACTGAAAGTGATGTTATTGATAGTGGGGCATCGATAGCCATATTTTTGATTCTGGTATTTAAAAAGGAAATCCGAGTTGACATTAGTATGGGGCTAGTCTTGAAATGTGTGCTGAAGGGCAGTGCCATAGGGGATGAAGAAATGATTGGCTTTGTGAAGAAAGCATTTAGCACCAGGGTTTTATGGGGACAAGCTTTCATTTTCCGTTTGTGAGGTAAACACCCACAATGGGAGGGGCTTTACATACTGTGGCTATGACTCCTTTATCAAATATAAAAAAAAAATCACTGGTAGAACGTTCTACTCTATGAGATCTTTGTGTATACCAAGTTCAAAAGGAGCTTTCTGTTTTAACAAGTGGAAACCGCTGTAATTCATGTACAACTTGCAAAGATTTGGCAGTGCTATGGATGATAAGAGTCCTATTTATTTTTCTCATACAGATAACTAGTATTTCTAGCACCAAATGTTGGCGTAGACTTCAATTGGATTTAACTCTCTTGATTCTGTTTTCAGTAATGCTTTGGCTAGGTGTGGGTCAGTAGTGAGGGACAGGGACACAGATCCATGCTGTCACCCTTAGCAGTCTGAGGAGCTCCCCAAGTCTCTCAGGGACCTCAGCTCAGCCAAGCCAAGGATTCGTGGCTTTGACCCAGAAAGGAATCTCAGGACTAGCCAACATGAAGCGGAATCATTCCATTAAAAATAGAAATGTGCACAAGGAACAAAAACACGCCCAAGGACATGGGTGCAGGCTTCTGAAAGAAGAGTCTCAGTTTATTCAAAGACATTTTCTGGGGCTGAACAGATGGCTCAGTGGTTTAGAGTAGAGAAGACTGGGTTCAGTTCCCAGCACCTACATGTCACAACATCTGTAGGTCCAGCCCTAGGGAGTCTCATGTTCTCTGCCAGCTTCTGAGAGCACCTGGCATGCCTGTGGTGCACATACATACGAATAGGCAAACATAACAATAAAAAAGGAAAAATTTAAATGTATGGGTCAGAGAAATAGATGCATAGGAAAAGTGTAAGATGTACCCAGGTATACCCAGGATGGGCTCTGGAAGGAGAGTCCCAGTTCAACGTCCTCGCATTAGCTATCTGTACCATTTTGCTGACTCTCAAGTTACATCCCATAAGATTGCTCAGGACACCCCCACCCCAGATGTGAAATTATAGGGTGGCTCCAGGGTTAACTTGGATGGAATTAAAGTCTGATAACAAAACCAGGAGCCACTCAGGGTGCACAAATGGACAGGTTGTCAGCTGCAAAGGGAGAAAGGCTTCACCAAGCTGGTAATTGTGCTAGAATGCTTGTTTCTCAGCTAGTGGGATGCTTCAATTAAATTCCTCTCCTGCCTCAGTTTCCCCTTCTGAGATTTCAGTCTTTGATCTTAGGGATTGTTGAGGACAGAGGATCTGGAGAAGAAGATGTCGTCACCTAATACATCAAACTGAACACACAGTAAAGCATAGAGTAGTTTGTTATAATGGAGAGTGGACCCAGAACAGCAGGACCTCTGCACCTTTCCTTGAGGTACCTTGCAGCCACAATGCTAGCAAGCAGCCAGAATTCAATGCAGAATCAGGAATTCATTTAATTTGGGTGTAGATCAGAGGACTGAGGACACCATGCCTGAGCACTTGCCCGAGAGCATGCCTCGAAAGCCACCAGGTCTTGTAAGATAGTTGGGGAGTGTGACTTCATGGTCTGTAAAAAGAACATACTAATAGTTACATACTGATACCATGACAAAACATAAAAGAATGATTTTAAGAAGGAATCCAGTGGTGGAATAAATTGAAAGGAAACAGTGTGAGTCATTGAGTGTGTCAATGGGATCAGAAAAATGGTAAAGCAAACAGCAAAATAAGGTTGTCATTATCGAGACACTTGTGAGTAGGAGTTACCCTTGTACTATGAAGTCCATTTCTTGATTGAAGGGAACTCCTGAGCTTTAATGTTTTAGTAACACACCCCTCTCACCCAGTATTCTGGAGGTGAATCATAGGGATGGTTGTACAATAATGTATTTATGTGTAAAAACTGCCTAGATAGCAAATTTTACATTATATGTTTTTTATTGTAGTTGAAATTAATGAAAACATTTAGTCCCTGTGATCAAGCGTCTGGAAACAGAAGAGGAGGTTTTGCGTTGGCACTGGTGACCTGATGTTTTCCTGTTGTCTTCAGACCTGGCGTCCCCTTGACTGTGCAGGCGTTTTCAGAAGAGGAGAGGAAGCAGTGGCTGGAAGCTCTGGGTGGAACAGAAGCTGTAAGAATATCAGAGCTTTATTTCCAATCCGTACAGCGGACTTGGTCCATTTCCAAGTTACCTTTGTTTTGATAACTAGTGTTTGAGAACAGTTCCTTGCTGGACTGGTGCTTAAACTCATCTGGGAGCCATGCAGCACTCTAGTCGATTGTCTTGGGCGGCAATAGTGTACCCACGGCTGGGGCACTGCTCATTTTCAGTTCTGGTCCTCCTAGACTGTGTCCTTCTGATTGACTTTGCTTTGAAGGAGTCAGCAAAACTCTCAACTTCAGTTCTGCCTGACAGTTTTGGGTGGCAAGTACATTGAGGGACTGTCGTGTAGTGTAGCTTCTGGAGATGGGGCGGTAAGTACGTGGCAGCTGAGAACCACTGCCCACGTGTGCCTGATGTTTGATGGTGTATAATAGTATAACAGTTTCTACTTTGCAGTGTAGAGTAGCCTTAGAGACTGGGCCTCTGTATTGATATTGTTTCAAAGAATAGACTAAAGGTTGTGGCATGGCTTCCGAGGCACCTGAATTCTGTCTGGTGGCACTCAGTTCCAGCACTGCTTTCTTTGCTGTGTGCTGCTGGAGTTTGGGGCTCAGAATCAGGCAGATCATGTACTGAGTTGGGGGTTTAGTAAAGACAACTTCAGGAAAAAAAAATCACAGATGCACATGCGGTATGCCGCCATGTAAAGTGTTAGGTAGGAGTCTTAGGAAGCTGCTGGAGCAGGCACCACCAGGCGTACCAAGCGATTTTGAAGATTTAGGAGAAAGGATGATTTTGGAAGAGGGGTTCTATACAGTAGGGACGGAGGCCTCAGAATACAGCTTTATAGGGAGTAACGCGGTACTACTTTAGGCCAGTTGGACTACGGTGAGCCCAACTGCAAACGCGTTGTCAGAAGTGTAGGGAATGAGAGGCTGGCGGGTGGTGTGGGTGTGGTGGTCCTGACGTGTCTGAAAATGAAAGCCTGGCTACTGTGTTCTAAAGCTTGATGCTGTTTAAGAGAATGTATCACCCTGGAAGAATGACCCAGAATTAGATTTGTGTGTTGTCTTACCGTATCTGAGCTGGATTCAGACTCTTTTTTGTTGTTGTTTCCGGGTTGTTGTTTTTTTTTGTGGTAAGGATGGAATCCAGGGTCTCACTGTGGTGAGCATGACCTCTTTCACTGGGATGTACATGGCTTTCATTCTGTTCATGCTTAATTAGTTCTTAGAAGTGTTAGCTGGGAGTTTTGATAGTGGCCTGGAGAGGTGCTCCAGGGGTTAAGAGTGCACACTGCCCTTGCAGAGGCCGACACAGATCCCAGCACAGATCCCAGCACCCACGTTGGTCCGCTTACCACCTGTAACTCCAGCTCCAGAGGGTCGAATGCCTCTGGCTTCCGCAGACACCTAAACTCACACACACACACACACACACACACACCCCTACACACAGATACATAATTAGAAAATTTTCTAAAGAGTTTTGAGGCTGGCCAGTGGTGGCGCACGCCTTTTAATCCCAGCACTTGGGAGGCAGAGGCAGGTGGATCTGTGAGTTCAAGGCCAACCTGGCTTATATAGAGAGTTTCAGGACAGTCAGGGCTACCGAGAAAGATCCTCTCTCCACCAATAAAAGAGTTTTGATAGTATGGAGATATAGTTATGCTAATCCTTTAGTCCTTTTTAGTAAAGACATTTCCTTAACCGTGATAATCTCTCAGAGCTTTAAGTAGTACTTTAGAAAGTGAACTTCCATAGCAAAGATACCACACAGTTGAATCTTTGAGAAAAGTGGGTTTCCAGTTTGGTTTAGTCTCGAACTCATGATCAGTTTGTCTTCCCCTGTATAGAACCAGGCCATTAACAGACAACAGCAAGAATGTGGAAAGACTGCTCAGTGATACGTTTGATGGGGACTATAAGGTGTAGCACACTTCTTACAGGTACTGTGAGCCTTGCAAATAGTGAGTCAGTGCTAGGATTCTGAGAAGCCGGATCATTTCGTGCTGGCTCAAACTATGGGCAAGGATCATCTTCTGCTGTCATGAATATCAGGAACAGTCAGGGGACAGGGAGCTAGACATTATTGGTTGGATTGCAGCAGTTTGTCAGCCTGTCTGTAAGGTGGAGCATTCCGTATACACAGACTTGTAACAAGTTCCTTAAAGACTGCACACTCTTTCATCTCATTTTGCCAGTTTGGCATGCCTCTGTAAGAGAAAAGTAGACCAGAGAAGTCCTGTTTGCCTTACTTACTTTTACATATAATAGCATATCATTAACCACGGACAGCACATCTCTCCTGCCTTCTCCTGCAGACTCCACACGGGGGTTTTCCCACACTGACTAGTTTTGACACCAGCTGGATCGTCCTAACAGTTCATTTCAACTCTGACACTGTTGTCTGGAGTGTTGGTGGTAGATCTTACAAGCTGGGCATTTGCATCTAGGTAACTGCCCCTGCTTGAGTTCTGCCAGTGACAAGTCCTGGTCTTTGTAGCAGTGTGGTGTGAAATGGGGATTGCCGCGCCCCCCTTCCTTGGGTGTAGTAATGGGCTCACAGTGCTAGGAGTGAAGGTACACTTGGCGGTGTCTTATGGAGCAGGCGCGCTGAAGCAGGGCGTAGGGCTGGGTGTAGTGAGGGTCAGTGTTGAAGAGCTCCCATGGGCCTGTGGGAGTGCCACCACCCCAGCGTTTGATGCCCTCTGGGGGAAGCTCATCAAAGCCTGTTGGTTGATCTTACAGAGTTGAAACTCATTCCTCAGGTGGTCAGGGGATGAGGCCAGTGCTAATTCTTTTCATCTTTATGCTACGTAGGTTTTGTTTGCTAAGCTGCTTGTTGAGCATAAATTCAGAGCTGTCCCAAAGGGCTCTTGAATAGCAAAACATTTCTATTAGGAAGTTCCAGGTGTGTGGGAACTCTGTTCTATAAAGCAGGGGCAAGACTAAATGTAGATTCTCTGTGCTACATTATCTAATATTGTTTATAAAATGGAAAGTTTGCATGTTCTTACTTGACTGACTCTTACTGATTTGCTGAAAGTGTTGTTTTCTCCCTCTTTCTTTTACCAGCTGTTCCATACTTTGAATAGAGCGATCCTCCCGAGACCAGAAGGAGGTAAGTGTCCATTTATCCTGTTGATCACCAACCCAAAGCTGTGCCTGGGGCTCCGTCTGCACCCTCTTTAACACTCCTAGGGTAGCCCTCATTGCCCCCTCTGAGCTTTACTGTGAGTTCTCCTCCACAGTCATTTCACTGTTTATGTCTACAGACATGAAGGATGATGGGAATGTTTCCAGGAGCCTTTGGAAGGGGCGCTCTTTGGCTCTCTACTTTCAGGCTTCCTCATCCTGTCACTTGTCATTCTAGATAGAGAGAAGTGGATTCTCTAGAACATAATGATGTTTGGTTGAGAATAGCTGGATGCTGCAAAGGTCCTACACGCTGTAGCAAACTATGGGCCTGTTCAGTAAGCGTGAGAAAAGGAGAACATTCTTAAGGCAAATGTGAGAAGAATTACTTCAGATATTTTGAAAAAATAATCCTTGGCCATAGTGAGTAATAAATAACAAGAGTGGCCCCAACCTGACAGTGAACCCCTAGTTGCAATGGCCACGACTATTTAGTAGCAGAGCTTTATTAGGAGGAAGCCTGGGAAAGGAGCACGTGCAGAGAGAGGGAAAGATGGTGGGGGGAAGAGACAGAATAGAAAGAGAGAGGGTGGGGTCTGAGTCACGGCTCTTTAAGGCACAAGTGGACCTACAGTGGGCCTACAGAGCTACACCACGCATGCGCTGACTGCGTGATCACTGCATGACCACTCCGCAAGCACGTAGTCACCAGCGTACACTGATGATGTAAGACGCAAGACCCTTTGCTTAACTCCTGAACTGTGCATGTGCAGCAACAATTACCATGCCTAAGAGATCCATGAAACAAAAATGCCTCTGATATGCAAGCCCCTAGCCAAGGACAGATAGTTCGTGAAAGGCTGGAGGCTATTGTTTATGGGCGATAACAAGCCACATGTTTTCACTCCCCTAAACAAGTTTATCTGACCCATCTGCACTGGATATGCTTGATCACATGTGGGCGGGAGGCTCACAGGCTGGAGGTATGTCAGGATGTGTGCTTGCCCCTGAGTGGACTTGATGGGAAGTGCAATGAATTATGGATTTTCCTTCTTAAACCATTACAAACTGTGATTCTGGGTCATTTCCTGGGACAGGGGGTATGAACCTGGCCACTTGACCAGTATTTAATTAAAGCTTGCTTCAAATTTGGCTTTAAACTGTGGTAGTAGGCTTAACAGTCACAGCAACAGGAAAAGAAACTGAGACAAAGACTGGTGTTTGTTTGACACTTAGTCCCTGGCTGGTGGCGCTCTCCGGGAAGATGGGTCACTGAAGTCCACCCTTAGGGTTTAATAGGCTAGCCCACCTCTCCCTTCTTGACAAGAGATCAGCTGCCTCTGGTTCTTGCCACCAGGCCTTCCTGGCTATGGAGGGTTGTGTTCCCTAAAACTGTGAGCAGAAATAAAACCTTCTTCCCATAAGATACTTGTCAGGTATCTCCATAGCAACAAGAAAAGTAACTAATACAGGAAAAATCATTCGAATCACCACATGAGTTTCTGCTTCACCTGAATTATTTCATTTTGTAAGTTATCTTCTACTATGGGCATGATTTCCCCTTCCACAGGGTAACTTCTCTTTTGGTCTTTTTTTTTTAATCTGCTCGGTGCCTTGGCCTGACCCAAGTACCTAAAACAACTAGACTACATTGTTCTAGAATATTAGTTAAAGATGTGTTACATATGTTTATGTTGTAAAACATTTGTTTAATAATGCAAAGATGTGTTGCGTTCTTTTATGTTGCATTGTCTAATTCCATGAAACTGTGTTACTTTGACTGTCTAAAACACCTGATTGGTCTATTAAAGTGTTGAATGGCCAATAGCTAGGCAGGAGAAAGGATAGGTAGGGCTGCCAGGCAGAGAGAATAAATAGGAGGAGAAATCTGGGAAGTGAAAAGATCAAGGAATGAGAAAAAGAAGAGGCCAGCCACACAGCGAGACATGGAATCAGAAGGAAAGAAAAGATATATAGAAACAGAAAGGTAAAGCCCAGAGACAAAGGGTAGATGGATTAATTTAAGAAAAGCTGCCTAGAAATAAGCCAAGCTAAGGCCTGGCATTCATAAGAAAGAATAATCCCCCGTGTATTTATTTGGGAGCTAGGTGGTGGGCCCCCCAAAGAGAAAAAAAAGAGTAAAAACAACCAACAACAGTACATGAATGAAACTGAGAAGGGACATGATTCCTTGAAAGTAACAGGAGGGAAAGGACAAACCATAGAGAACTAAAATTTCTGCGGGAAATTAATGGTCCAGTGCCTGTTCTCTACTGTAGAATTCCTAATATGCCCAGCAAAGTGTGCCAGTTAGATCTTCATCAAGTCAGTGTTGGTAAGAGTTGGAGGGTGGGGCTGGAGCCATGGTTCAGTGGTTTAGAGAATGTACTGCTCTTCTAGCAGACAAGTTCAGTTTCCAGCATCCACGTCAGATGGTTTACAAACTTCTCTAACTCTGGTTCTGGGGGATCTGACTTTGCCTCCAAGAACGTAATTCATAATACATATAATTAAAAATAATAAAAACTTAATCTTTGGGGCTAGAGATGGCTCAGTGGTTAAGAGCACTGGCTGCGCTTCCTGAGAACCTGAGTTTGATTCCTAGCAACCACATGGTGGCTGACAACTCTTTATTGCAGGATCTGATGGCCTCTGCTGTCATGCAGGCATACATGCAAATAGAGCACTCATATACATAAAATACACAAATAAATAAATCTAAAAATAATTGAAATCTTTTAAAGGAGAGAGATGGAGAAGACACTAGGCAAGAAGTGTAGAAAGAACAAGAAAATAATTAAAGAAGCTGGGTGTGGTTATTTTTCTCATCACCTCTAAGATTAACCTATGGACGGTGACTACTGTAGCATGAATCTTTTTTTTTTTTTTTTTTTTTTTTTTTTTTCCTTAAACTGCTCGGCCATTAGCTCAGGCCTACCATTGTCTAGCTCTTACTCTTTTTTTTTTTTTTTTTGAATTTTTTTTTCAATGCCGAATGCTGGTTATTGAAGGAGGGAGGAGGTCTTAAATACAAGCTTACAGCACAATGGGAGAACCCTGGAGGGCAGAAGTTCGCTACAGATGTTTTACAATCTTGTAGCATGAATCTTAACAGGTCTTATTAATAAAATCAAACCTGGTGCCAGTTATTGTGGTGAATGCTGGAAGATCAGAGAGACAGAACAAGTCACAGCTACCTCACCTCGCCAGTTCCTCAGCTGATCCTGTTTCCTCAGACTGGAAGACTCTGAGTCCTCATCAAGAATGAGTCTCAGCTGAACTGCTGCTCCAAAGCCTGAAAGCTTAACCAGCCAAATGCTTCTAGTTTCTGGTCCTCACGCCTTATATACCTTTCTGCTTTCTACCATCATTCCCTGGGATTAAAGGCTCGCTTTCTGGGATTAAAGGCATGAGTCACCATGCTTGGCTATATCCTTGAACGCATGGATTTCTGCCTCTGGAATGCTAGGATTAAAGGCGTGTGCTACCACTGCCTGTCCTCTATGTTTAATATTGTGGCTGTTCTGTCTCTGACCCCAGATAAGTTTATTAGGGTGCACAATATTTCGGGGAACACAATACCACCATAGACTATGGTAAAAAGGAGAATGATAGTCTTCCTGCCTCTTCTAAAATACCTCAGATAACCATGAGCTACCAGATCTCACTAAAACAAGATGTAAGTAAACTAGGTTTAGCACAGATCATTTGTGCTTCTTTATGTAATATAGTTTACAGACACTGTAGGAGGTCTTTTGCAAAAATACAACTGACAAAGTATAAGGCCTGGTTGTCATAAGAAACCACAATAGAGCTGAGTGTAACAGTGCACTCAGGAGGCCCTGCTCTCTGAGACAGAACCCACTAGCACCAATTGGACTAAGCTGCTCCCAAAGAAACAGAGCCCATCAGCACTGATTTGACCAAGAACTCCCAGTGGACCAAGACTATCAATTGGAACAAGAGAGGCACCCTCAGACACAGACACCACCTGCACTGAGCAAAGGAGAGATGAGTAGATTCCAGTGCAAAAATACAGGCAACAACATAAAGACCTATTTGACAGACACCATCAGAACCTGCAAGACCTGAACATACCAATGCAAAAGAAGCAGAAGAAATCAATCCTAAAAATGACGTTAAGAACATGATAGAGGCCTTTAAAGAGGAAATGAAAAATTCCCTTAAAGAAATGGAAGGAAAAACAAACAAAAAAATTAGAAGAAATCAAAGAAAGACAAGAAAAAGCAATTAAACAGATGGAGGAAACAGTTCAAGATTTGAAAATTGAAATCGAAACAATAAAGACGACACAAACTAGCCGGGCGGTGGTGGCACACACCTTTAATCCCAGCACTCGGGAGGCAGAGCCAGGCGGATCTCCGTGAGTTGAGGCCAGCCTGGGCTACCAAGTGAGTTCCAGGAAAGGCGCAAAGCTACATGGGGAAACAAGGAAACCCTGTCTCAAAAAACCAAAAAAAAAAAAAAAAAAAAAAAAGACACAAACTGAGGGAATGCTGGAAATAAAAATCCTGACTGAATGAACAGGAACTAACTATAGATGCAAGCATAACCAATAGAATGCAAGAAATGGAACAAAGAATCTCTGAAGTTAAAGACACAATGAGAAAATAGATGTGTCAGTCAAAGAAAACATTAAAACCAAAAAAGTCGTAACACAAAACATCCAGAAAATTTGGATGAAAAGATCAAACTTAAGAATAATAGGGATAGAAGAAGGAGAAGAATACCAACTCAAAGACACAGGCTGACAGAATGGATACGAAAATAGGATCCATCCTTCTGCTGCAAGCAAGAAACACACCTAAACTTCAAAGACAGACACTACCTCAGAGTAAAGGGCTGGGAAAAGGTTTTCCAATCAAATGGACTTAAGAAGCAAGCTGGTGTAGCTATCCTAATATCTAATAAAACAGACTTCAAACTAAAATAAATTGAAAGAGATCAGAAAGGACATTACATATTTGTCACAGGGAAAATCCACCAAGATGAAGTCTCAATTCTGAACATTTATGCCCCAAATACAAAGGCACCCATATTTATAAAAGAAACATTACTAAAGCTTAAAATGCACATCAAACCCCACACATTAGTAGTGGGAGATTTCAACACACCAATCTCATCAAAAGACAGATCTACCAGACTGAAATTTAACAAAGAAATAAAGGA
The DNA here is from genome assembly GCF_949786415.1 of Peromyscus eremicus. NCBI lineage: Eukaryota > Metazoa > Chordata > Mammalia > Rodentia > Cricetidae > Peromyscus > Peromyscus eremicus. The sequence continues at coordinate 117,623,703 of NC_081420.1, read as the reverse complement.
CCTAACAGATGTTATGACACAAATGGACTTAATAGATATCTACAGAACATTTCATCCTAACACAAAAGATGAACCTTCTTCTCAGCACCCCAGAGAACCTTCTCAAAAATTGACCACATGCTTGGTCACAAAACAAATCTCAACAGATACAAAAAACATTGGAATAACCTCCTGTATCTTATAGGGCCACCATGCCTTAAAGTTAGACTTCAACAACAAAAATTATAGAAAGCCTACAATCTCATGGAAACTGAATAATGCCCACCTGAAACATCAATGGGTCAAGGAAGAAATAAAGAAAGAAATTAAAGATTTCCTAGAATTCAATGAAAATGAAAGTACAACATACCCAAACTTATGGGATAGTATGAAAGCAGTGCTAAGAGGAAAATTCATAGCATTAAATGTACACATAAAGAAGTTGGAGAAATCTCACACTAGTGACTTAACAGCACAACTGAAAGCTCTAGAACAAAAAGAAACAAACTCACCCAGGAGGAATAAACACCAGGAAATAATAAAATTGAGGGCTGAAATCAATAAAATAGAAACCAAGAGAACAATACAAAGAATCAATGAAACAGACATGCCAAGCCCACCCCTCCTCTTCTCTCCCATGCTCCAGGCCCATCAGCAGGTTCCCTTGTCCTCTGGATTCTACTAGATCTCACCAGCAGAGAGCAAGAATGGGTGGAAAACACCACTCCACTGGTGGGTGTGTCTGGGCACAGGTCAACACTCTCTGTTCAGATGGCCTTGCACACAGCTTGTCTTCAGATGGCCTTGCACACAGTCTGTCTTCAGATGGCCTTGCACACAGCCTGCCTTCAGATGGCCTTGCACATAGCCTGTCTTCAGATGGCCTTGCACACAGCCTGTCTTCAGATGGCCTTGCACACAGTCTGTCTTCAGATGGCCTTGCACACAGCCTGTCTTCAGATGGCCTTGCACACAACCTGTCTTCAGATGGCCTTGCACACAGCCTGTCTTCAGATGGCCTTGCACACAGCCTGTCTTCAGATGGCCTTGCACACAGGTTGTCTTCAGATGGCCTTGTACACTGCCTGTCTTCAGATGGCCTTGCACACAACCTGTCTAACTCCACATTCTAGTGACACGTTGCACAACTGTCTCAAACGGCTTCTGTGTTCCTTGCTGACGCCTTTTGTAAATAGTCCCTCCACGGAACTCTCCTCTATTCAGTTGATTTAATTTATCATGTGTTTTTAGCTGGAATCCTGAATGAAATAGTCAGAAATCATGTTTCAGATTGTGGGGCAATTAGTATACATTCAAAAACAGTTGTTGGGCAGTAACAAGAAGTGTGACTATTTCTCTTTACTCTATTAATAGTTTCCTTGACAAGCCTGAGGGGTACAGACCTTTGATACTATCTCTCAACTCTTCTTTAAAGTTATACGGCCTCACTTTTATTAAAATGACTCTTTGTTTATGTGCTGTCTTGGGGAGTGGAGAGCAAGCAAGCAACTTTGCCAGATTGACTTGAGTTGGTTTTCTATCCACCCACTGTACTCTCTCTCTCTCTCTCTCTCTCTCTCTCTCTCTCTCTCTCTCTCTCTCTCTCTCTCTCTCTGTGTGTGTGTGTGTGTGTGTGTGTGTGTGTGTGTGTGTGTGTGTGTGAGTGTGTGTGACAGGGATGGAGGGGCAGGAAGAGAAGAAGCAAGTAAGTCTGGTTTTTGAGTTTAATTCTTTTTTTTAACTTGTTTCTTTAGTATTAGTGCTAGGATTTTAGTTATGGTGAGTTTTAGACTTAGAGTAAACTTAGAGCTGGTGTTAGAAATAGGGTTAGATACAAACTTAAAATGGAGCCATGTGAACATTAAATTTAAAGTTCATATGGTTAGGGTTAGGGACAGATATTGGTGTAACACTGGGATGTGGGTATAATTACTGTTGAAAATGATTTACAGTTAGTTTTAGTCCTAGTTTTACTACTTGGGTTATACGTCCAGTTAGGCTAGTTTAATTCTTATTGGGAGGGAATTCCCAGGACAATGTTACCTGGGTTCTATCAGCTTTTATTCTAGAATATTTTTTCAGGGGTATTTATAGACAGCCTCAGGCAGGGAGCACAGATTTTCCTAAGCTGTAAGAGAAGACAATGTCTCCCTCCAGGACATGCTTGGTCAGGTTAGCTCGTGGTTCACCAGAGAAGACTGGACGTTCTAAGCTTGGAGTTTCTCAGCTATGCCCACTGTACCTGAAGCATACAAGTGGCCTCTTCACACGACCTTTGGGACTTGAAAGACAAGGGGCACTAATGCAAGCCCACTCCTGTTCATTCTGACTGCTGTCTTATGAGTAAACGCGGCCTGTGTTTCATGTCCTCTGCTAACACCTATGAATTGTAGGAGGCTAAACTGCTAGGTTAAGTGTCGGTCACTCTCCTGTCACTGTAACAAATCCCCAGATAACTAACTAATAAGGAGAAAGGGCATATCTTAGCTCACAAATGACAAGGCTGATGGAGTGGACCCGTAGATTCTGAGGCCTCTGGCACTGTTGTTAAAACCACAGCAGGATGCACAGGGCACAGAAAACAGCTGATCCCATGGCCAAGAAGCAAATAACAGGAAGGGGCCCATTTGAGAGCAGGCCCCCGGGGTCCTCAGGACCTACCACCACTGCCCAGTAGCACCATCCTAGAGACCAAGCCTTTCAACATGGGGGCCTTTGGGAGACATTCATCACTCAAATTATAGCAGTTTGCTATAGAGTCATATCTCATGCCCTTCACAGCCCTTGCCAGCCAATGGCATCCTTTGATTAGTTTCCATCCTGAAGTTGGGTCATTTTGTACCAGGCCTGCTGCCCTATACAACTGTAACCACTTTCCCTCGAGATACTCTGGGCCATGAAGTGTCGCTCGTTGGTTTTTTCTGTCTCTGTCCTCCGCCTTCATTGATTAGAGAGCCTAAACTCATTACACTGCTCTCCAGTAGCAGCCACAATCACAGGAAATGGCCTCTAACGCAGTGTGAAGGCCACAGCACTTCTTTTACCAATGCTTTTCTCGGGCCCCATTTGGAGAAATAAAGGCAGAACTTGACGCCTAGGTTAGCAACACATGAAAAATCCACTCCCGTGCCCCTCTCTTCCTGGTCTTTAAGTTCTTTCCTCCAGGGCTGGGGAGATGGTAGTTAACACTGGCTGCTCTTCCAGAGGACCTGGGTTTGCTCCCAGTAACCACATGGCAGCTCACATCCATTCCTCACTCCAGTTTCAGGGAATCTGATGCCCTCTTCTGTCCTCCATGGGCAGCAGGCACAGACATTCCTGCAGACAACGCACCCATGCACATAAAAAATAAAATAAAAATTCTTTCCTGTATATTATGTGAAGGAAATGTCAGGGCTTGGCTACTTTCAGTGTGGAACCACCTGTTCTGTTAGCATGGCTTCCTGGAGTCCAGGAAGAGAATGCTGGGAGGATCCATCAGGGTTTTTTGTTTGTTTGTTTGTTTGTGGTATTGTATTCCCCCAAATATTGTGCATGCTAATAAACTTATCTGGGGTCAGAGACAAAGCAGCCACAATATTAAACATAGAAGTTAGGCAGTGGTAGCACACGCCTTTAATCCTAGCATTCCAGAGGCAGAAATCCATCTGGGATCTCTGTGAGTTCAAGGCCACATTGGAAAGAGCCAGGCATGGTGACTCACACCTGTAATCCCAGGGAATAAGCCTTTAATCCCAGGGAGTGGTGGTAGAAGGCAGAAAGATATATAAGACGTGAGGACCAGGAACTAGAAGCATTTGGCTGGTTAAACTTTCAGGCTTTGGAGCAACACAGTTCAGCTGAGATTCATTCTGGATGAAGACTCAGGCTTCCAGTCTGAGGAAACAGGACCAGCTGAGGAATTGGCAAGGTGAGATAGCTGTGGCTTGTTCTGTTTCTCTGATCTACCAGCATTGACCCCAATAACTGGCCTCGGGTTTGATTTTATTAATAAGACTCTCTAAGATTCGTGCTACATTTGTTTGTTTGTTTGTTTGATTTTTTTGTCTTGTTCCTATGGCTTGCTCGGCTTTCTTTCTTTCTTTCTTTTTTTTTTTAATGCCCAATGCCATTTATTGAAGGAGGGAGGAGGTCTTAAATACAGGCTTACAGCACAATGGGAGAACCCCAGAGGGCAGAAGCTCGATACCTATGTTTTACAATCTTGCATCTAAGGTGTTAACGCCCATTATGCAGACAAGGAACTTCCCTTAAGCATTCAGGAGGGTGGAACCCAGCAGGGAATTACCATAGGGAGGATATCAAAGTCAAGGTCAGCAAGCAAGGCAAGTTACCCAAAACGGGGGCCAGGGTCCTACAGGTCCTCCCCTTTACTAATAAATGAGCTTCTGACTTAGGTTGCGTGGGATGTCAGCAGGTCACCTTACCCATCATGGAGATGCCTGCCCAGGCTATACAGGTGCTCTGTCTTAGGTTGGTGAGCGCCCCCCCCCCCAGGTATTACCCATCTCTGAATACTCATTATCATACAGGCTCAATCGTGGGTGAGCTGCAGAGTTAACTGCTGCCAAAGATCTCAAAGTGGCACTGGGCTTGCAATCTGTGTGTTCAACACAGAAAAGACCAACAGAAGTCCTAACCCACCCATAGTCAGTAGGCTAAAGGCAACTGAGCCATTCCCTTCCTTAACGAGCCTTACTGCAAATTGGAGTCCTTGGAAGGTGGTATCCCAAAAGCAAATGGTACTTGAGTTTTGTGCATGGTGACAGTTATGGATCTATTTGTAATCTTTTACATATTGACATCCAGTTATGCCAGCACCATTTGTTGAAGATACTTTCTTTTTTCCATTGTATAGTTTTGGCTTCTCTGTCAAAAATCAGGTGTTCATATGTGCGTGGATTAATGTCAGGGTCTTCAATTGGATTCCATTGGTCTGTATGTCAGTTTTTATGCCAGTACCAAGCTGTTTTTATTACTATAGCTCTATAGTAGAGCTTGAGTCAGGGATGGTGATTCCTCCAGAGGTTGCTTTATCATACAGGATTCTTTTAGCTATCCTGGGTCTTTTGTTTTTCCATATGAAGTTGAGTATTTTTCTTTCCAAGTTTGTGAAGAATTGTGTTAGGATTTTGATGGGGATTGCATTGAATCTGTAGATTGTTTTTGATAAGATTGTCATTTTTACTATGTTAATCCTACCTATCCATGAGCATGGGAGATCCTTCCATTTTCTGATATCTTCTTCAATTTCTTTCTTTAGAGATTTAAAGTTCTTATCAAAAAGGTCCTTCACTTGTTTAGTTAGTGTTATCCCAAAGTGTTTTATATTTTTTGTGGCTATTGTAAAGGGTGATGTTTCTCTGACTTCTTTCTCAGCCCTTTTATCATTTGTGTATAGGAGGGCTATTGATTTTTTTGAGTTGATCTTGTATCCTGCCACTTTACTGAAGAGTTTATCAGCTGTAGGAGTTCCCTGGTAGAATTTTTGGGGTCACTAATGTATACTATCACATCATCTACAAATAGTGAAAGTTTGACTTCTTCCTTTCCAATTTGTATCCCTTGGATATCCTTTTGTTGTCTTATTGCTCTAGCTAGAACTTCTAGTACTATATTGAATAAATATGGGGAGAGTGGACAGCCTTGTCTTGTTCCTGATTTTAGTGGTATCGCTTTGAGTTTCTCTCCGTTTAATTTGATATTGGCTGTCGGCTTGCTGTAAATTGCCCTTATTATGTTTAGGAATGTTGCTTGTATTCCTGATCTCTCTAAGACCTTTATCATGAAGGGGTGTTGGATTTTGTCAAAGGCTTTTTCAGCATCTAATGAGATGATCATGTGGGTTTTTTCTTTCAATTTGTTTATATGATGTATTATATTGATAGATTTTCGTATGTTGAACCATCCTTGCATCCCTGGGATGAAACCTACTTGGTCATGATGGATAATTTTTTTTTTTGATGTATTCTGTTTGCCAATAGTTTGTTGAGTATTTTTGCATCAATGTTCATGAGGGAGATTGGTCTGTAATTCTCTTTCTTTGTTGCATCTTTGTGTAGTTTGGGTATCAGGGTAATTGTAGCCTCATAAAAAGAGTTTGGTAGTGTTCCTTCTGTTTCTATTGTGTCGAACAATTTTTTTTGGTTTTTCGAGACAGGGTTTCTCTGTAGCTTTGGAGCCTGTCCTGGACTAGCTCTGTAGACCAGGCTGGCCTCGAACTCACAGAGATCTGCCTGCCTCTGCCTCCTGAGTGCTAGGATTGCAGGCGTGCACCACCACCACCAGGCTGTGTGGAACAATTTGAAGAGTATTGTTATTAGTTCTTCTTTGAAAGTCTGGTAGAATTCTTCACTGAAACCATCTGGTCCTGGGCTTTTTTTTTGGTTGGGAGACTTTTGATGACTGTTTCTATTTCTTTAAAGGTTATTGTTCTATTTAAATGGTTTATCTGGTCTTGATTTAATTTTGGGATGTAGTATCTGTCCAGAAAATTGTCCATTTCTTTTAGATTTTCCATTTTTGTAGAGCACAGGTTTTTGAAGTATGACCTGATGATTCTCTGGATTTCCTTGTTGTCTGTTGTTATGTCTCCCTTTTCTTTTCTGATTTTGTTAATTTGGATGCTCTCTCTCTCTATCTTTGCCTTTTGTTTAATTTGGATAGGGGTTTGTCTATCTTGTTGATTTTTTTCAAAGAACCAAGTCTTTGTTTCATTGATTTTTTTTTATTGTTCTCTTGGTTTCTATTTTATTGATTTCAGCCCTCAATTTTATTATTTCCTGGTGTCTGTTCCTCCTGGGTGAGTTTGTTTCTTTTTGTTCTAGAGCATTCAGGTGTGCTGTTAATCCATTCGTACGAGATTTCTCCATCTTCTTTATGTGTGCATTTGGAGCCATGTATTTTCCCCTTAGCACTGCTTTCATAGTGTCCCATAAGTTTGGGTATGTTGTACTTTCATTTTCATTGAATTCTAGGAAATCTTTAATTTCTTTCTTTATTTCTTCCTTGACCCATTGATGTTTCAGGTGGGCATTATTCAGTTTCCATGAGATTGTAGGCTTTCTATAATTTTTGTTGTTGAAGTCTAACTTTAAGGCATGGTGGTCCTATAAGATACAGGAGGTTATTCCAATGTTTTTTGTATCTGTTGAGATTTGTTTTGTGACCAAGCATGTGGCCAATTTTTGAGAAGGTTCTCTGGGGTGCTGAGAAGAAAGTTCATCTTTTGTGTTAGGATGAAATGTTCTGTAGATATCTATTAAGTCCATTTGCATCATAGGTCTTTTATTTCTTTGTTAAATTTCAGTCTGGTAGATCTGTCTTTTGATGAGATTGGTGTGTTGAAATCTCTCACTACTAATGTGTGGGGTTTGATGTGCATTTTAAGCTTTAGTAATGTTTCTTTTATGAATGTGGGTCCCTTGTATTTGGGGCATAAATGTTCAGAATTGAGACTTCATCTTGGCAGATTTGCCCTGTGATAAATATGTAATGTCCTTCCTGAATTCTTTTGATTGATTTTAGTTTGAAGTCTATTTTATTAGATATTAGGATAGCTATACCAGCTTGTTTCTTAGGTCCATTTGCTTGGAAAGCCTTTTCCCAGCCCTTTACTCTGAGGTAGTGTCTGTCTTTGAAGTTAAGGTGTGTTTCTTGTATGCAGCAGATGGATGGATCCTGTTTTCTTACCCATTCTGCTAGTCTGTGTCTTTTTATAGGTGAGTTGAGACCATTGATATTGATGGATATTAATGACCAGTGATTGTTAATTCCTGGTTTGTTTGTTTTTTTGTGGTCATGTTGTGTTGTCCTTCTTTGGTGTTTATTGGTGTGGGATTATCTATTGCCTGAGTTTTCATGGGTGTGTTTAGCTTCTTTCGGTTGGATTTATCCTTCTATTGCTTTCTGTAGGGCTGGATTTGTGGACAGGTATTTATTAAATCTGGTTTTATCATGGAATATTTTGTTTACTCCGTCTATGGTGATTGAGAGTTTTGCTGAGTATAATAGTCTGGGTTGGCATGTGTGGTCTCTTACTGTCTGCATAACACTTGTCCAGGACCTTCTAGCTTTCATAGTCTCTATTGAGAAGTCTGGTGTTATTCTGATGGGTTTGCCTTTATATGTTACTTGGTCTTTTTCCTTTGCTGCTCTTAATATTTTTTCTTTGTTCTGTATGTTTAGTGTTTTGATTATTATGTGGTGAGGGGAATTTTTTTTGCATCTAACCTATTTGTGTTCTGTAAGCTTCTTGTATCTTCATAGGTATTTCTTTCTTTAGGTTAGGAAAATTTTCTTCTATGATTTTGTTGAATATATTTTCTGTGCCTTTGAGTTGGTATTCTTCTACTTCTTCTATCCCTATTATTCTTAGGTTTGGTCTTTTCATGGTGTCCCAAATTTCTTGGACGTTTTGTGTTACGATTTTTTTGGTTTTAGTGTTTTCTTTGACTGACACATCTGTTTTCTCTATTGTGTCTTCAGTGTCAGAGATTCTCTGTTCCATCTCTTGCATTCAGTTGGTTATGCTTGTTTCTGTAGTTCCTGTTCATTTAGTCAGGATTTCTATTTCCAGCATTCCCTCAGTTTGTGTTTTCTTTATTGTCTCAATTTCATTTTTCAAATCTTGGATTGTTTCCTTCATCTGTTTAATTACTTTTTCTTGGCTCTCTTTGATTTCTTCCAATTTTTTGTTTGTTTTTTCTTCCATTTCTTTAAGGGAATTTTTATTTCCTCTTTAAGGGAGTTTTTCATTTCCTCTTTAAGGGAGTTTTTCATTTCCTCTTTAAGGGAATTTTTTATTTCCTCTTTAAGGGAATTTTTTATTTCTTCTTTAAGGGCCTCTATCATCTTAAAGTCATTTTTAGGAGAGATTTCTTCTGTTTCTTCTGCCTTGGTATGTTCAGGTCTTGCAGGTGTAGAATCACTAGGTTCTGATGGTGTCATATAGGTCTTTATGTTGTTGCCTGTATTTTTGCACTGGCGTCTACTCATCTCTCAGGCAGTGTCTGTGTCTGAAGGTGCCTCTCTTGTTCTAATTGTTAGTCTTGGTTCACTAGGAGTTCTTGGTTAAATTGGTGCTGTTGGGCTGTTTCTTCAGGAGCAGCTTAGCAGTGTTAGTGGGTTCTGTCTCTGGGAGCACTTGTTCCCAGTTGGTGTAGGGTGTGCTTATGGTTTCAGTGGTTGTTAGGTTTGGAGGTGTTAATTTGTTTGTTTGTTTGTTTGTTTGTTTGTTTGTTTGTTTTTGGAGGGGGGGTCGGTGGGAGAGCAGGGAAAGGTAACTGTCTGGTCGCTGGGACTCCGATGGGTAGGGCCTAGGGGCTAGAGACCTGATCTGTAGGTCTGGATATGGGAGCTTACCTGTTCTCAGTTGGTGAAGTGCATACATACGATTCCGGTGATCTGTTTGGGTGGCTGGGCAGGGCCTTCTTTTGTGTGCTCATTCATCAACTCCCCAGCTGATCTTGTTTCCTCAGACTTCAAACTGTAGGATTCTGAATCCTCTCCCAGATGGATTTCAGCTGAGCAGGGTAGTCTCACCAATACCTCCAAGTTGTTGGGTTTTGCAGGATCAGCAGCTGGGCCCTGGGTTGGCCTCAGACAGTGTTCAGATCTGTTCTGGTCTCGTCCCACAAAGCCGGCTCCTTCCTCAGGTGTTGGGATTAAAGGTGTCCCTGTTCCAAGCTCTTGATTAAGAGCTTGTTTTCACTAACTCTTCTTGCTTGTGTTTTTAAGAGCACGTTCTGGTGTTCGCTTCAGCAACACATATACTACAACTGGAATGATACAGAGAAGATTAGCATGGCCCCTGCACAAGGATAACACACAAATTCATGAAGCGTTCCATATTAAAATAAAAAAGAATGCTTCCTGGTCCTGCCGGGATTGTCTAATTGCTGCTTGTTTTATAATGGAATGTTGGTGAGTGTGCCCAGTTTTACCGTTTAGTGACAATAGCTGGGTTTTGGTGGTTCAGGCTGCCTGGTCACTTACTGTCCCCAGGTGTGACGTTTCACTTCTATCAGGACCCAGCAGTGAGCTAAGAGCAGCTTTTCAAATGAGGAATAGCGACAGTGTGGGCTTCTTCCACAGCCAACAGTGCTTTCTCTGCAGTTTGGCGGTCTCCAAGCGACACCTTTGCTGCTTATGCACGTCCAGTGATGTTGGACGGGCTGGCCCAGACATGCGGTTTGTCCTCATCCAGGGGTTCACTTCAAGCAGGAATATTATGGGTTGTCATAGCTTGGTGCAATGGGCCCAAATGTGGTCTATGTTCTCATCAGAACCCAAGGAGGCTTGTCACATGCTGTATTTCTCTGTGGAGTATTGTGGGAGATGCTACTACCTGCTCTCCATAGAAAGGATTTCCGGGGCTAGAGAGATGGCTCAGAGGTTAAGAGCACCAACTGCTCTTCCAGAGGTCCTGAGTTCAATTCCTAGCAACCACATGGTGGCTCACAGCCATCTGTAATGAGATCTGGCGCCCTCCTCTGTGTACATAATAAATAAAAAAAAAAAATCTTAAAAAAAAAAAAAAAGAAAGAAAAGAAAGGATTTCTGACTGTGCCTCAGGCCCCTGGACTCCTTGAAACATCAAAGAGGTAGGGCTCTGAACTTTCATAGGATTTATTTCCTATCCTTTTTAATTTTATTATTATTATTCTAATTTTCTTTGTGTGTGCAAACGAGGGCAGTTGCTCACAGAGTCCAGAAGTGAGAGTTGGATTCTCCATAGCTGGAATTACAGGCAGTTGTGAGCTACCTGACATCAGTGCTGGAAGCTGAAATTCATCCTCTGCAAAAGTATGCACTCTTTTTTTTTTTTTTTAATTTATGTGCACTGGTGTCTTGTCTGCATGTATGTCTGTGTGAGGGTGTCGGGTTCCCTGGAACTGGAGCTACAGACAGTTGTGTGAGCTGCCATGTGGGTGCTGGGAATTGAACCTGGGACCTCTGGAAGAACGGTCAGTGCTTTTAACCACTGAGCCATCTCTCCAGCATTCACTCTTAGCCACTGAGTCATCTTCCAGGCCCGTCAGTCTTTTACTGGCCAAACAGGATGTTCCAAGCAGATACAGACATTACTACCCTACCTGTTTGCTGTCCAAACTAAACTGCTCAAGGTGTGATTCATAGGCACTGCTTATATTAGCAGTAACAGTGAAAGTGGGCATTCTACTCCTTCCCCAAGCTACTCTCAGCAAGGATGCATGGTGGGTTTTGTGGCCTTTGGGCTGGCCGATGTCAAACCCATGCATCTTCCTGTGCTGGTGGTCTAGGCTGCTGGTGCACTTGGGATCAAGAGTTCTACCTTTATGGTCTCTATCAATGAGGAGAAGCTCTGAGTCTCTACCAGGAATCTTCAACCCAGCAAGAATTCCAGCCACTCAGGCTTGCTGTATGCCCACCTTTAGGATTAGCAGTTTACAGTCATATGGTGCACTTCCTTATGGGACTTGTCTTGGTGTGGCCATCTTTTCCAGTCTCACACTTTATCTGCCTGGGTGGAGTGAGAGCCCTGAAGAGTACAGAGAGGCATCAGCAGAGGACTCTAAGAAGAAAGCACATCTCATCAGACTGCTTCCTTCTCCATAGTTCCTGGATTTTCTTGTTTGTACCCATGTTGGCTTACCTCATAGCCACCACCAAACAGAGGGAAGGAGCCCTTCCCCACAGCCTCTTATGGGTTATGTTGCTTATGATTTACTAGCATAATATGTCATGTGGAAGGAGGGTTCCCCCCACCTCGGAGCTGAAGACCGAACCCAGGGCCTTGAGCTTGCTAGGCAAGCGCTCTACCACTGAGCTAAATCCCCAACCCTGTTTTTTTTTTTTTAAAGATTTATTTATTATGTACACAGTAATCTGCCTGCATGTATGCCTGCACACCAGCAGAGGGCATCATATCTCATTATAGATGGTTGTAAGCCATCATGAGGGTTCTGGGATTGAATTCAGGACCTCTGGAAGAGCACCCAGTGCTCTTATCCTCTGAGCCATCTCTCTAGCCCTCTGGAATGAGTTTTAAAGGCCACAGGACACGGTTATTCCTTTCATAATAACCCTCTCTCCACAAGCAGGAAATCAGACTGATATACTACTGGTTAGCTGCAGGTGCATTTATGTATACACACATGTGTATACATACATGTGTGTCTGAAGTGTGTGCACATGTGTATGTGTGCAGGGCTCCTCAGCAGTATATCTGGCCTTCACCTATCCGTACATGTGCTTAGTTCTTAGCTACTACAAGGCAGATCTCAAGCTATTCCTTCTCCTATGAAAGGTGGATACTCATTGGGCCAGCCATTGATTGTACTTCATAGCCAATGAGATGTTACCATTCTTTCTCTGTACCACATGAGTTGCTATATTCTTCCATCTAGGGAGAAGAAAGAAAACTCTACTCATCCCCTTCCCTTTAACTGTGTCCCTCCTCTTATCCTGTATGCTATAAAAGAGTTGTCTTTAGACACTTCTCTTCTTGGCTGTGAGCCTAGCCTTTAATGGCTGAGCCATCTCTCCAGCCCCAGACACTTCCCAGTGAATGCACAAGGCACAAAGCCTGGATAATGATGCATTACATATACAGCTGAGTGCTGACAGACGGGTGGAAGTTGAAGACTGTTTCCAAGTGACATCATTTTGAATGTCACTAGGTGTGTTAGACTGAACAATGAATCTCCAAAGATTTCTGCACATGTGACTATGTTATCTTTCAGGACAAAAAGGATTTTGCAGGTTGATTAGGAACCTCAAGATATGAAGCCAGGACATGGTTCCCAGGATAAAGACACTTGCCACCAAGCTTCAGTCTGATCCTTGGGACCCACATGGCAGAAGGAGAGACCCAATCCCCCCCCCCAAGTTGTCCTCTGGCTTCCACCAATGCACTGTGGTACATGGCCATAATACACACAAATAAAACAAACAAATAAATAAATAAAATGCCAGACGTGGTGGCACACACTTTTAATCTCAGCACTCGGGAGGCGGAGGCAGGCAGATCTCCATGAGCTCAAGGGCAGTCTGGTCTATGTGGTGAGTTCCAGTATATCTAGGACCCACATAATGAGAACCTGTCTCAAAAATAAAAACAAAAAAGTGTAAGATGGAGGAATAAGTATCTCCTGTTGCTGGCTTCAAAGTTGGAGGAGACAGATCAATAGCAAGTGTTATGCCCACATCATGAGCCCCCCAGAGACCACCAGGAGTCTGAGTTCATATACAAAAGCAAAGAGCCTTTATTGCAAGCTTGAGCTTGGGCTCTCTGTCTGTTCCAACACAGCGGCTGGATCAGGGAAAGCCCTGAGCTCAGTTATGGCAGGGTTTTTAAAGAGTAAAGGATTGTGGGGGTAGGGGAATTCCAGATTCAGATGGGGTTTGAACTCCTGACTGGGTAGGAGTGGGGCACAGAAGTCTTGTCAAACAAGGATTGATACTGGCATTGCTGCAAGGAAATTAGCAACTGATATACAAGTGATGTGAGCTGTCCTTAATGTTCTGGAGCATCTAGTACTTGTTTGTCTCAATTCTGATTGGTCCCCCACAGGGTACAGTTTGTGGCTTTTCCTGGTTATTGTAATGGTGAGGCCTAGTCCCAATATTGTTAGTCTGCAGCCTATCATGGCTGCACTCATGTTAAGTTAGACCTCTTCACAAGGAGTGTGTACATTCTCTGAAAACTTTGAACTGTCGGCAGCTGTTGTCCAGAAAGGAAGGAACAGGGTTCTAACAATGACTCCAGTGAACCAGAAGAGGAATTCTCCCCTAGAGCATCCAGAAAATAACACAGTGCTGTCAACCTCTTGTTTTCAGCCCTCTGAGACCCATTGCCCCAGATTCTAACTTCTGCAACAAGGAAATAAAATGAACAAACATTTAAGCCACTAAGTCAGTGGTTTTTATTATGACAGCAGAAAAAATTACAAGCAAGCAAGATACCGTGTCCCTCAAGTCTTTCTCCCTGGGGACAACTCTGAGAATGTGGGAGCACTGAAAGCTCTGACTGATTTTTATCCTGACCTAGAGAAGGTTCCAGGAAATGACCAAGTTGGAAAGGAAAACACAAGCCAGTGTTCCCCTCTTTCCCTCTTTTTCCAGGAGAGGAACATGGGAAGTACACAGCAGAACATATACTGTACAAGATATTAGTTGTTTCTCCGTGACTGCAGCAAAATCCTGATGCAGAAAGACTTACCATGGAGAAAGCTTTTGGCTCACAGTTTCTGGGGTTCCATGGCTGCTGGACTCCATGAACTCGGGAAGAACATCAAGAAGCAGAGGGAGGAGACACAAACTGGGAAGAAGTGTAACCTTCAAGGCATGTCCCCAAGCACCCTACTTCTGCCAGCCAGGTTCTACTTCCAAAAGTTCCACAGCTTCCCACAGTAGCACTGCCAATAAGGGGAGCGCTTAATCACTCACATTTCCTATAGAAACAAGAACAAGTAGACTCAAAGAGAAAGCCTGTCTCAAAAACCAAGAAGAAGGAGGAGGAAGAAGAGGAGGAGGAAGAGGAAGAGAAGGAGGAGGAGGAAGAGGAGGAGAGGAGTCAAATCCAACCCTTATCTACAGAGGGAAGATGTTACATAAACAGGTATTGTTTGCACTAGCTAAGCCTGGTGGACTCCATTCACAGCATGGAACACACAGAGCACTCACTTCCAAATGCAGGATATATGTGCACACACTCATGTCACGTAAATGAGACCATTCAGGATGTATGCTTATGTGTTTACTTACACAAGGGCACTCAGCAGCCCAACATATGTGAGAAAAGTAAAGGCAAAACTTCCACCTCCAAAGAGCATTCTCCTCATAGTTGAAGACAAAACTCACTCTTCGCATTAGCACAAAACCCTCCCTCTAATCTTTTGTGAGAGCCAAAGTCACATTTCGGTTTTTGTTTTGTTTTGTTTTGTTGCGTGGTTGGTTTTTGAGACAGTGTTTCTTTGTGTAGTTTTTTTGGTGCCTGTCCTGGATCTCACTCTGTAGACCAGGCTGCCCTTGAACTCACAGAGATCTGCCTGGTTCTGCCTCCTGAGTGCTGGGATTAAATTCCCCTAAACAAGTTTGGTTGACCTAACTGCACTGGATGTGCTTGATCATGTGGGCAAGAGGCATGCAGACAGGAAGTGCATCAGGATGTATGCTTGCCCTGATTGGACATAGGCAAGAGGTACACAGGGAGGAAGTAGTATGTCAAGCTATATGCTTGCCACTGACTGGACCTGAAGGGAAATACTGTGGCCTTATGGGTTTGTCTTTTTAAGCCTCTGCAAAATGTGACTCCTGGCCATTTTCTGGAAATCCAGGAATGGACCTGGCCAGAGTCCATTGTCCTAATCAGTGTCTAATTAAAGCTTGCTTCAAATTTGGCTCAAAATTGTGGTAGTGGTCTTATTCTCCTCCGGCAGGATTAACATCTCCCCTTGCTTGTACAAGTCAAAGATTTCTTTGGGGGTCACCATGTAATGCACAAATAACATTTCATTTTTATTTAAAATCATAAAAATTTTCAGTATAACTTTTTCATTTCTCATGTTGTTTTTTTTATAATATACGGAATCATCATCCTTGCCACAAAAACTTTTCCTCTCAACTTTTCTAGGTAACACAATTTCTGCTAAGTTAATAGGATTTTTCCCAAATCAGATGTGATGGCTCAAATCTGCAATTCCAGCCCTCGGGAGGCTAAGGCAGGAGAATTACAACGCTTGAGACCAGCCTGAGATACAGAATGAGACCCTGTCTCAAGACACACACACAGGGTCGGGGGGTTCGTTTTCATTTCTTTTAGCCTGCACCTTGATGCTTGACAAGTGTCACTTAAATTGGTCTGAAAACAAAACGCTGGTGGAAATAAGTAAGAGCTGGGCTGTAGTTAGTGCTCAGTCGGTAAAGCAGTCGTCCAGCACACGTGAAGCACCAGGTGCAATCCCAGCACTGCATGAACTGCCCTTGGCACTGCGGCCCTGTAACCCCAGGACTTGGGAGATAGAGAAGGATCAGAAGTTCAAGGATCTTGGATATGTAGCAAGTTTGAGGTCAGCCTGGGATACAAGGGAGCCAGAAAGAGAGAGAGAGGAGGGAAGGGGAGAGGAGAGGAGAGGAGCAGAAAGGAAGGGAAGGAAGGAAGAAGGCTGGAAAGCCGTCTAGAGAGTACTAATTTTTACACGAGGTAATTTATTACTACAGTAGGTTGTTTACACCTTCACAGTATCCCATCCTCAGCTAATCACCTTCATTACAGAAATCTACCGGGCAGGAGAAGGCACTTTGTCAGTTTTGTTGTGAGGAAACTAGAGAAGCCGATAGTCATGGATCCAGTATCTCTAGTAGCACACCTTGAGGATAAGGGCAAGGGAAATTCAAATATTCATTTAAATATTTATCTCAGAGGTTTAACCAAGGAACAAACAAAACCCAGGGTAAAAGTGCGTGTGCCGGGGAAGTAAACCAGAGGAAAAACTGGAAAAGTAAAGCTTGTAAAGCATAGGAAGCCATCAGAAACTGTTCAGATAAGTTCTGCGAATGTGGGGATGGTGTCTGGAATGAAGAAATCAAGACCAAGGAGAAGCATAAATCCAGGTCAGAAACACAGGCGACTGACCTAGGATTACAGCTCCCAGTGTGTGTGCCAACAGAACACAGGCTGCTGGAGCTCACAGAAGTGTCTGAGATACTTTAATCTGTATCTTAAATTTTGGAAAACAGATACAGCTGTCACAGAATACACAAATGTCTACAATTAAACTGTGTGGGCATGTATACTTTTCCCTTCCTTTTTCTTCTGAGGGCTGAAATACCTAAGAAATAGAATAGTTAGGTATCTTTGCTATCACTGCTGGGTGTAATTACACACCTTTAATCCCAGCACTTGGATGGCAGAGGCAGGCAGATCTCTGAGTTCAAGGCCAGCCTGGTCTACAGAGTAAGCTCTAGGACAGCCAGGGCTATATACAGACTCTCTCTCTCTTTCTCTCTCTCTCTCTCTCTCTCTCTTCTCTCTCTCTCTCTCTCTCTCTCTCTCTCTCTCTCTCTCTCTGTGTGTGTGTGTGTGTGTGTGTGTGTGTGTCTCTATTTCTCTCTTTCTCTAGTATAATATTATATTAATGTAATTTTACATATATATATAATATTTCTTTGCTGAGGATATGGGGGGATCAGAACTTCTACATTAGAAACATGCCAGGCAAGGGCAAAGATGCAGCTACTCAGGTGAGAATTAGAAGATTTCATGGGAAACCAGAGTAGAACAAAAGCAAGGGACCAGGGCCTCCAGCATCTATGTACCGAGTGACACAGCTGAGGCCTTTATTCTCAGCCCTGGCTTTACAGGCCCTTGTTTTTTCTCTCTCTCTCTGAATTCATCTCAGAGCCCTGTAAAGTCAGCAGATCTTGCTTTAAAATCAGTGACTATCAACTGTGGGGCATGGTGGCACACACTTTTAATCCTAGCCCTGAGGAAGCAGAAACAGGTGGGTGTCTGTGAGTTCCAGGACAGTCTGGACTACACAGAGAGACTGTCAGGAATGAAAGGGAAAAATAAAGAAAAGGAAGGAAGGAAGAGAAGAAGGAAGGGAGGGAGGGAGGGAGGAAAGAGGGAGAGAGGGAGGGAGGGAGGGAAGGAAGGAAGGAAGGACATCTTCAAAATAAAGCAGAGCCTTTATGAGTGAACATATTTAAATGAAAAACTCACTATTTCTGATTTCTCTGTTGCTGTCTAGATGTTTCATCAAAAATGAATTCCAGCTCAAAAACACATGCAGAGTCACGTCTGCATCTGACACCTTTGTCTCTTCATTGCCTTGGTTTTTAATAATGGCTCTTAATAATTCAAGAATTTTAGCTTTTTCTGAGAAACTCATAGTCTAAGAAAAACAGACAAACATTTAATGGCGGTAACAAAACATGAAGGATGGTGCTAGAGCATTTGAGACAGCTTTCAGAAATTACGTTAAAAATGGTCTTCCATGAGAAAGAACGGGGAAGATGACTGCAGGCAGCAATGAGTGTGTGTGGCTGAACATACAGAAACAGCCCCTGCTAGACTGTCATTTCCAAGAAGTAAATAGTAATGACATTTGGTTACAGAGCAAGAGTTTCTCTTATTTTCTGAACTTTAACAATACACAAGGTATTCACTAAAGATTAGGAATTCCTCCTAACCAGCTGTTTTAGTTTCGACCACACAAAAGTTGTAGTGCCCCTTTAAGGAAAAGTTGCAAAATAGAGATCGTGGAGGAATAGGGGAAAAGACTGTGGAAGTGAGTCTCCAGGCTCTGGGTCACCGTGTGACAAGAATACACTATTCCATCCGTATCTCTGGGAGACTCGGGACCACAGCATTTTGCCCACGTGGCCAAAAGGCAGAATTTCCCTGGTTGCAGATGATGACAAACCAAATATTTAAACATCAAGCAGACTCCAAGGTCAGAGAAAACAGCTAATGTTTGGGCAAATCAATCACTTGAAACTTCTCATCTGTGAAACAGAAAACTGCCTGTCTCTCGGTACTTTTGTGCAGATCAACTCATATTGTTGCTACATGACCACACATGTTCAGTAACCAAGCAAGAGGCTTAGTCATCCCTTATGTCCTATATAATCCCTGAGCTGCATGGTGGTGTAATTTACACAGTGTGATCACGCAGTCTATGTGCATGCATGGCAGAGCTCCTAAGGCCAAATGTTCACGTGCGGGGGCATCCATAAAAAGCAGTTCACAGACTCCTCCCCTCCTCTTCTCCTTCTTCCTCTCTCTCCATGAATAACCTTCCATAGGCCTAAAGCACATTCCCCTCTGTTCCTTCTAATAAACTCCTACAGTGGGTTTTGTCATACCTCCTGGCTTTTCTCTCACAGCAAACAGTGCCGCTTAATGAATAATACAGCACCACATGAAACTAACACTTGTAGGTAAAGAATGTAGGATAGTGTTGATGACGATATAGGCCATATATATTCACATGTCTAATTGACACACAGATGTTTGTTTGCTCCCTTGATTTAGAGAGACCGTACGATCCCATTTGCCATTTGTTTGCTCTGAAAACCTATACAGCTAAAAGCTTTGAGTGCACAGAATGTGGTGTCAGAATTCCAACTTTTTGAATTCTAAATGAGTAGGACTTTTTAACACACGTTCCAAATGTGAACATTTCATATTGGCAGTTACTTCCAAATAAGCTATTTTTTTGAATGATTCTTATACTGGGTTCAGAAATTGTGCTGAGAAATCCCTCCTTAGGGCTCTAAACTCTAGCAACTGACTGAAATCTAAGCAAAGGTTTCCTATTCTGTGTTTTTCCAGCCAGTTTCTAATTCCATCCCTAAAGACAACCAGGGAGCCTTCTCAGAAAACAAGCCTGTGTCAAGTTCCGCTCTGTCCCACACTAAGGCTTTCCTTTAGATGGAACAAAGTCTGAGTAATACAGCACGTGTTTCTGAAACGTCCCCAGTCCCTACAGCTTCCGGAATCCTCCTCAGGATCCACTAAGACCAGCCAAGTTAGCGAAGCCAACAGTCCTCCACTACCCTCCCCGGCATCCCTCCCACCACGCCCTTCGGTAACCTTGGTTACAGTCACGCCCTCCTCCGTAGCTGCCCAATCATAAAGGTCTGAGGTCTGACTTCACAGAAAACAGCTAAAGAAGTGAAAGAGCCAAAATCTTGATTTGGTTCATTTTCTTGGCTGTTCAGTGCTTTTTCACTGATGAAAACGGCCTGTGCGTGCAATAGGAAAAACTGGAGGCGATGGATCCGACCCCTGGTCACACTTATTTATATAGTTATAATTTTAATATTTGTTACGTTGTGTATTTGGAAATTGCATACAGCAGAAAAGGTAAGAGAGTCCAGCACCTCTACCCTTTCTTAGTCTGTTTGACAGAATCCCTTTGTCAGCCTTTAATGCTTGGGGGTCAGAAAAACATTTCATCTCTGAACATTAAACAGACCCGTCTGATCTCACTTTGCCGCTACAAGTGGAGGTGGGACCAGGTGGAGAAAAATAGTTAATGTTGCTGCTTAGAATGCTTCGCAGATACCCATCAGTTCCCAGAAAACTATTCTTGAAATCATATCTGCTGTGCAGATATAGGGCTTGACCAGATCAGATAAACTACCTTGAAAGCTACGTTCTGGATTTTATAAGCTTTTAGCCTGCTTCCTGGAACGAAAGGATTCCCGTTAGTTGGACTTTGCTAATTGTTTTTACGTTTGAAGTTCCGTCTTTTGTTTGTTTCTTTCTTTAATGAGATAAAGTCTCGTGTAGACCGGCTGTTTTGGGACTTGCTTTGTAGCCTAGGATGGTCCTCCAACGTCCACATTCTCAGTGCTTCTGTTTATTCAACGCTGGGGATGGAACCCAGGGCTTTCTTCATTTGAGGCAAGCAAGCATTCTACCAACTGAGTTATGCTGGCCACTTGAAGTTACTCCTCAGTCAAAGCAAAAGTTTTACAAAAGTTCCTCGTGTATTTGTTTCTTTTTTTTTTTTATGTATTTGTTGTTGGTGTATTCGTGGGATGGCCCACTTGTGGAGGTCAGAGGCCGGACCAGTTGGGGGAGTTGTTCTTTCCTTCCATCATGAGTGCTGAGTGAGGACTGAGCTCAAGAGATCAGTGCAGTGTTGGAGGCAAGCCCCTTACCTGACTCATCTCTCCGGCAGCCTTTTGTTACTTGTTGATGTCACAACATGACATCATGTTGTGACATTACTAAAGTATTACAAGCAGAATAACTAACATATCCGTAATATATGTATAAAATGAACTTAGAATTATTAATAATAACCAGAAAGTACTTTATTATTTTAGAAGAGTTATGACATACCACGCACATGACCCCCCGCTTTTGAGTGTGGAAAATATTTTAGTTAAATAATGTGTCCAAATGTGTCTGGAGGGTTATTTTGTTCACTAAACTTTTGTTGGCTTTCTTATTATAGTCCATATAGTTATTTAAGACTCTTACGATATGACATTAAGTATTTCTCATTTGTTCAGTTTTTTGTTATTTAAAATATGTCCACCTAAATTTAGGTATAGCAATCATAATATAAATATAATTTTCTCACTTAGTGTTCCTTGGAGTACTTAATTCACTTAGTATTCTCTTAGCTGTGAGCTTCAAGCGTAGTTTGAAAGTGCCATGAACCTTTAAGACCAATTCTAATCTGCGGTGTAAACTGCTAACACCCCAAGTTGAGTCCCTCAAGTTCTGACAGGGATGTTTAATGGAGGACGTGCGGGTGAGCCTGTCAAATAATGCACTTGGATATGCAAGTCTGGACCTCAGAACAGTTTCAACTGCAGGTACACGTCTTGTTTAATCTACTCTCTGCCATAATAAAGGCCGTAAACTGGGCTGTGGAAGACGGCTCAGCAGGTGGAGCAATAACCAGGAAACCCGACCACCTGAGTTCCCTCTCTGTAACCCACCTGAATGGCATCTATGGCAAGATGGGAGGTGGACACAGAATTGCCTGGAAGCTTGCCAGCCAGCTAGCCTCCACTGTGCAGCACAGCAGCAGAAACAAGAGACCCTGGTTCCTAAGCTGGAAGGAGAGCTGACTTCCCAGAGCTGACCTCTGACCTCCACACATGCACACCTGCACTCACACACACAGAAGCACATGTGTATACCATGAACTGAGTGCCTTCAAGAGGAATTTGTTTTGTCACAGTCTTGAAAATGATTTTGGAGTCAGATATCCTGGGGGCCAGAAGGTTGCTGTCTAGGGAGGGTACTCTCAGGTTGCAGATGGCCATACTCTTGCTGAATCCTCAGGTGGTTGAACAATCTCATTTTGAGATCGCCAGCCCTATGAGACTATGACCTCATTTCATCTAAGTCCCCATCAGCTTTATCTCCAAATATGGCTGTTTGCATTAGGGGTTAAGTTCCGACCTCTGAAAGGGGAACACACCTAGGTACTAATGGTCAGACTTTAGACAGTGTCTGCAGTTAAAGAATGCTTGAGACCAAGGACACAGAGAAGGAACAGCAAAGACCTGGCACCGACATTTCCCAGGAATTCACAAGGAACCAATGAAGTGAATGCCCGGGAGGAGGGTTTCAAGGGGACATTCTGAATACTGTCCACTCTTGCCAACCTGCCTGTCACTCTTCACAAGTAGAAAGGTCAGTGGGAGCTTAGTGATCACTGAAGCTGGAGGACCAAACCCAGAACAGAATTGTTGAAGTACGAATGTGTAGTGGAAACTTAGAATCCGGAGAATATATGAGTTTTGAAGATTTTGACTCCGAAGGAGCCTGAGAAATGATAGCACAATAGGTGGAGGGGACTGAGAAGTTTAAAGGAAGGTTTTGTTTTTGTGTTCAAGGTTAGAGGCTTAACTGGAGCATTTCCTCAAGATAGCTTATAAACAGCAAACAAGAATCAGATACAGAAAGCAAATAACACACTAGGAATGGGCAAAATATTATGTAAATTTTTTTTTTTTTTTTTTTTGATGAAGAGGAGGAGGAGGGTTCTTTTGTCAGGCTGTCCTGGAGCTCACAGAGACCTTCTGCCTCCCAAGTTACTGGGACTAAAGGTGTGTGCTACCACACTCTGTAACACCCTCTTCTGACCTCAGCAGGTACCCACACTTACACATGCACATATTCACACAGACACATACATAGAATTTACTAAAAAGTAAATCTTTTTTTAATTGCTACTAATTATTTGGGAAATACAAAGCAGTATTAGTAATCTAATGAAAATTTAAGACAAAAATATTGATCTTTATAGTTTTAATGTCAGAATCTAAACCAATGTGTTCTTTTGTTTTTCAAGGTTGGAATACACACTAAAGCATGGTTTATTGCTGGTATGTTCATGCTGGTGACGGTACAAGTATCCTTCTGGGGGATTCTGCAACACTTGGTGCATTTCACACAACCTGAACTTCAAAAACCTATTATGAGGTCAAATCTTAATGTATTTGATATTACTACTATTGACTGACTTAAATCATAAACATATTAAGTGTTTTTTATGTTTTACTTTCTGTAGGATTCTTTGGATGGTCCCAATATACAGTTTAGATAGTGTAAGTATGTTTCATTGTATTGCATTAAGAATTCTTGGGCTGGAGAGATGGCTCATTGGTAAAGAGTACTTTGCTCTTCTAGAGGACCCAGGTTCAATTCCCAGCACCCACATGGCAGCTCACAACTATAATTCCAGTCCCAGGGAACCCAATTTCTGATCTCTGTAGGCACTAGGCATGAACATAGCACATATGCATACATGTAGGCAAAACACTCATGCACATAAAATAATAAAGTAAATAAATATTTTTAAAAAATCTTTTATGACACCTTTTTTTCTGGTTTTCTGAAACAGGGTTTTTCCATGTAGCCCTGGCTGTCCTGGAACTCATACTGTAGACCAGGCTGGCCTCATACTCAGAGACCCACGTGCCTCTGTCTCCCCAGTGAGTGCTGGGATCAAAGGCGAGCGCCACAACCACCTTGCTTCTCTTCTGACACTTAACTATGCTTACTAAAGAATGCTTAATAGCCAGGCAGCAGTGGCACATGCCTTTAATCCCAGCACTCGGGAGGCAGAGCCAGGCAGATCTCTGTGAGTTCGAGGCCAGC
This sequence comes from Peromyscus eremicus, assembly GCF_949786415.1. Classification (NCBI taxonomy): domain Eukaryota; kingdom Metazoa; phylum Chordata; class Mammalia; order Rodentia; family Cricetidae; genus Peromyscus; species Peromyscus eremicus. The sequence continues at coordinate 117,600,101 of NC_081420.1, read as the reverse complement.
CTGGTCTACAGAGCAACATCCAGAACAGGCACCAAAACTATACAGAGAAAGCCTGTCTCAAAAAACCAAAAAAAATGCTTAATAAAGTAATAAACACAAAATATTGACTTTTAAAAAGAGATTGGTAGTGAAATTTTTCATGTTTTTTTGTGTTTTTGTTTTAGTTTTAGTTTTTTTTTTTTTTTTTTTTTGAGACAGGGTTTCTCTGTGTAGCCCTGGCTGTCCTGGAACTAACCCTGGAGACCAGGCTGGACTCAAACTCAGAGATCCTCCTGCCTCTGCCACCTGAGTGCTGGGATCAAAGGTATGCACCACCACAACCCAGATTTTTCTTTCTTTCTGTTTTTACTTATTATTTGTTTTTATATTTTTGAGACAGGGTCTCACTATGTAGTTCTGGCTGTCCTGGAACTCACTATGTAGAGCAGGTTGGGCCCGAACTCACAGAGAGCCCCCTGCCTCTGTTTCCCAAGTGCTGGGATTAAAGCCATGCACCACTGCAACTTGGCCAAGTTCACTTATTTTAGTGTTGGTAAGGAAGATATTATAATGAAAAATGCAGATATTTCAAGTATTTTTAATATGTAACTGTTTTCCTTGCTCACTTGCTTAAATTTAAGATTAGGCTCTTAATCTTTTAAAGAATGAAATATTGTAATTACCCTCATCCATACGTAGCCACAAGAGGATACTTTCCACCCCAGGCATCAAAATGTGCTGATGCTCAGTTCCCTTATATAAAATGGTTAGCATCAGCATAGTGTGTCCCCTGTCCTTATGGTCAGCTCTAGATGGTTGATGACACCTGATAGAATATCAGTGCCATAGGCAGGTAAGGGGACCTCCATGAGTTCGAGGCCAGAGTGCAGACCTGGGGTCAGGGGCTGTTACAAATATTTCTGCTCCAGGGTTGGCTGAACCCATAGATGCAGACTCTCATAAGGATGCTGATTGTTCACTATCATGCTTTTTAGTTACTAAGTCTTTTATTTGTACCCCACTCCACCCCAAAAAAGAAAATAAAAGGAAAAAACACTTTCCACAGTAGACACAACTAAAGAAAATGGCTTTAGCCAGATGTGGTGTTGCATCCCTTTAATCCCATCACTCAGGTGGAACTCTTAAGTTGGAGGCCAGCCTGGTCTACATAGTGAGTTGCAGAACCCCCAGGTTACATAGACCCTATCAGGGAAAAAAAAAAAAAAAAAAAGAAAAGAAAAAAGAAAAAAAATGTCTTCAGTAGCATTTTCTGAATCAGTAGCATTTCTCTTTAACATCTGTGCTTTTCCATAGTGGTTGGCCTTAAAATTCCCCAAAGTTGGAATATATGCCGATACCTGTAGAGACTGCTATGAAGCTTACACCATTTATAACTTTATGATCTTCCTTACAAATAATTTAACAATTCGGATCCTGAATATAATGTTACACCTGGAAGCAAAAGATCAGCAACAGCATCCCATTCCACTCTGCTGGTGTCCACCATTGGCGATGGGAGAGTAAGTGTGTTTGGTTTTAACGGGCCTCTGTGTGGGTCTGAAATATCAGTCAGCTCTCTGCAAGGGGTGGGGACAGTAGGCAGAGCCCTTACACTATGTAGCACGTAATACAGTTTGAAAGATAATAAAATACATTTTTACAATGTACATGTTGAGAGGTTTTTTTTATTTATTTTTACATTGCTTACCCCAATAGAAAAGTTCATCAATGTAATGAGGGAGAAAACCTTAGAAAATGTTTAATCAGCATCATTTTTACAGTTGGGAATTGGAGCCTAAATGATCATGCACATGATCATGCAGCTAATTGTCTTGTACTTGTCTCCCTGCTGAGACAAAGTCACTGACAAAAGCAACTTAGGAACACAGTTGAGGGTGCAGTCCCTTATGGTGGGAAAGGCACATGGCAGGTGCATGACGTCATACTGCATCTGCTGTCAGGAAGCAGAGAGGAAAGCCGGAACTCAGCTCACTGCCTCGTGTTCAGTCCAGGGCCCCAGCCTGTGGATGGCCACCCACCCTCAGGGTGGTTTGCCTTGTCCCAGGAAATCTTTCTGTAAACACATTCACCAGGAAGCTGTATCCTAAATGTCAATGCTTTATACACATGCATGTGCACAAGCTCACAGTTCATTTGTGCCTCCGTTTTTCTCCTGTGTTAGTTAGAGCCATCACTATCAATTCTATCAGCAAAGTTCCTGAGACAATCAGTTTTATTTGACTCACAGACTCAGGTCATTTGGTCCTGTTGATTTGCAGTGTATCATGGCAAGAGTGGGAAACAGGAAAAGACCAAGGTCCCAGCACCTTCTTCTGTTCCTTCTGTTCTGGGTTACACTATAGTGGAGCTGAAGGGAGGCTTTAGGAGATAAAGTTATTAAATATTTTCAAAATGCTCTTCAGATTCCATGTTGCCACCACATTCTTACCCTACTATCATTTAGGAGGACGAAATTGGCAGGATTCAATATAATTAGTGTCAGCTGTCAGCGTGATTTTAATTTGGAGGCTTTGCCATGTTCTGATGCCACTGAATAGTTGAGATGTTATGTTCTCTTTCTTTGCAGAACGCTGCTCTTTCGATGCAAACTAGGAGTGCTGCAGTACACTGTGATCAGACCAATTACCACTCTTATAGCATTGTAAGTATGGCCTTCCCTTAGCTTTTTTTCTTTTATCTTCATGATACATGACTGGGAATATAGCTCAGTTGATAAGAGTGTTTGCCTTGTATGCACAAAGCCCTGGGTTTAATTCTCAACAAGATAGAAACCAAGTGAAGTGATTCATGGCAAATAATCCTAGCACTTGAAGGTAGAGGCAGAAGAATTGAGAGTTTAATGCCAGACTAGGCCCTATCTTAAAAACTAATCTATATTCTTAAATGGAAAAAACAAATAGAAAAACAATGTTGATTAATAGTGTAAATACATATATAAAAGCTGGATTCCATTACAATGAACAATGCAAAGGATTGCCACGATTTTCACATTCTTTGAGAGCAGACTATACAACACATCAGAAAAACCAAAATTAGGCTTACTAAAGTAAACAGACTTACTGAAGTAAACAGACTTTACTAAAGTAAACAGACTCTAAATTTTAAGTGTTGCTACCACTACACCTTAAGAATGTGTTCAGGGCTGGAGAGCACTCAGTGGAGCACTCAGTGTTAACAGCACTTGGTACTCTTGCAGAGGTTTAGTGAAATCTAGTTCCAGAGTATCCAGTGCCCTTTTCTGGTCACCAAGGGCATTGCATGCACATTGTGCACAGTATACATGCAGGTAAAACATTCATATGCATAAAATAAGTCTCTAAAGGGTATGTATTAAGATACGGGTTTACTTGGTCAGTCATAAAGTTGATTTTTGCCATTTTTAAGGGTATGTGAGATGGTTGGTGTCTACGATGAAGGGAAATTTGGTTTCTCCAGTGCAAGGACTTACTTGGTTATAAGAAATTATTTGTCACAACTAGTAAGTAAATCTTCATTCTTCTTAATTGTACTAAATTTGTTTCTGTTGCTAAATATTATCAGGCACTATTTCTTGAGGAAAAATTACCTTTTACTTTGTACATGGAACTTGAAACAGCTTTAATGTATACCTTTATACAATATAGAAGTACAGTAATATGTTCATGAATGATTTGGTGACTTACATGCAGAGCTGTTTGCTCTTGTGACCACACAGCCTTGTGGGGATAGGCATGGTGTGCCTTCTAAACAAACAAAACATAATGCAATCAGCCTATTCAGTGAGAGGAAAAAGTCTAATTGGCATGAGAGAATAGAGTTTAAATAAAAACAGAAGAGTTCACCAGGCAGTGGTGGTGCACACCTTTAATCGCAGCACTTGGGAGGCAGAGGCAGGCAGATCTCTGAGTTTGAGGCCAGCCTGGTCTACAAAGTGAGTTCCAGGACAGCCAGGGCTATACAGAGAAACCTTGTCTCAAAACACGAAAGAAAGAAAGAAAGAAAGAAAGAAAGAAAGAAAGAAAGAAAGAAAGAAAGAAAGAAAGAAAGAAAGAAAGAAAGAAAGAAAAAAGAGAGAGAGAGGAAGGGAGGAAAGAGGGAGAGGAGAGAGAGAGAGAGAGAGAGAGAGAGAGAGAGAGAGAGAGAGAGAGAGAGAGGAGAAAGAAAAAAAGAAAGAGGGAGAGAGGGAAGGAAGGAAGGAAGGAAGTTTATAATGGAAATAAATGAGGTCTGTCTCCAGAGCTTTCTCTCATGTTCATCTCCATGACCAGCAGTCTTTTTTCTGGGAATGTACTCTAAAGAAATGGTAGAAGTGTTTTTGCCTTCTGGGATGTAATGCCCATTATAAGAAAGGACTGGAAACACTCTAAACCCGGTGGACATAGTTTGGTCTTCCCATTGGCATTTAGACAGATACTAAAAGTAAACCTTATGAAACATACACAAAAGTTAGCTACTTTCAGTTGAAAAAGATATTGGGGAACAAAATTTCATTTTAGTTCATGACAGATATTAGAAAATTGGGTTATGACTGTGGAATGTGCCTGGAGTGTTTGCCTATCACACAGCCCTGGGTCAGATCCCAGCATAAGGGTCACAGTTCCTATGTACAGAGAAATGGCTCAGTGTTAAGAGTCTGTTTTTAATGGTACTAGAGCTAGAACCCAGGGCCCGGGAGTGTGTGACATGCACCCTGGGTGGTCCTGCTCCAGTGCAAGGGTCTGAACTTGGTTCTTGCTTTACTGCTCTCAGATCCTGAAGTATTTTAAATGAGCATAAAGTATCTCCTGGTCTTAATGGGGAAAGTAAGCTTCCAGAAATGCTTCTTGCTGTTGAAATGCTGGTTGGTTATTATAACTGACTCTAAAGACGTGGGCACTTATTTTAAGAAGTAAGGCCAGTTGGACTTACACACTGCTCTCAAGGAAATTGGTTTGTGTGATGCAGATTTCATGATCACAGTTTTGCTGAAACTCTACTTATTTAACGTGTTGCCTTATAAACTGTGTGTGTGTGTTGTGTAAATGTTACACGAGAGACTAGCTAATAATAATAATCAAGTTTTTATAAAAGTGGTGGTAATTTGTGTTGCCTTTTTTTTTTTTTGACTGAAGGAAACCTTTCATTCATATCATTTGTTTATTGCTTTGAGTTCCAGTATGTGAACACTTAGAAACATATTCAGGAAAAATGTTACATACCTCTCTTGAGAAATCTCACATATATGCATCTTCAGCAACATATTAAAAGCACTAGCCGGGCGGTGGTGGTGCACGCCTTTAATCCCAGCACTCAGGAGGCAGAGCCAGGCAGATCTTTGTGAGTTCGAGACTGGCCTACCAAGTGAGTTCCAGGAAAGGCGCAAAGCTACACAGAGAAAGCCTGTCTCGAAAAACCAAAAAAAAAAAAAAAAAAGCACTAAAACGTCAGTAGACTCTGATTTCGGCCTTAAGGAAAGGTTCTGTCACTGTCTTCCTCACAACCTTCTGTAACTTCAGATCCAAGTGGTTCTAATGGCCTCTTCTAGTATCTGCAGATATTGCACATGTATCATATACATACATGCAGGCAAAATGCATGTATGCAGAATGTTGAATGTTGCTTTTGTTTCTAGATTGTCATGTGCTGCCTCCTGCTGTTTTACAACGTGCTGAAGGAAGAGCTTAGCCCTATAAAACCCGTTGGCAAATTTCTTTGTGTCAAACTTTGTGTCAAGCCTTTGTCTTGTTTTGGTAAGTACTGCTTGCTCTTAAATATTCTCATTTTATAAATGCCAATAAAACTGTTGGTTAAGGGAGTTTTTTAAATAATGTGAATACAATGCCAGGCTCAGTGGTGCCTGTCTGTAATCCCAGCTCTTGGAAGACTGAGGCAGGACTACCATTCAAGGCCAACCTGAACTAGGAAGATGCCTTTGGGGCTGGAGAGAGGCTCAGCAGTTAAGAGAGTGTGCTGCATATCCAGAGGACCGCAGTTTGGTCCCCAGCACCCATGTCTGGCGGCTCACAACCTCATGTAACTCTAGCTCCAAGGGGTCTGAAGTCCTCTTCTGGCCTCTGTGAGCATATGCACATACCTGCAGTCAGACACACACAAGAACGTCATTTTAAAAAAGCCATCCCTTCAGGTATTGTAAGATTTACAAAAACAGGGATGGTGAGATGGCTCAGCAGACAAGAGCGCTTTGCTGCTCTTGCTCAGGACCCAACACTAACAAGATTAGTGGCTCACAACCTTCTGTAACTTCAGATCCAGGTGGTTCTAATGCCCTCTTCTAGTATCTGCAGATACTGCACATGCATCATATACATACATGCAGGCAAAATGCATGCACATTAAAATAAATATTAAATAGTTTTAAAAAGATAAAAAAACAAATAATCTTAGTCATGTGTGGTGGTACATACCTGTAATCCCAGTATTCAGGGCGAGGCAAGAGAATCTCACATTGTGAGTTTGAGGACAGCCTGCTCTATAAAGCAAGTTGTAGACCAGCCTATTGTGCCACATTGTGTTATCTTGTATCTGAACAATCAAAGAAGTAGTCAGATGGCCACTGTGACATTTAAAAGATGAAGATAATTTGAGATAGCCTAAATATCTTGATGCTGGGTGTGGCGGTATGTACCTTTAATCCCAGCACTCCCCGGGGAGGCAGAAGCAGGTGACTCTCTATGAGTTCAAGGCTAGCAGGGTCTACATAGCAAGTTTGAGGCCAGTCCGCTACATAGTGAGACCCTGTCTCAAAATGAATAAATTACCTAAAATCTGTCATAAATAAAACAATATCAATTGGGGAGAAAATATTTAATGACAGGGAATGTTTATCAGTGAGTGTCCTTTAAAACACAAGGTAGGGCTGGAGATCCATCTGTAGCTTAAGTTTTCATGCCTGGCCCACAGTCAGGGCAAATCTCTCTCACCTGCCAGTCCCACAGCCTCAGACCCAACCAAGTAAACACAGAGACTTATATTGCTTTCAAACTGTATGGCCGTGGCAGGCTTCTTTGCTAATTGTTCTTATACCTTAAATTAATCCATTTCCATTAACCTATACCTTGCCACATGGCTCGTGGCTTACCGGCATCTTCACATGCTGTTTCTCATTGTGGTGGCTGGCAGTGTCTCTCTGACTCAGCCTTCCACTTCCCAGCTTTATTCTCCTCCTTGTCCCGCCTACACTTCCTGCCTAGCCAATGGCCAATCAGTGTTTTAATTATTGACTAATTAGCAACACATTTGCCATACAGAACATCCCACAGCACTTCCCCTTTTTTTTTTTTTCCAAAAAGGAAGGTTTTAACCTTAACAAAGTAAAATTACATGTAATTTGGGAATTTGGGCGTAGCATCTCTTACTACTTCCTGCTGGAGGGGGGCGCTGTATCTTATGGGGATACAAAGAAAATTTTAGGATTATGGAATAGTCCATGAGGCTGTATCGTCTGAGCCAGATGCCTTCAAACTGTTCTAGATGTTGGATCATCTGGGCCATGGTGTCATCGGAGACCTTTCAGGGGTTCTTGGCTGGTCAAACCTGATGTATCTTAATCTGGAACAAATCCATAGCCTTTGGCTTTCTGTGGGAACAAAAGCAGAGACTCCTTTCCAAAGTAACATATCCTTTTATCCAAATTTTGAAGTCAAGGTACATTTAAAGTATACATTTTGGCATAACTCAACAGCTTTTACAATCAAATGTTTTTCTGCAGTTAAAAATCCCAAAGACAACACAATCCAGATTCTCTGTGTAATATTCATCCTCACGTGGCTTATTTTTTATATTAATTTTACTGTCTCTTTAAAGACTTTATTTTTTAAAACTATGTATTTGTTTCTATAACTGTATATATCACCTTTTTTGTCTCTTTCAAGCCTACGTAAATTTTAAACACATTGTAAACTATTACATCTGAATCTGTCTTATTGTGAATCTATTGCTTTAAACTGCAGCAGCTGTGGCTGCTGGGTCCGCCCACCTCAGCTTCCCAATATGGCTACGTTTACCACCAGCTCTGGGAGCTATCGTGGGTCTATGCTTTTATCCAAGCAGCGTGTAGCCCAGAAACCTCTTTTTGTTTTGTATTAGCAAAGGCTAAATCCACCACGCAGCTTAATGTGCCACTTGCAGAGGCCTCATTCCTGCCATACTGCAGGTCGAGCGAGCACACCAGGAACCCGCCAGTAGCTCAAACCAGCAGCTGCTGCTGCTCATTTGAGAGAGACAATTAGGAAGCTGTTTTTAGCTCTGTTTTAGAATCTTTTCTCAGGTTTTAGGTGGAAGCTCTTGCCACCACGTTGGACGCCATTTGTAGCTTGAGTTTTCCTGCCTGGCCCACAGTCAGGACAAATCTCTCTCACCTGCCAGTCCCACAGCCGTTCAGACCCAACCAAGTAAACACAAACACTTATATTGCTTACAAACTGTATGGCCATGGCAGGCTTCTTGCTAACTGTTCTTACAGCTTAAATTAATCCATTTCTATAAATCTATACCTTGCCATGTGGCTTGTGGCTTACTAGCATCTTCACATGCTGTTTGTCATGGTGGCGGCTGGCAGTGTCTCTCTGACTCAGCCTTCCACTTCCCAGCTTTATTCTCCTCCTTGTCCCACCTGCACTTCCTGCCTAGCCAATGGCCAATCAGTGTTTTATTTATTGACTAATTAGCAACACATTTGCCATACAGAACATCCCACAGCAGCAAACCTTGGTTTGTCATGTTTTGAAGTGGAAAAAATGTTGAAATATGAATATAATCTGGATTATATTTTAAAAGTTGACACCCTATATAACTTTGAAAATGTTAGCATTTTGAAAAACTAGATTTAAAGCCAAAGATGATAAATATTTTTGTGGCTGTTGTAGGATTTCATCATCTGCATCGAAATGTTCCTTGTGGCCATTGCCCATGTATATTGCCATGTATTCTCCTACAAACCCTACGTGCAAGAGGCAGAGGAAGGCTCTTGCTTTGGCTGTTTCCTGGCCATGTGGCATGTGTCAGATGTCAGAGATGATATTTCTCAACAAGTAAGACGCCTGGGTAAGTAACAGCTGTTTAACTTCTGTGAGTGTGAGTGTGCATATTGGGTGTGTGGGGGGGAGTGTCTGCATGTGTTAGGACAGGATAGGTACTAAGAGTTATAGAAACAGTCAGATCCAGTTTAGCCATTCAGTAGGGCAAAGGAGAAGGAATTCATGAAATTGCACTGCCAGAAGTAATCATTAGCAGTTGAAGGCATACATCATATGCTATAGAGACTTCTGGGACTCGATGGTATTATAATGCAGATATGCTGTGGGCCTGCAGGCTAGCTCTCTGGGGAAAGGCACTTGCTATGCATGCCTAATGAACTTAGTTTAATCCCCAGGACCCCTATATAGGTAGAAGTAGAGAACCAACTCCACAAACCTGTCCTCTGGCACCCTGCCACACCAATCATAAGAAGTAAGCCTTAAAAAGGAAGATAAAACAAAACTGAAATTAATAGGGCCAGTGAAATGGATCAGCAGGAAAAGATGCTTGCCATCACCAACCTGACAGACAGTTGGAGTTCCATCAAAGAGCCCACGAGGTAGATGGAAAGAAATGACTCCTGCAGGCTGTCCTCTGACCTCCACACACACACAACATGTTACATGTGTGCACACACACACACACAGACAGCAATAAATATTATTTTTTTATCCTAGTCATTATCCAGGCATGGTGGCACATACCTTTAATTTCAGCATTTGGGAGGCAGAGGCTGTGTTGGTTAAGGTGGGAGTGATTTCAGATAAGAATACGTGGGAATGGCAGAGTGCGGAAGCTGTGGCCATGGGCCTGCAGGTAAGTAGTGCTGTCAATGAACTCAAGAGGTTTTACTGTTTAAGCTGTTTGACACAGTGGTGCCCCAAATATCCAAACAGTAAGCAAGACTGTTAGCTTGCTCTATGGTGAGGAACAGGAGCCCTAGAGAAACGGCCCATAGGTACTGATTGGTAATGATTTTATTCCTGGTCTACATATTTCTGCATGTTTCCTTTCAGTCCTTGGGAAACAGATTAAGAAATACTTGACTGAGGGAGGGCAAAAGAGACATAAACCTTGGTTTGTCATGTTTTGAAGTGGAAAAAATGTTGAAATATGAATATAATCTGGATTATATTTTAAAAGTTGACACCCTATATAACTTTGAAAATGTCAGCATTTTGAAAAACTAGATTTAAAGCCAAAGATGATAAATATTTTTGTGGCTGTTGTAGGATTTCATCATCTGCATCGAAATGTTCCTTGTGGCCATTGCCCATGTACATTGCCATGTATTCTCCTACAAACCCTACGTGCAAGAGGCAGAGGAAGGTTCTTGCTTTGGCTGTTTCCTGGCCATGTGGCATGTGTCAGATGTCAGAGATGATATTTCTCAACAAGTAAGACGCCTGGGTAAGTAACAGCTGTTTAACTTCTGTGAGTGTGAGTGTGTATATTGGGCGGGGTCGGGGGGGGGGGGGGGGGGGGCGAGTGTCTGCATGTGTTAGGACAGGATAGGTACTAAGAGTTATAGAAACAGTCAGATCCAGTTTAGCCATTCAGTAGGGCAAAGGAGAAGGAATTCATGAAATTGCACTGCCAGAAGTAATCATTAGCAGTTGAAGGCATACATCATATGCTATAGAGACTTCTGGGACTCGATGGTATTATAATGCAGATATGCTGTGGGCCTGCAGGCTAGCTCTCTGGGGAAAGGCACTTGCTATGCATGCCTAATGAACTTAGTTTAATCCCCAGGACCCCTATATAGGTAGAAGTAGAGAACCAACTCCACAAACCTGTCCTCTGGCACCCTGCCACACCAATCATAAGAAGTAAGCCTTAAAAAGGAAGATAAAACAAAACTGAAATTAATAGGGCCAGTGAAATGGATCAGCAGGAAAAGATGCTTGCCATCACCAACCTGACAGACAGTTGGAGTTCCATCAAAGAGCCCACGAGGTAGATGGAAAGAAATGACTCCTGCAGGCTGTCCTCTGACCTCCACACACACACAACATGTTACATGTGTGCGCACACACACACAGCCAGCAATAAATATTATTTTTTTATCCTAGTCATTATCCAGGCATGGTGGCACATACCTTTAATTTCAGCATTTGGGAGGCACAGGCTGTGTTGGTTAAGGTGGGAGTGATTTCAGATAAGAATACGTGGGAATGGCAGAGTGCGGAAGCTGTGGCCATGGGCCTGCAGGTAAGTAGTGCTGTCAATGAACTCAAGAGGTTTTACTGTTTAAGCTGTTTGACACAGTGGTGCCCCAAATATCCAAACAGTAAGCAAGACTGTTAGCTTGCTCTATGGTGAGGAACAGGAGCCCTAGAGAAACGGCCCATAGGTACTGATTGGTAATGATTTTATTCCTGGTCTACATATTTCTGCATGTTTCCTTTCAGTCCTTGGGAAACAGATTAAGAAATACTTGACTGAGGGAGGGCAAAAGAGACATAAACCTTGGTTTGTCATGTTTTGAAGTGGAAAAAATGTTGAAATATGAATATAATCTGGATTATATTTTAAAAGTTGACACCCTATATAACTTTGAAAATGTCAGCATTTTGAAAAACTAGATTTAAAGCCAAAGATGATAAATATTTTTGTGGCTGTTGTAGGATTTCATCATCTGCATCGAAATGTTCCTTGTGGCCATTGCCCATGTATATTGCCATGTATTCTCCTACAAACCCTACGTGCAAGAGGCAGAGGAAGGCTCTTGCTTTGGCTGTTTCCTGGCCATGTGGCATGTGTCAGATGTCAGAGATGATATTTCTCAACAAGTAAGACGCCTGGGTAAGTAACAGCTGTTTAACTTCTGTGAGTGTGAGTGTGTATATTTGGGGAGGGGGGAGTGTCTGCATGTGTTAGGACAGGATAGGTACTAAGAGTTATAGAAACAGTCAGATCCAGTTTAGCCATTCAGTAGGGCAAAGGAGAAGGAATTCATGAAATTGCACTGCCAGAAGTAATCATTAGCAGTTGAAGGCATACATCATATGCTATAGAGACTTCTGGGACTCGATGGTATTATAATGCAGATATGCTGTGGGCCTGCAGGCTAGCTCTCTGGGGAAAGGCACTTGCTATGCATGCCTAATGAACTTAGTTTAATCCCCAGGACCCCTATATAGGTAGAAGTAGAGAACCAACTCCACAAACCTGTCCTCTGGCACCCTGCCACACCAATCATAAGAAGTAAGCCTTAAAAAGGAAGATAAAACAAAACTGAAATTAATAGGGCCAGTGAAATGGATCAGCAGGAAAAGATGCTTGCCATCACCAACCTGACAGACAGTTGGAGTTCCATCAAAGAGCCCACGAGGTAGATGGAAAGAAATGACTCCTGCAGGCTGTCCTCTGACCTCCACACACACACAACATGTTACATGTGTGCACACAGACACAGACAGCAATAAATATTATTTTTTTATCCTAGTCATTATCCAGGCATGGTGGCACATACCTTTAATCTCAGCATTTGGGAGGCAGAGGCTGTGTTGGTTAAGGTGGGAGTGATTTCAGATAAGAATACGTGGGAATGGCAGAGTGCGGAAGCTGTGGCCATGGGCCTGCAGGTAAGTAGTGCTGTCAATGAACTCAAGAGGTTTTACTGTTTAAGCTGTTTGACACAGTGGTGCCCCAAATATCCAAACAGTAAGCAAGACTGTTAGCTTGCTCTATGGTGAGGAACAGGAGCCCTAGAGAAATGGCCCATAGGTCCTGATTGGTAATGGTTTTATTCCTGGTCTACATATATCTGCATGTTTCCTTTCAGTCCTTGGGAAACAGATTAAGAAATACTTGACTGAGGGAGGGCAAAAGAGACATAAACCTTGGTTTGTCATGTTTTGAAGTGGAAAAAATGTTGAAATATGAATATAATCTGGATTATATTTTAAAAGTTGACACCCTATATAACTTTGAAAATGTCAGCATTTTGAAAAACTAGATTTAAAGCCAAAGATGATAAATATTTTTGTGGCTGTTGTAGGATTTCATCATCTGCATCGAAATGTTCCTTGTGGCCATTGCCCATGTACATTGCCATGTATTCTCCTACAAACCCTACGTGCAAGAGGCAGAGGAAGGTTCTTGCTTTGGCTGTTTCCTGGCCATGTGGCGTGTGTCAGATGTCAGAGATGATATTTCTCAACAAGTAAGACGCCTGGGTAAGTAACAGCTGTTTAACTTCTGTGAGTGTAAGTGTGTATATTGGGGGAGGGGGGAGTGTCTGCATGTGTTAGGACAGGATAGGTACTAAGAGTTATAGAAACAGTCAGATCCAGTTTAGCCATTCAGTAGGGCAAAGGAGAAGGAATTCATGAAATTGCACTGCCAGAAGTAAGCATTAGCAGTTGAAGGCATACATCATATGCTATAGAGACTTCTGGGACTCGATGGTATTATAATGCAGATATGCTGTGGGCCTGCAGGCTAGCTCTCTGGGGAAAGGCACTTGCTATGCATGCCTAATGAACTTAGTTTAATCCCCAGGACCCCTATATAGGTAGAAGTAGAGAACCAACTCCACAAACCTGTCCTCTGGCACCCTGCCACACCAATCATAAGAAGTAAGCCTTAAAAAGGAAGATAAAACAAAACTGAAATTAATAGGGCCAGTGAAATGGATCAGCAGGAAAAGATGCTTGCCATCACCAACCTGACAGACAGTTGGAGTTCCATCAAAGAGCCCACGAGGTAGATGGAAAGAAATGACTCCTGCAGGCTGTCCTCTGACCTCCACACACACACAACATGTTACATGTGTGCACACACACACAGACAGCAATAAATATTATTTTTTTATCCTAGTCATTATCCAGGCATGGTGGCACATACCTTTAATCTCAGCATTTGGGAGGCAGAGGCTGTGTTGGTTAAGGTGGGAGTGATTTCAGATAAGAATACGTGGGAATGGCAGAGTGCGGAAGCTGTGGCCATGGGCCTGCAGGTAAGTAGTGCTGTCAATGAACTCAAGAGGTTTTACTGTTTAAGCTGTTTGACACAGTGGTGCCCCAAATATCCAAACAGTAAGCAAGACTGTTAGCTTGCTCTATGGTGAGGAACAGGAGCCCTAGAGAAATGGCCCATAGGTCCTGATTGGTAATGGTTTTATTCCTGGTCTACATATATCTGCATGTTTCCTTTCAGTCCTTGGGAAACAGATTAAGAAATACTTGACTGAGGGAGGGCAAAAGAGACATAAACCTTGGTTTGTCATGTTTTGAAGTGGAAAAAATGTTGAAATATGAATATAATCTGGATTATATTTTAAAAGTTGACACCCTATATAACTTTGAAAATGTCAGCATTTTGAAAAACTAGATTTAAAGCCAAAGATGATAAATATTTTTGTGGCTGTTGTAGGATTTCATCATCTGCATCGAAATGTTCCTTGTGGCCATTGCCCATGTACATTGCCATGTATTCTCCTACAAACCCTACGTGCAAGAGGCAGAGGAAGGTTCTTGCTTTGGCTGTTTCCTGGCCATGTGGCATGTGTCAGATGTCAGAGATGATATTTCTCAACAAGTAAGACGCCTGGGTAAGTAACAGCTGTTTAACTTCTGTGAGTGTGAGTGTGTATATTGGGGGAGGGGGGAGTGTCTGCATGTGTTAGGACAGGATAGGTACTAAGAGTTATAGAAACAGTCAGATCCAGTTTAGCCATTCAGTAGGGCAAAGGAGAAGGAATTCATGAAATTGCACTGCCAGAAGTAATCATTAGCAGTTGAAGGCATACATCATATGCTATAGAGACTTCTGGGACTCGATGGTATTATAATGCAGATATGCTGTGGGCCTGCAGGCTAGCTCTCTGGGGAAAGGCACTTGCTATGCATGCCTAATGAACTTAGTTTAATCCCCAGGACCCCTATATAGGTAGAAGTAGAGAACCAACTCCACAAACCTGTCCTCTGGCACCCTGCCACACCAATCATAAGAAGTAAGCCTTAAAAAGGAAGATAAAACAAAACTGAAATTAATAGGGCCAGTGAAATGGATCAGCAGGAAAAGATGCTTGCCATCACCAACCTGACAGACAGTTGGAGTTCCATCAAAGAGCCCACGAGGTAGATGGAAAGAAATGACTCCTGCAGGCTGTCCTCTGACCTCCACACACACACAACATGTTACATGTGTGCACACAGACACAGACAGCAATAAATATTATTTTTTTATCCTAGTCATTATCCAGGCATGGTGGCACATACCTTTAATCTCAGCATTTGGGAGGCAGAGGCTGTGTTGGTTAAGGTGGGAGTGATTTCAGATAAGAATACGTGGGAATGGCAGAGTGCGGAAGCTGTGGCCATGGGCCTGCAGGTAAGTAGTGCTGTCAATGAACTCAAGAGGTTTTACTGTTTAAGCTGTTTGACACAGTGGTGCCCCAAATATCCAAACAGTAAGCAAGACTGTTAGCTTGCTCTATGGTGAGGAACAGGAGCCCTAGAGAAATGGCCCATAGGTACTGATTGGTAATGGTTTTATTCCTGGTCTACATATTTCTGCATGTTTCCTTTCAGTCCTTGGGAAACAGATTAAGAAATACTTGACTGAGGGAGGG
Organism: Peromyscus eremicus; assembly: GCF_949786415.1. Taxonomy (NCBI): domain Eukaryota; kingdom Metazoa; phylum Chordata; class Mammalia; order Rodentia; family Cricetidae; genus Peromyscus; species Peromyscus eremicus. Next base: position 117,584,524 of record NC_081420.1, on the reverse strand, counting down.
CAAAAGAGACATAAACCTTGGTTTGTCATGTTTTGAAGTGGAAAAAATGTTGAAATATGAATATAATCTGGATTATATTTTAAAAGTTGACACCCTATATAACTTTGAAAATGTCAGCATTTTGAAAAACTAGATTTAAAGCCAAAGATGATAAATATTTTTGTGGCTGTTGTAGGATTTCATCATCTGCATCGAAATGTTCCTTGTGGCCATTGCCCATGTATATTGCCATGTATTCTCCTACAAACCCTACGTGCAAGAGGCAGAGGAAGGTTCTTGCTTTGGCTGTTTCCTGGCCATGTGGCATGTGTCAGATGTCAGAGATGATATTTCTCAACAAGTAAGACGCCTGGGTAAGTAACAGCTGTTTAACTTCTGTGAGTGTGAGTGTGTATATTGGGGGAGGGGGGAGTGTCTGCATGTGTTAGGACAGGATAGGTACTAAGAGTTATAGAAACAGTCAGATCCAGTTTAGCCATTCAGTAGGGCAAAGGAGAAGGAATTCATGAAATTGCACTGCCAGAAGTAATCATTAGCAGTTGAAGGCATACATCATATGCTATAGAGACTTCTGGGACTCGATGGTATTATAATGCAGATATGCTGTGGGCCTGCAGGCTAGCTCTCTGGGGAAAGGCACTTGCTATGCATGCCTAATGAACTTAGTTTAATCCCCAGGACCCCTATATAGGTAGAAGTAGAGAACCAACTCCACAAACCTGTCCTCTGGCACCCTGCCACACCAATCATAAGAAGTAAGCCTTAAAAAGGAAGATAAAACAAAACTGAAATTAATAGGGCCAGTGAAATGGATCAGCAGGAAAAGATGCTTGCCATCACCAACCTGACAGACAGTTGGAGTTCCATCAAAGAGCCCACGAGGTAGATGGAAAGAAATGACTCCTGCAGGCTGTCCTCTGACCTCCACACACACACAACATGTTACATGTGTGCACACACACACACAGACAGCAATAAATATTATTTTTTTATCCTAGTCATTATCCAGGCATGGTGGCACATACCTTTAATCTCAGCATTTGGGAGGCAGAGGCTGTGTTGGTTAAGGTGGGAGTGATTTCAGATAAGAATACGTGGGAATGGCAGAGTGCGGAAGCTGTGGCCATGGGCCTGCAGGTAAGTAGTGCTGTCAATGAACTCAAGAGGTTTTACTGTTTAAGCTGTTTGACACAGTGGTGCCCCAAATATCCAAACAGTAAGCAAGACTGTTAGCTTGCTCTATGGTGAGGAACAGGAGCCCTAGAGAAACGGCCCATAGGTACTGATTGGTAATGGTTTTATTCCTGGTCTACATATTTCTGCATGTTTCCTTTCAGTCCTTGGGAAACAGATTAAGAAATACTTGACTGAGGGAGGGCAAAAGAGACATAAACCTTGGTTTGTCATGTTTTGAAGTGGAAAAAATGTTGAAATATGAATATAATCTGGATTATATTTTAAAAGTTGACACCCTATATAACTTTGAAAATGTCAGCATTTTGAAAAACTAGATTTAAAGCCAAAGATGATAAATATTTTTCTGGCTGTTGTAGGATTTCATCATCTGCATCGAAATGTTCCTTGTGGCCATTGCCCATGTACATTGCCATGTATTCTCCTACAAACCCTACGTGCAAGAGGCAGAGGAAGGTTCTTGCTTTGGCTGTTTCCTGGCCATGTGGCGTGTGTCAGATGTCAGAGATGATATTTCTCAACAAGTAAGACGCCTGGGTAAGTAACAGCTGTTTAACTTCTGTGAGTGTAAGTGTGTATATTGGGGGAGGGGGGAGTGTCTGCATGTGTTAGGACAGGATAGGTACTAAGAGTTATAGAAACAGTCAGATCCAGTTTAGCCATTCAGTAGGGCAAAGGAGAAGGAATTCATGAAATTGCACTGCCAGAAGTAAGCATTAGCAGTTGAAGGCATACATCATATGCTATAGAGACTTCTGGGACTCGATGGTATTATAATGCAGATATGCTGTGGGCCTGCAGGCTAGCTCTCTGGGGAAAGGCACTTGCTATGCATGCCTAATGAACTTAGTTTAATCCCCAGGACCCCTATATAGGTAGAAGTAGAGAACCAACTCCACAAACCTGTCCTCTGGCACCCTGCCACACCAATCATAAGAAGTAAGCCTTAAAAAGGAAGATAAAACAAAACTGAAATTAATAGGGCCAGTGAAATGGATCAGCAGGAAAAGATGCTTGCCATCACCAACCTGACAGACAGTTGGAGTTCCATCAAAGAGCCCACGAGGTAGATGGAAAGAAATGACTCCTGCAGGCTGTCCTCTGACCTCCACACACACACAACATGTTACATGTGTGCACACACACACAGACAGCAATAAATATTATTTTTTTATCCTAGTCATTATCCAGGCATGGTGGCACATACCTTTAATCTCAGCATTTGGGAGGCAGAGGCTGTGTTGGTTAAGGTGGGAGTGATTTCAGATAAGAATACGTGGGAATGGCAGAGTGCGGAAGCTGTGGCCATGGGCCTGCAGGTAAGTAGTGCTGTCAATGAACTCAAGAGGTTTTACTGTTTAAGCTGTTTGACACAGTGGTGCCCCAAATATCCAAACAGTAAGCAAGACTGTTAGCTTGCTCTATGGTGAGGAACAGGAGCCCTAGAGAAATGGCCCATAGGTCCTGATTGGTAATGGTTTTATTCCTGGTCTACATATATCTGCATGTTTCCTTTCAGTCCTTGGGAAACAGATTAAGAAATACTTGACTGAGGGAGGGCAAAAGAGACATAAACCTTGGTTTGTCATGTTTTGAAGTGGAAAAAATGTTGAAATATGAATATAATCTGGATTATATTTTAAAAGTTGACACCCTATATAACTTTGAAAATGTCAGCATTTTGAAAAACTAGATTTAAAGCCAAAGATGATAAATATTTTTGTGGCTGTTGTAGGATTTCATCATCTGCATCGAAATGTTCCTTGTGGCCATTGCCCATGTACATTGCCATGTATTCTCCTACAAACCCTACGTGCAAGAGGCAGAGGAAGGTTCTTGCTTTGGCTGTTTCCTGGCCATGTGGCATGTGTCAGATGTCAGAGATGATATTTCTCAACAAGTAAGACGCCTGGGTAAGTAACAGCTGTTTAACTTCTGTGAGTGTGAGTGTGTATATTGGGGGAGGGGGGAGTGTCTGCATGTGTTAGGACAGGATAGGTACTAAGAGTTATAGAAACAGTCAGATCCAGTTTAGCCATTCAGTAGGGCAAAGGAGAAGGAATTCATGAAATTGCACTGCCAGAAGTAAGCATTAGCAGTTGAAGGCATACATCATATGCTATAGAGACTTCTGGGACTGGATGGTATTATAATGCAGATATGCTGTGGGCCTGCAGGCTAGCTCTCTGGGGAAAGGCACTTGCTATGCATGCCTAATGAACTTAGTTTAATCCCCAGGACCCCTATATAGGTAGAAGTAGAGAACCAACTCCACAAACCTGTCCTCTGGCACCCTGCCACACCAATCATAAGAAGTAAGCCTTAAAAAGGAAGATAAAACAAAACTGAAATTAATAGGGCCAGTGAAATGGATCAGCAGGAAAAGATGCTTGCCATCACCAACCTGACAGACAGTTGGAGTTCCATCAAAGAGCCCACGAGGTAGATGGAAAGAAATGACTCCTGCAGGCTGTCCTCTGACCTCCACACACACACAACATGTTACATGTGTGCACACACACACACAGACAGCAATAAATATTATTTTTTTATCCTAGTCATTATCCAGGCATGGTGGCACATACCTTTAATCTCAGCATTTGGGAGGCAGAGGCTGTGTTGGTTAAGGTGGGAGTGATTTCAGATAAGAATACGTGGGAATGGCAGAGTGCGGAAGCTGTGGCCATGGGCCTGCAGGTAAGTAGTGCTGTCAATGAACTCAAGAGGTTTTACTGTTTAAGCTGTTTGACACAGTGGTGCCCCAAATATCCAAACAGTAAGCAAGACTGTTAGCTTGCTCTATGGTGAGGAACAGGAGCCCTAGAGAAACGGCCCATAGGTACTGATTGGTAATGGTTTTATTCCTGGTCTACATATTTCTGCATGTTTCCTTTCAGTCCTTGGGAAACAGATTAAGAAATACTTGACTGAGGGAGGGCAAAAGAGACATAAACCTTGGTTTGTCATGTTTTGAAGTGGAAAAAATGTTGAAATATGAATATAATCTGGATTATATTTTAAAAGTTGACACCCTATATAACTTTGAAAATGTCAGCATTTTGAAAAACTAGATTTAAAGCCAAAGATGATAAATATTTTTCTGGCTGTTGTAGGATTTCATCATCTGCATCGAAATGTTCCTTGTGGCCATTGCCCATGTACATTGCCATGTATTCTCCTACAAACCCTACGTGCAAGAGGCAGAGGAAGGTTCTTGCTTTGGCTGTTTCCTGGCCATGTGGCGTGTGTCAGATGTCAGAGATGATATTTCTCAACAAGTAAGACGCCTGGGTAAGTAACAGCTGTTTAACTTCTGTGAGTGTAAGTGTGTATATTGGGGGAGGGGGGAGTGTCTGCATGTGTTAGGACAGGATAGGTACTAAGAGTTATAGAAACAGTCAGATCCAGTTTAGCCATTCAGTAGGGCAAAGGAGAAGGAATTCATGAAATTGCACTGCCAGAAGTAAGCATTAGCAGTTGAAGGCATACATCATATGCTATAGAGACTTCTGGGACTCGATGGTATTATAATGCAGATATGCTGTGGGCCTGCAGGCTAGCTCTCTGGGGAAAGGCACTTGCTATGCATGCCTAATGAACTTAGTTTAATCCCCAGGACCCCTATATAGGTAGAAGTAGAGAACCAACTCCACAAACCTGTCCTCTGGCACCCTGCCACACCAATCATAAGAAGTAAGCCTTAAAAAGGAAGATAAAACAAAACTGAAATTAATAGGGCCAGTGAAATGGATCAGCAGGAAAAGATGCTTGCCATCACCAACCTGACAGACAGTTGGAGTTCCATCAAAGAGCCCACGAGGTAGATGGAAAGAAATGACTCCTGCAGGCTGTCCTCTGACCTCCACACACACACAACATGTTACATGTGTGCACACACACACACAGACAGCAATAAATATTATTTTTTTATCCTAGTCATTATCCAGGCATGGTGGCACATACCTTTAATCTCAGCATTTGGGAGGCAGAGGCTGTGTTGGTTAAGGTGGGAGTGATTTCAGATAAGAATACGTGGGAATGGCAGAGTGCGGAAGCTGTGGCCATGGGCCTGCAGGTAAGTAGTGCTGTCAATGAACTCAAGAGGTTTTACTGTTTAAGCTGTTTGACACAGTGGTGCCCCAAATATCCAAACAGTAAGCAAGACTGTTAGCTTGCTCTATGGTGAGGAACAGGAGCCCTAGAGAAACGGCCCATAGGTACTGATTGGTAATGGTTTTATTCCTGGTCTACATATTTCTGCATGTTTCCTTTCAGTCCTTGGGAAACAGATTAAGAAATACTTGACTGAGGGAGGGCAAAAGAGACATAAACCTTGGTTTGTCATGTTTTGAAGTGGAAAAAATGTTGAAATATGAATATAATCTGGATTATATTTTAAAAGTTGACACCCTATATAACTTTGAAAATGTCAGCATTTTGAAAAACTAGATTTAAAGCCAAAGATGATAAATATTTTTGTGGCTGTTGTAGGATTTCATCATCTGCATCGAAATGTTCCTTGTGGCCATTGCCCATGTACATTGCCATGTATTCTCCTACAAACCCTACGTGCAAGAGGCAGAGGAAGGTTCTTGCTTTGGCTGTTTCCTGGCCATGTGGCATGTGTCAGATGTCAGAGATGATATTTCTCAACAAGTAAGACGCCTGGGTAAGTAACAGCTGTTTAACTTCTGTGAGTGTAAGTGTGTATATTGGGGGAGGGGGGAGTGTCTGCATGTGTTAGGACAGGATAGGTACTAAGAGTTATAGAAACAGTCAGATCCAGTTTAGCCATTCAGTAGGGCAAAGGAGAAGGAATTCATGAAATTGCACTGCCAGAAGTAATCATTAGCAGTTGAAGGCATACATCATATGCTATAGAGACTTCTGGGACTCGATGGTATTATAATGCAGATATGCTGTGGGCCTGCAGGCTAGCTCTCTGGGGAAAGGCACTTGCTATGCATGCCTAATGAACTTAGTTTAATCCCCAGGACCCCTATATAGGTAGAAGTAGAGAACCAACTCCACAAACCTGTCCTCTGGCACCCTGCCACACCAATCATAAGAAGTAAGCCTTAAAAAGGAAGATAAAACAAAACTGAAATTAATAGGGCCAGTGAAATGGATCAGCAGGAAAAGATGCTTGCCATCACCAACCTGACAGACAGTTGGAGTTCCATCAAAGAGCCCACGAGGTAGATGGAAAGAAATGACTCCTGCAGGCTGTCCTCTGACCTCCACACACACACAACATGTTACATGTGTGCACACACACACAGACAGCAATAAATATTATTTTTTTATCCTAGTCATTATCCAGGCATGGTGGCACATACCTTTAATCTCAGCATTTGGGAGGCAGAGGCTGTGTTGGTTAAGGTGGGAGTGATTTCAGATAAGAATACGTGGGAATGGCAGAGTGCGGAAGCTGTGGCCATGGGCCTGCAGGTAAGTAGTGCTGTCAATGAACTCAAGAGGTTTTACTGTTTAAGCTGTTTGACACAGTGGTGCCCCAAATATCCAAACAGTAAGCAAGACTGTTAGCTTGCTCTATGGTGAGGAACAGGAGCCCTAGAGAAATGGCCCATAGGTCCTGATTGGTAATGGTTTTATTCCTGGTCTACATATATCTGCATGTTTCCTTTCAGTCCTTGGGAAACAGATTAAGAAATACTTGACTGAGGGAGGGCAAAAGAGACATAAACCTTGGTTTGTCATGTTTTGAAGTGGAAAAAATGTTGAAATATGAATATAATCTGGATTATATTTTAAAAGTTGACACCCTATATAACTTTGAAAATGTCAGCATTTTGAAAAACTAGATTTAAAGCCAAAGATGATAAATATTTTTGTGGCTGTTGTAGGATTTCATCATCTGCATCGAAATGTTCCTTGTGGCCATTGCCCATGTACATTGCCATGTATTCTCCTACAAACCCTACGTGCAAGAGGCAGAGGAAGGTTCTTGCTTTGGCTGTTTCCTGGCCATGTGGCATGTGTCAGATGTCAGAGATGATATTTCTCAACAAGTAAGACGCCTGGGTAAGTAACAGCTGTTTAACTTCTGTGAGTGTGAGTGTGTATATTGGGGGAGGGGGGAGTGTCTGCATGTGTTAGGACAGGATAGGTACTAAGAGTTATAGAAACAGTCAGATCCAGTTTAGCCATTCAGTAGGGCAAAGGAGAAGGAATTCATGAAATTGCACTGCCAGAAGTAATCATTAGCAGTTGAAGGCATACATCATATGCTATAGAGACTTCTGGGACTCGATGGTATTATAATGCAGATATGCTGTGGGCCTGCAGGCTAGCTCTCTGGGGAAAGGCACTTGCTATGCATGCCTAATGAACTTAGTTTAATCCCCAGGACCCCTATATAGGTAGAAGTAGAGAACCAACTCCACAAACCTGTCCTCTGGCACCCTGCCACACCAATCATAAGAAGTAAGCCTTAAAAAGGAAGATAAAACAAAACTGAAATTAATAGGGCCAGTGAAATGGATCAGCAGGAAAAGATGCTTGCCATCACCAACCTGACAGACAGTTGGAGTTCCATCAAAGAGCCCACGAGGTAGATGGAAAGAAATGACTCCTGCAGGCTGTCCTCTGACCTCCACACACACACAACATGTTACATGTGTGCACACAGACACAGACAGCAATAAATATTATTTTTTTATCCTAGTCATTATCCAGGCATGGTGGCACATACCTTTAATCTCAGCATTTGGGAGGCAGAGGCTGTGTTGGTTAAGGTGGGAGTGATTTCAGATAAGAATACGTGGGAATGGCAGAGTGCGGAAGCTGTGGCCATGGGCCTGCAGGTAAGTAGTGCTGTCAATGAACTCAAGAGGTTTTACTGTTTAAGCTGTTTGACACAGTGGTGCCCCAAATATCCAAACAGTAAGCAAGACTGTTAGCTTGCTCTATGGTGAGGAACAGGAGCCCTAGAGAAACGGCCCATAGGTCCTGATTGGTAATGGTTTTATTCCTGGTCTACATATATCTGCATGTTTCCTTTCAGTCCTTGGGAAACAGATTAAGAAATACTTGACTGAGGGAGGGCAAAAGAGACATAAACCTTGGTTTGTCATGTTTTGAAGTGGAAAAAATGTTGAAATATGAATATAATCTGGATTATATTTTAAAAGTTGACACCCTATATAACTTTGAAAATGTCAGCATTTTGAAAAACTAGATTTAAAGCCAAAGATGATAAATATTTTTGTGGCTGTTGTAGGATTTCATCATCTGCATCGAAATGTTCCTTGTGGCCATTGCCCATGTACATTGCCATGTATTCTCCTACAAACCCTACGTGCAAGAGGCAGAGGAAGGTTCTTGCTTTGGCTGTTTCCTGGCCATGTGGCATGTGTCAGATGTCAGAGATGATATTTCTCAACAAGTAAGACGCCTGGGTAAGTAACAGCTGTTTAACTTCTGTGAGTGTAAGTGTGTATATTGGGGGAGGGGGGAGTGTCTGCATGTGTTAGGACAGGATAGGTACTAAGAGTTATAGAAACAGTCAGATCCAGTTTAGCCATTCAGTAGGGCAAAGGAGAAGGAATTCATGAAATTGCACTGCCAGAAGTAATCATTAGCAGTTGAAGGCATACATCATATGCTATAGAGACTTCTGGGACTCGATGGTATTATAATGCAGATATGCTGTGGGCCTGCAGGCTAGCTCTCTGGGGAAAGGCACTTGCTATGCATGCCTAATGAACTTAGTTTAATCCCCAGGACCCCTATATAGGTAGAAGTAGAGAACCAACTCCACAAACCTGTCCTCTGGCACCCTGCCACACCAATCATAAGAAGTAAGCCTTAAAAAGGAAGATAAAACAAAACTGAAATTAATAGGGCCAGTGAAATGGATCAGCAGGAAAAGATGCTTGCCATCACCAACCTGACAGACAGTTGGAGTTCCATCAAAGAGCCCACGAGGTAGATGGAAAGAAATGACTCCTGCAGGCTGTCCTCTGACCTCCACACACACACAACATGTTACATGTGTGCACACACACACAGACAGCAATAAATATTATTTTTTTATCCTAGTCATTATCCAGGCATGGTGGCACATACCTTTAATCTCAGCATTTGGGAGGCAGAGGCTGTGTTGGTTAAGGTGGGAGTGATTTCAGATAAGAATACGTGGGAATGGCAGAGTGCGGAAGCTGTGGCCATGGGCCTGCAGGTAAGTAGTGCTGTCAATGAACTCAAGAGGTTTTACTGTTTAAGCTGTTTGACACAGTGGTGCCCCAAATATCCAAACAGTAAGCAAGACTGTTAGCTTGCTCTATGGTGAGGAACAGGAGCCCTAGAGAAACGGCCCATAGGTCCTGATTGGTAATGGTTTTATTCCTGGTCTACATATATCTGCATGTTTCCTTTCAGTCCTTGGGAAACAGATTAAGAAATACTTGACTGAGGGAGGGCAAAAGAGACATAAACCTTGGTTTGTCATGTTTTGAAGTGGAAAAAATGTTGAAATATGAATATAATCTGGATTATATTTTAAAAGTTGACACCCTATATAACTTTGAAAATGTCAGCATTTTGAAAAACTAGATTTAAAGCCAAAGATGATAAATATTTTTGTGGCTGTTGTAGGATTTCATCATCTGCATCGAAATGTTCCTTGTGGCCATTGCCCATGTACATTGCCATGTATTCTCCTACAAACCCTACGTGCAAGAGGCAGAGGAAGGTTCTTGCTTTGGCTGTTTCCTGGCCATGTGGCATGTGTCAGATGTCAGAGATGATATTTCTCAACAAGTAAGACGCCTGGGTAAGTAACAGCTGTTTAACTTCTGTGAGTGTGAGTGTGTATATTGGGGGAGGGGGGAGTGTCTGCATGTGTTAGGACAGGATAGGTACTAAGAGTTATAGAAACAGTCAGATCCAGTTTAGCCATTCAGTAGGGCAAAGGAGAAGGAATTCATGAAATTGCACTGCCAGAAGTAATCATTAGCAGTTGAAGGCATACATCATATGCTATAGAGACTTCTGGGACTCGATGGTATTATAATGCAGATATGCTGTGGGCCTGCAGGCTAGCTCTCTGGGGAAAGGCACTTGCTATGCATGCCTAATGAACTTAGTTTAATCCCCAGGACCCCTATATAGGTAGAAGTAGAGAACCAACTCCACAAACCTGTCCTCTGGCACCCTGCCACACCAATCATAAGAAGTAAGCCTTAAAAAGGAAGATAAAACAAAACTGAAATTAATAGGGCCAGTGAAATGGATCAGCAGGAAAAGATGCTTGCCATCACCAACCTGACAGACAGTTGGAGTTCCATCAAAGAGCCCACGAGGTAGATGGAAAGAAATGACTCCTGCAGGCTGTCCTCTGACCTCCACACACACACAACATGTTACATGTGTGCACACACACACACAGACAGCAATAAATATTATTTTTTTATCCTAGTCATTATCCAGGCATGGTGGCACATACCTTTAATCTCAGCATTTGGGAGGCAGAGGCTGTGTTGGTTAAGGTGGGAGTGATTTCAGATAAGAATACGTGGGAATGGCAGAGTGCGGAAGCTGTGGCCATGGGCCTGCAGGTAAGTAGTGCTGTCAATGAACTCAAGAGGTTTTACTGTTTAAGCTGTTTGACACAGTGGTGCCCCAAATATCCAAACAGTAAGCAAGACTGTTAGCTTGCTCTATGGTGAGGAACAGGAGCCCTAGAGAAACGGCCCATAGGTACTGATTGGTAATGGTTTTATTCCTGGTCTACATATTTCTGCATGTTTCCTTTCAGTCCTTGGGAAACAGATTAAGAAATACTTGACTGAGGGAGGGCAAAAGAGACATAAACCTTGGTTTGTCATGTTTTGAAGTGGAAAAAATGTTGAAATATGAATATAATCTGGATTATATTTTAAAAGTTGACACCCTATATAACTTTGAAAATGTCAGCATTTTGAAAAACTAGATTTAAAGCCAAAGATGATAAATATTTTTGTGGCTGTTGTAGGATTTCATCATCTGCATCGAAATGTTCCTTGTGGCCATTGCCCATGTACATTGCCATGTATTCTCCTACAAACCCTACGTGCAAGAGGCAGAGGAAGGTTCTTGCTTTGGCTGTTTCCTGGCCATGTGGCATGTGTCAGATGTCAGAGATGATATTTCTCAACAAGTAAGACGCCTGGGTAAGTAACAGCTGTTTAACTTCTGTGAGTGTGAGTGTGTATATTGGGGGAGGGGGGAGTGTCTGCATGTGTTAGGACAGGATAGGTACTAAGAGTTATAGAAACAGTCAGATCCAGTTTAGCCATTCAGTAGGGCAAAGGAGAAGGAATTCATGAAATTGCACTGCCAGAAGTAATCATTAGCAGTTGAAGGCATACATCATATGCTATAGAGACTTCTGGGACTCGATGGTATTATAATGCAGATATGCTGTGGGCCTGCAGGCTAGCTCTCTGGGGAAAGGCACTTGCTATGCATGCCTAATGAACTTAGTTTAATCCCCAGGACCCCTATATAGGTAGAAGTAGAGAACCAACTCCACAAACCTGTCCTCTGGCACCCTGCCACACCAATCATAAGAAGTAAGCCTTAAAAAGGAAGATAAAACAAAACTGAAATTAATAGGGCCAGTGAAATGGATCAGCAGGAAAAGATGCTTGCCATCACCAACCTGACAGACAGTTGGAGTTCCATCAAAGAGCCCACGAGGTAGATGGAAAGAAATGACTCCTGCAGGCTGTCCTCTGACCTCCACACACACACAACATGTTACATGTGTGCACACACACACACAGACAGCAATAAATATTATTTTTTTATCCTAGTCATTATCCAGGCATGGTGGCACATACCTTTAATCTCAGCATTTGGGAGGCAGAGGCTGTGTTGGTTAAGGTGGGAGTGATTTCAGATAAGAATACGTGGGAATGGCAGAGTGCGGAAGCTGTGGCCATGGGCCTGCAGGTAAGTAGTGCTGTCAATGAACTCAAGAGGTTTTACTGTTTAAGCTGTTTGACACAGTGGTGCCCCAAATATCCAAACAGTAAGCAAGACTGTTAGCTTGCTCTATGGTGAGGAACAGGAGCCCTAGAGAAACGGCCCATAGGTACTGATTGGTAATGGTTTTATTCCTGGTCTACATATTTCTGCATGTTTCCTTTCAGTCCTTGGGAAACAGATTAAGAAATACTTGACTGAGGGAGGGCAAAAGAGACATAAACCTTGGTTTGTCATGTTTTGAAGTGGAAAAAATGTTGAAATATGAATATAATCTGGATTATATTTTAAAAGTTGACACCCTATATAACTTTGAAAATGTCAGCATTTTGAAAAACTAGATTTAAAGCCAAAGATGATAAATATTTTTCTGGCTGTTGTAGGATTTCATCATCTGCATCGAAATGTTCCTTGTGGCCATTGCCCATGTACATTGCCATGTATTCTCCTACAAACCCTACGTGCAAGAGGCAGAGGAAGGTTCTTGCTTTGGCTGTTTCCTGGCCATGTGGCGTGTGTCAGATGTCAGAGATGATATTTCTCAACAAGTAAGACGCCTGGGTAAGTAACAGCTGTTTAACTTCTGTGAGTGTAAGTGTGTATATTGGGGGAGGGGGGAGTGTCTGCATGTGTTAGGACAGGATAGGTACTAAGAGTTATAGAAACAGTCAGATCCAGTTTAGCCATTCAGTAGGGCAAAGGAGAAGGAATTCATGAAATTGCACTGCCAGAAGTAAGCATTAGCAGTTGAAGGCATACATCATATGCTATAGAGACTTCTGGGACTCGATGGTATTATAATGCAGATATGCTGTGGGCCTGCAGGCTAGCTCTCTGGGGAAAGGCACTTGCTATGCATGCCTAATGAACTTAGTTTAATCCCCAGGACCCCTATATAGGTAGAAGTAGAGAACCAACTCCACAAACCTGTCCTCTGGCACCCTGCCACACCAATCATAAGAAGTAAGCCTTAAAAAGGAAGATAAAACAAAACTGAAATTAATAGGGCCAGTGAAATGGATCAGCAGGAAAAGATGCTTGCCATCACCAACCTGACAGACAGTTGGAGTTCCATCAAAGAGCCCACGAGGTAGATGGAAAGAAATGACTCCTGCAGGCTGTCCTCTGACCTCCACACACACACAACATGTTACATGTGTGCACACACACACAGACAGCAATAAATATTATTTTTTTATCCTAGTCATTATCCAGGCATGGTGGCACATACCTTTAATCTCAGCATTTGGGAGGCAGAGGCTGTGTTGGTTAAGGTGGGAGTGATTTCAGATAAGAATACGTGGGAATGGCAGAGTGCGGAAGCTGTGGCCATGGGCCTGCAGGTAAGTAGTGCTGTCAATGAACTCAAGAGGTTTTACTGTTTAAGCTGTTTGACACAGTGGTGCCCCAAATATCCAAACAGTAAGCAAGACTGTTAGCTTGCTCTATGGTGAGGAACAGGAGCCCTAGAGAAATGGCCCATAGGTCCTGATTGGTAATGGTTTTATTCCTGGTCTACATATATCTGCATGTTTCCTTTCAGTCCTTGGGAAACAGATTAAGAAATACTTGACTGAGGGAGGGCAAAAGAGACATAAACCTTGGTTTGTCATGTTTTGAAGTGGAAAAAATGTTGAAATATGAATATAATCTGGATTATATTTTAAAAGTTGACACCCTATATAACTTTGAAAATGTCAGCATTTTGAAAAACTAGATTTAAAGCCAAAGATGATAAATATTTTTGTGGCTGTTGTAGGATTTCATCATCTGCATCGAAATGTTCCTTGTGGCCATTGCCCATGTACATTGCCATGTATTCTCCTACAAACCCTACGTGCAAGAGGCAGAGGAAGGTTCTTGCTTTGGCTGTTTCCTGGCCATGTGGCATGTGTCAGATGTCAGAGATGATATTTCTCAACAAGTAAGACGCCTGGGTAAGTAACAGCTGTTTAACTTCTGTGAGTGTGAGTGTGTATATTGGGGGAGGGGGGAGTGTCTGCATGTGTTAGGACAGGATAGGTACTAAGAGTTATAGAAACAGTCAGATCCAGTTTAGCCATTCAGTAGGGCAAAGGAGAAGGAATTCATGAAATTGCACTGCCAGAAGTAATCATTAGCAGTTGAAGGCATACATCATATGCTATAGAGACTTCTGGGACTCGATGGTATTATAATGCAGATATGCTGTGGGCCTGCAGGCTAGCTCTCTGGGGAAAGGCACTTGCTATGCATGCCTAATGAACTTAGTTTAATCCCCAGGACCCCTATATAGGTAGAAGTAGAGAACCAACTCCACAAACCTGTCCTCTGGCACCCTGCCACACCAATCATAAGAAGTAAGCCTTAAAAAGGAAGATAAAACAAAACTGAAATTAATAGGGCCAGTGAAATGGATCAGCAGGAAAAGATGCTTGCCATCACCAACCTGACAGACAGTTGGAGTTCCATCAAAGAGCCCACGAGGTAGATGGAAAGAAATGACTCCTGCAGGCTGTCCTCTGACCTCCACACACACACAACATGTTACATGTGTGCACACAGACACAGACAGCAATAAATATTATTTTTTTATCCTAGTCATTATCCAGGCATGGTGGCACATACCTTTAATCTCAGCATTTGGGAGGCAGAGGCTGTGTTGGTTAAGGTGGGAGTGATTTCAGATAAGAATACGTGGGAATGGCAGAGTGCGGAAGCTGTGGCCATGGGCCTGCAGGTAAGTAGTGCTGTCAATGAACTCAAGAGGTTTTACTGTTTAAGCTGTTTGACACAGTGGTGCCCCAAATATCCAAACAGTAAGCAAGACTGTTAGCTTGCTCTATGGTGAGGAACAGGAGCCCTAGAGAAATGGCCCATAGGTCCTGATTGGTAATGGTTTTATTCCTGGTCTACATATATCTGCATGTTTCCTTTCAGTCCTTGGGAAACAGATTAAGAAATACTTGACTGAGGGAGGGCAAAAGAGACATAAACCTTGGTTTGTCATGTTTTGAAGTGGAAAAAATGTTGAAATATGAATATAATCTGGATTATATTTTAAAAGTTGACACCCTATATAACTTTGAAAATGTCAGCATTTTGAAAAACTAGATTTAAAGCCAAAGATGATAAATATTTTTGTGGCTGTTGTAGGATTTCATCATCTGCATCGAAATGTTCCTTGTGGCCATTGCCCATGTACATTGCCATGTATTCTCCTACAAACCCTACGTGCAAGAGGCAGAGGAAGGTTCTTGCTTTGGCTGTTTCCTGGCCATGTGGCATGTGTCAGATGTCAGAGATGATATTTCTCAACAAGTAAGACGCCTGGGTAAGTAACAGCTGTTTAACTTCTGTGAGTGTAAGTGTGTATATTGGGGGAGGGGGGAGTGTCTGCATGTGTTAGGACAGGATAGGTACTAAGAGTTATAGAAACAGTCAGATCCAGTTTAGCCATTCAGTAGGGCAAAGGAGAAGGAATTCATGAAATTGCACTGCCAGAAGTAATCATTAGCAGTTGAAGGCATACATCATATGCTATAGAGACTTCTGGGACTCGATGGTATTATAATGCAGATATGCTGTGGGCCTGCAGGCTAGCTCTCTGGGGAAAGGCACTTGCTATGCATGCCTAATGAACTTAGTTTAATCCCCAGGACCCCTATATAGGTAGAAGTAGAGAACCAACTCCACAAACCTGTCCTCTGGCACCCTGCCACACCAATCATAAGAAGTAAGCCTTAAAAAGGAAGATAAAACAAAACTGAAATTAATAGGGCCAGTGAAATGGATCAGCAGGAAAAGATGCTTGCCATCACCAACCTGACAGACAGTTGGAGTTCCATCAAAGAGCCCACGAGGTAGATGGAAAGAAATGACTCCTGCAGGCTGTCCTCTGACCTCCACACACACACAACATGTTACATGTGTGCACACAGACACAGACAGCAATAAATATTATTTTTTTATCCTAGTCATTATCCAGGCATGGTGGCACATACCTTTAATCTCAGCATTTGGGAGGCAGAGGCTGTGTTGGTTAAGGTGGGAGTGATTTCAGATAAGAATACGTGGGAATGGCAGAGTGCGGAAGCTGTGGCCATGGGCCTGCAGGTAAGTAGTGCTGTCAATGAACTCAAGAGGTTTTACTGTTTAAGCTGTTTGACACAGTGGTGCCCCAAATATCCAAACAGTAAGCAAGACTGTTAGCTTGCTCTATGGTGAGGAACAGGAGCCCTAGAGAAATGGCCCATAGGTCCTGATTGGTAATGGTTTTATTCCTGGTCTACATATATCTGCATGTTTCCTTTCAGTCCTTGGGAAACAGATTAAGAAATACTTGACTGAGGGAGGGCAAAAGAGACATAAACCTTGGTTTGTCATGTTTTGAAGTGGAAAAAATGTTGAAATATGAATATAATCTGGATTATATTTTAAAAGTTGACACCCTATATAACTTTGAAAATGTCAGCATTTTGAAAAACTAGATTTAAAGCCAAAGATGATAAATATTTTTGTGGCTGTTGTAGGATTTCATCATCTGCATCGAAATGTTCCTTGTGGCCATTGCCCATGTACATTGCCATGTATTCTCCTACAAACCCTACGTGCAAGAGGCAGAGGAAGGTTCTTGCTTTGGCTGTTTCCTGGCCATGTGGCATGTGTCAGATGTCAGAGATGATATTTCTCAACAAGTAAGACGCCTGGGTAAGTAACAGCTGTTTAACTTCTGTGAGTGTAAGTGTGTATATTGGGGGAGGGGGGAGTGTCTGCATGTGTTAGGACAGGATAGGTACTAAGAGTTATAGAAACAGTCAGATCCAGTTTAGCCATTCAGTAGGGCAAAGGAGAAGGAATTCATGAAATTGCACTGCCAGAAGTAATCATTAGCAGTTGAAGGCATACATCATATGCTATAGAGACTTCTGGGACTCGATGGTATTATAATGCAGATATGCTGTGGGCCTGCAGGCTAGCTCTCTGGGGAAAGGCACTTGCTATGCATGCCTAATGAACTTAGTTTAATCCCCAGGACCCCTATATAGGTAGAAGTAGAGAACCAACTCCACAAACCTGTCCTCTGGCACCCTGCCACACCAATCATAAGAAGTAAGCCTTAAAAAGGAAGATAAAACAAAACTGAAATTAATAGGGCCAGTGAAATGGATCAGCAGGAAAAGATGCTTGCCATCACCAACCTGACAGACAGTTGGAGTTCCATCAAAGAGCCCACGAGGTAGATGGAAAGAAATGACTCCTGCAGGCTGTCCTCTGACCTCCACACACACACAACATGTTACATGTGTGCACACACACACAGACAGCAATAAATATTATTTTTTTATCCTAGTCATTATCCAGGCATGGTGGCACATACCTTTAATCTCAGCATTTGGGAGGCAGAGGCTGTGTTGGTTAAGGTGGGAGTGATTTCAGATAAGAATACGTGGGAATGGCAGAGTGCGGAAGCTGTGGCCATGGGCCTGCAGGTAAGTAGTGCTGTCAATGAACTCAAGAGGTTTTACTGTTTAAGCTGTTTGACACAGTGGTGCCCCAAATATCCAAACAGTAAGCAAGACTGTTAGCTTGCTCTATGGTGAGGAAAAGGAGCCCTAGAAAAAGGCCCATCAGTACTGATTGGTAATGGTTTTATTCCTGGTCTACATATATCTGCATGTTTCCTTTCAGTCCTTGGGAAACAGATTAAGAAATACTTGACTGAGGGAGGGCAAAAGAGATATAAACCTTGGTTTGTCATGTTTTGAAGTGGAAAAAATGTTGAAATATGAATATAATCTGGATTATATTTTAAAAGTTGACACCCTATATAACTTTGAAAATGTCAGCATTTTGAAAAACTAGATTTAAAGCCAAAGATGATAAATATTTTTGTGGCTGTTGTAGGATTTCATCATCTGCATCGAAATGTTCCTTGTGGCCATTGCCCATGTACATTGCCATGTATTCTCCTACAAACCCTACGTGCAAGAGGCAGAGGAAGGCTCTTGCTTTGGCTGTTTCCTGGCCATGTGGCATGTGTCAGATGTCAGAGATGATATTTCTCAACAAGTAAGACGACTGGGTAAGTAACAGCTGTTTAACTTCTGTGAGTGTGAGTGTGTATATTGGGCGGGGTCGGGGGGGGGGGGGGGAGTGTCTGCATGTGTTAGGATAGGATAGGTACTAAGAGTTATAGAAACAGTCAGATCCAGTTTAGCCATTCAGTAGGGCAAAGGAGAAGGAATTCATGAAATTGCACTGCCAGAAGTAATCATTAGCAGTTGAAGGCATACATCATATGCTATAGAGACTTCTGGGACTCGATGGTATTATAATGCAGATATGCTGTGGGCCTGCAGGCTAGCTCTCTGGGGAAAGGCACTTGCTATGCATGCCTAATGAACTTAGTTTAATCCCCAGGACCCCTATATAGGTAGAAGTAGAGAACCAACTCCACAAACCTGTCCTCTGGCACCCTGCCACACCAATCATAAGAAGTAAGCCTTAAAAAGGAAGATAAAACAAAACTGAAATTAATAGGGCCAGTGAAATGGATCAGCAGGAAAAGATGCTTGCCATCACCAACCTGACAGACAGTTGGAGTTCCATCAAAGAGCCCACGAGGTAGATGGAAAGAAATGACTCCTGCAGGCTGTCCTCTGACCTCCACACACACACAACATGTTACATGTGTGCACACACACACAGACAGCAATAAATATTATTTTTTTATCCTAGTCATTATCCAGGCATGGTGGCACATACCTTTAATCTCAGCATTTGGGAGGCAGAGGCTGTGTTGGTTAAGGTGGGAGTGATTTCAGATAAGAATACGTGGGAATGGCAGAGTGCGGAAGCTGTGGCCATGGGCCTGCAGGTAAGTAGTGCTGTCAATGAACTCAAGAGGTTTTACTGTTTAAGCTGTTTGACACAGTGGTGCCCCAAATATCCAAACAGTAAGCAAGACTGTTAGCTTGCTCTATGGTGAGGAACAGGAGCCCTAGAGAAATGGCCCATAGGTCCTGATTGGTAATGGTTTTATTCCTGGTCTACATATATCTGCATGTTTCCTTTCAGTCCTTGGGAAACAGATTAAGAAATACTTGACTGAGGGAGGGCAAAAGAGACATAAACCTTGGTTTGTCATGTTTTGAAGTGGAAAAAATGTTGAAATATGAATATAATCTGGATTATATTTTAAAAGTTGACACCCTATATAACTTTGAAAATGTCAGCATTTTGAAAAACTAGATTTAAAGCCAAAGATGATAAATATTTTTGTGGCTGTTGTAGGATTTCATCATCTGCATCGAAATGTTCCTTGTGGCCATTGCCCATGTACATTGCCATGTATTCTCCTACAAACCCTACGTGCAAGAGGCAGAGGAAGGTTCTTGCTTTGGCTGTTTCCTGGCCATGTGGCATGTGTCAGATGTCAAAGATGATATTTCTCAACAAGTAAGACACCTGGGTAAGTAACAGCTGTTTAACTTCTGTGAGTGTAAGTGTGTATATTGGGGGAGGGGGGAGTGTCTGCATGTGTTAGGACAGGATAGGTACTAAGAGTTATAGAAACAGTCAGATCCAGTTTAGCCATTCAGTAGGGCAAAGGAGAAGGAATTCATGAAATTGCACTGCCAGAAGTAAGCATTAGCAGTTGAAGGCATACATCATATGCTATAGAGACTTCTGGGACTGGATGGTATTATAATGCAGATATGCTGTGGGCCTGCAGGCTAGCTCTCTGGGGAAAGGCACTTGCTATGCATGCCTAATGAACTTAGTTTAATCCCCAGGACCCCTATATAGGTAGAAGTAGAGAACCAACTCCACAAACCTGTCCTCTGGCACCCTGCCACACCAATCATAAGAAGTAAGCCTTAAAAAGGAAGATAAAACAAAACTGAAATTAATAGGGCCAGTGAAATGGATCAGCAGGAAAAGATGCTTGCCATCACCAACCTGACAGACAGTTGGAGTTCCATCAAAGAGCCCACGAGGTAGATGGAAAGAAATGACTCCTGCAGGCTGTCCTCTGACCTCCACACACACACAACATGTTACATGTGTGCACACACACACACAGACAGCAATAAATATTATTTTTTTATCCTAGTCATTATCCAGGCATGGTGGCACATACCTTTAATCTCAGCATTTGGGAGGCAGAGGCTGTGTTGGTTAAGGTGGGAGTGATTTCAGATAAGAATACGTGGGAATGGCAGAGTGCGGAAGCTGTGGCCATGGGCCTGCAGGTAAGTAGTGCTGTCAATGAACTCAAGAGGTTTTACTGTTTAAGCTGTTTGACACAGTGGTGCCCCAAATATCCAAACAGTAAGCAAGACTGTTAGCTTGCTCTATGGTGAGGAACAGGAGCCCTAGAGAAACGGCCCATAGGTACTGATTGGTAATGGTTTTATTCCTGGTCTACATATTTCTGCATGTTTCCTTTCAGTCCTTGGGAAACAGATTAAGAAATACTTGACTGAGGGAGGGCAAAAGAGACATAAACCTTGGTTTGTCATGTTTTGAAGTGGAAAAAATGTTGAAATATGAATATAATCTGGATTATATTTTAAAAGTTGACACCCTATATAACTTTGAAAATGTCAGCATTTTGAAAAACTAGATTTAAAGCCAAAGATGATAAATATTTTTCTGGCTGTTGTAGGATTTCATCATCTGCATCGAAATGTTCCTTGTGGCCATTGCCCATGTACATTGCCATGTATTCTCCTACAAACCCTACGTGCAAGAGGCAGAGGAAGGTTCTTGCTTTGGCTGTTTCCTGGCCATGTGGCGTGTGTCAGATGTCAGAGATGATATTTCTCAACAAGTAAGACGCCTGGGTAAGTAACAGCTGTTTAACTTCTGTGAGTGTAAGTGTGTATATTGGGGGAGGGGGGAGTGTCTGCATGTGTTAGGACAGGATAGGTACTAAGAGTTATAGAAACAGTCAGATCCAGTTTAGCCATTCAGTAGGGCAAAGGAGAAGGAATTCATGAAATTGCACTGCCAGAAGTAAGCATTAGCAGTTGAAGGCATACATCATATGCTATAGAGACTTCTGGGACTCGATGGTATTATAATGCAGATATGCTGTGGGCCTGCAGGCTAGCTCTCTGGGGAAAGGCACTTGCTATGCATGCCTAATGAACTTAGTTTAATCCCCAGGACCCCTATATAGGTAGAAGTAGAGAACCAACTCCACAAACCTGTCCTCTGGCACCCTGCCACACCAATCATAAGAAGTAAGCCTTAAAAAGGAAGATAAAACAAAACTGAAATTAATAGGGCCAGTGAAATGGATCAGCAGGAAAAGATGCTTGCCATCACCAACCTGACAGACAGTTGGAGTTCCATCAAAGAGCCCACGAGGTAGATGGAAAGAAATGACTCCTGCAGGCTGTCCTCTGACCTCCACACACACACAACATGTTACATGTGTGCACACACACACAGACAGCAATAAATATTATTTTTTTATCCTAGTCATTATCCAGGCATGGTGGCACATACCTTTAATCTCAGCATTTGGGAGGCAGAGGCTGTGTTGGTTAAGGTGGGAGTGATTTCAGATAAGAATACGTGGGAATGGCAGAGTGCGGAAGCTGTGGCCATGGGCCTGCAGGTAAGTAGTGCTGTCAATGAACTCAAGAGGTTTTACTGTTTAAGCTGTTTGACACAGTGGTGCCCCAAATATCCAAACAGTAAGCAAGACTGTTAGCTTGCTCTATGGTGAGGAACAGGAGCCCTAGAGAAATGGCCCATAGGTCCTGATTGGTAATGGTTTTATTCCTGGTCTACATATATCTGCATGTTTCCTTTCAGTCCTTGGGAAACAGATTAAGAAATACTTGACTGAGGGAGGGCAAAAGAGACATAAACCTTGGTTTGTCATGTTTTGAAGTGGAAAAAATGTTGAAATATGAATATAATCTGGATTATATTTTAAAAGTTGACACCCTATATAACTTTGAAAATGTCAGCATTTTGAAAAACTAGATTTAAAGCCAAAGATGATAAATATTTTTGTGGCTGTTGTAGGATTTCATCATCTGCATCGAAATGTTCCTTGTGGCCATTGCCCATGTACATTGCCATGTATTCTCCTACAAACCCTACGTGCAAGAGGCAGAGGAAGGTTCTTGCTTTGGCTGTTTCCTGGCCATGTGGCATGTGTCAGATGTCAAAGATGATATTTCTCAACAAGTAAGACACCTGGGTAAGTAACAGCTGTTTAACTTCTGTGAGTGTAAGTGTGTATATTGGGGGAGGGGGGAGTGTCTGCATGTGTTAGGACAGGATAGGTACTAAGAGTTATAGAAACAGTCAGATCCAGTTTAGCCATTCAGTAGGGCAAAGGAGAAGGAATTCATGAAATTGCACTGCCAGAAGTAAGCATTAGCAGTTGAAGGCATACATCATATGCTATAGAGACTTCTGGGACTGGATGGTATTATAATGCAGATATGCTGTGGGCCTGCAGGCTAGCTCTCTGGGGAAAGGCACTTGCTATGCATGCCTAATGAACTTAGTTTAATCCCCAGGACCCCTATATAGGTAGAAGTAGAGAACCAACTCCACAAACCTGTCCTCTGGCACCCTGCCACACCAATCATAAGAAGTAAGCCTTAAAAAGGAAGATAAAACAAAACTGAAATTAATAGGGCCAGTGAAATGGATCAGCAGGAAAAGATGCTTGCCATCACCAACCTGACAGACAGTTGGAGTTCCATCAAAGAGCCCACGAGGTAGATGGAAAGAAATGACTCCTGCAGGCTGTCCTCTGACCTCCACACACACACAACATGTTACATGTGTGCACACACACACACAGACAGCAATAAATATTATTTTTTTATCCTAGTCATTATCCAGGCATGGTGGCACATACCTTTAATCTCAGCATTTGGGAGGCAGAGGCTGTGTTGGTTAAGGTGGGAGTGATTTCAGATAAGAATACGTGGGAATGGCAGAGTGCGGAAGCTGTGGCCATGGGCCTGCAGGTAAGTAGTGCTGTCAATGAACTCAAGAGGTTTTACTGTTTAAGCTGTTTGACACAGTGGTGCCCCAAATATCCAAACAGTAAGCAAGACTGTTAGCTTGCTCTATGGTGAGGAACAGGAGCCCTAGAGAAACGGCCCATAGGTACTGATTGGTAATGGTTTTATTCCTGGTCTACATATTTCTGCATGTTTCCTTTCAGTCCTTGGGAAACAGATTAAGAAATACTTGACTGAGGGAGGGCAAAAGAGACATAAACCTTGGTTTGTCATGTTTTGAAGTGGAAAAAATGTTGAAATATGAATATAATCTGGATTATATTTTAAAAGTTGACACCCTATATAACTTTGAAAATGTCAGCATTTTGAAAAACTAGATTTAAAGCCAAAGATGATAAATATTTTTCTGGCTGTTGTAGGATTTCATCATCTGCATCGAAATGTTCCTTGTGGCCATTGCCCATGTACATTGCCATGTATTCTCCTACAAACCCTACGTGCAAGAGGCAGAGGAAGGTTCTTGCTTTGGCTGTTTCCTGGCCATGTGGCGTGTGTCAGATGTCAGAGATGATATTTCTCAACAAGTAAGACGCCTGGGTAAGTAACAGCTGTTTAACTTCTGTGAGTGTAAGTGTGTATATTGGGGGAGGGGGGAGTGTCTGCATGTGTTAGGACAGGATAGGTACTAAGAGTTATAGAAACAGTCAGATCCAGTTTAGCCATTCAGTAGGGCAAAGGAGAAGGAATTCATGAAATTGCACTGCCAGAAGTAAGCATTAGCAGTTGAAGGCATACATCATATGCTATAGAGACTTCTGGGACTCGATGGTATTATAATGCAGATATGCTGTGGGCCTGCAGGCTAGCTCTCTGGGGAAAGGCACTTGCTATGCATGCCTAATGAACTTAGTTTAATCCCCAGGACCCCTATATAGGTAGAAGTAGAGAACCAACTCCACAAACCTGTCCTCTGGCACCCTGCCACACCAATCATAAGAAGTAAGCCTTAAAAAGGAAGATAAAACAAAACTGAAATTAATAGGGCCAGTGAAATGGATCAGCAGGAAAAGATGCTTGCCATCACCAACCTGACAGACAGTTGGAGTTCCATCAAAGAGCCCACGAGGTAGATGGAAAGAAATGACTCCTGCAGGCTGTCCTCTGACCTCCACACACACACAACATGTTACATGTGTGCACACACACACAGACAGCAATAAATATTATTTTTTTATCCTAGTCATTATCCAGGCATGGTGGCACATACCTTTAATCTCAGCATTTGGGAGGCAGAGGCTGTGTTGGTTAAGGTGGGAGTGATTTCAGATAAGAATACGTGGGAATGGCAGAGTGCGGAAGCTGTGGCCATGGGCCTGCAGGTAAGTAGTGCTGTCAATGAACTCAAGAGGTTTTACTGTTTAAGCTGTTTGACACAGTGGTGCCCCAAATATCCAAACAGTAAGCAAGACTGTTAGCTTGCTCTATGGTGAGGAACAGGAGCCCTAGAGAAATGGCCCATAGGTCCTGATTGGTAATGGTTTTATTCCTGGTCTACATATATCTGCATGTTTCCTTTCAGTCCTTGGGAAACAGATTAAGAAATACTTGACTGAGGGAGGGCAAAAGAGACATAAACCTTGGTTTGTCATGTTTTGAAGTGGAAAAAATGTTGAAATATGAATATAATCTGGATTATATTTTAAAAGTTGACACCCTATATAACTTTGAAAATGTCAGCATTTTGAAAAACTAGATTTAAAGCCAAAGATGATAAATATTTTTGTGGCTGTTGTAGGATTTCATCATCTGCATCGAAATGTTCCTTGTGGCCATTGCCCATGTACATTGCCATGTATTCTCCTACAAACCCTACGTGCAAGAGGCAGAGGAAGGTTCTTGCTTTGGCTGTTTCCTGGCCATGTGGCATGTGTCAGATGTCAGAGATGATATTTCTCAACAAGTAAGACGCCTGGGTAAGTAACAGCTGTTTAACTTCTGTGAGTGTGAGTGTGTATATTGGGGGAGGGGGGAGTGTCTGCATGTGTTAGGACAGGATAGGTACTAAGAGTTATAGAAACAGTCAGATCCAGTTTAGCCATTCAGTAGGGCAAAGGAGAAGGAATTCATGAAATTGCACTGCCAGAAGTAATCATTAGCAGTTGAAGGCATACATCATATGCTATAGAGACTTCTGGGACTCGATGGTATTATAATGCAGATATGCTGTGGGCCTGCAGGCTAGCTCTCTGGGGAAAGGCACTTGCTATGCATGCCTAATGAACTTAGTTTAATCCCCAGGACCCCTATATAGGTAGAAGTAGAGAACCAACTCCACAAACCTGTCCTCTGGCACCCTGCCACACCAATCATAAGAAGTAAGCCTTAAAAAGGAAGATAAAACAAAACTGAAATTAATAGGGCCAGTGAAATGGATCAGCAGGAAAAGATGCTTGCCATCACCAACCTGACAGACAGTTGGAGTTCCATCAAAGAGCCCACGAGGTAGATGGAAAGAAATGACTCCTGCAGGCTGTCCTCTGACCTCCACACACACACAACATGTTACATGTGTGCACACAGACACAGACAGCAATAAATATTATTTTTTTATCCTAGTCATTATCCAGGCATGGTGGCACATACCTTTAATCTCAGCATTTGGGAGGCAGAGGCTGTGTTGGTTAAGGTGGGAGTGATTTCAGATAAGAATACGTGGGAATGGCAGAGTGCGGAAGCTGTGGCCATGGGCCTGCAGGTAAGTAGTGCTGTCAATGAACTCAAGAGGTTTTACTGTTTAAGCTGTTTGACACAGTGGTGCCCCAAATATCCAAACAGTAAGCAAGACTGTTAGCTTGCTCTATGGTGAGGAACAGGAGCCCTAGAGAAATGGCCCATAGGTCCTGATTGGTAATGGTTTTATTCCTGGTCTACATATATCTGCATGTTTCCTTTCAGTCCTTGGGAAACAGATTAAGAAATACTTGACTGAGGGAGGGCAAAAGAGACATAAACCTTGGTTTGTCATGTTTTGAAGTGGAAAAAATGTTGAAATATGAATATAATCTGGATTATATTTTAAAAGTTGACACCCTATATAACTTTGAAAATGTCAGCATTTTGAAAAACTAGATTTAAAGCCAAAGATGATAAATATTTTTGTGGCTGTTGTAGGATTTCATCATCTGCATCGAAATGTTCCTTGTGGCCATTGCCCATGTACATTGCCATGTATTCTCCTACAAACCCTACGTGCAAGAGGCAGAGGAAGGTTCTTGCTTTGGCTGTTTCCTGGCCATGTGGCATGTGTCAGATGTCAGAGATGATATTTCTCAACAAGTAAGACGCCTGGGTAAGTAACAGCTGTTTAACTTCTGTGAGTGTAAGTGTGTATATTGGGGGAGGGGGGAGTGTCTGCATGTGTTAGGACAGGATAGGTACTAAGAGTTATAGAAACAGTCAGATCCAGTTTAGCCATTCAGTAGGGCAAAGGAGAAGGAATTCATGAAATTGCACTGCCAGAAGTAATCATTAGCAGTTGAAGGCATACATCATATGCTATAGAGACTTCTGGGACTCGATGGTATTATAATGCAGATATGCTGTGGGCCTGCAGGCTAGCTCTCTGGGGAAAGGCACTTGCTATGCATGCCTAATGAACTTAGTTTAATCCCCAGGACCCCTATATAGGTAGAAGTAGAGAACCAACTCCACAAACCTGTCCTCTGGCACCCTGCCACACCAATCATAAGAAGTAAGCCTTAAAAAGGAAGATAAAACAAAACTGAAATTAATAGGGCCAGTGAAATGGATCAGCAGGAAAAGATGCTTGCCATCACCAACCTGACAGACAGTTGGAGTTCCATCAAAGAGCCCACGAGGTAGATGGAAAGAAATGACTCCTGCAGGCTGTCCTCTGACCTCCACACACACACAACATGTTACATGTGTGCACACACACACAGACAGCAATAAATATTATTTTTTTATCCTAGTCATTATCCAGGCATGGTGGCACATACCTTTAATCTCAGCATTTGGGAGGCAGAGGCTGTGTTGGTTAAGGTGGGAGTGATTTCAGATAAGAATACGTGGGAATGGCAGAGTGCGGAAGCTGTGGCCATGGGCCTGCAGGTAAGTAGTGCTGTCAATGAACTCAAGAGGTTTTACTGTTTAAGCTGTTTGACACAGTGGTGCCCCAAATATCCAAACAGTAAGCAAGACTGTTAGCTTGCTCTATGGTGAGGAAAAGGAGCCCTAGAAAAAGGCCCATCAGTACTGATTGGTAATGGTTTTATTCCTGGTCTACATATATCTGCATGTTTCCTTTCAGTCCTTGGGAAACAGATTAAGAAATACTTGACTGAGGGAGGGCAAAAGAGATATAAACCTTGGTTTGTCATGTTTTGAAGTGGAAAAAATGTTGAAATATGAATATAATCTGGATTATATTTTAAAAGTTGACACCCTATATAACTTTGAAAATGTCAGCATTTTGAAAAACTAGATTTAAAGCCAAAGATGATAAATATTTTTGTGGCTGTTGTAGGATTTCATCATCTGCATCGAAATGTTCCTTGTGGCCATTGCCCATGTACATTGCCATGTATTCTCCTACAAACCCTACGTGCAAGAGGCAGAGGAAGGCTCTTGCTTTGGCTGTTTCCTGGCCATGTGGCATGTGTCAGATGTCAGAGATGATATTTCTCAACAAGTAAGACGACTGGGTAAGTAACAGCTGTTTAACTTCTGTGAGTGTGAGTGTGTATATTGGGCGGGGTCGGGGGGGGGGGGAGTGTCTGCATGTGTTAGGATAGGATAGGTACTAAGAGTTATAGAAACAGTCAGATCCAGTTTAGCCATTCAGTAGGGCAAAGGAGAAGGAATTCATGAAATTGCACTGCCAGAAGTAATCATTAGCAGTTGAAGGCATACATCATATGCTATAGAGACTTCTGGGACTCGATGGTATTATAATGCAGATATGCTGTGGGCCTGCAGGCTAGCTCTCTGGGGAAAGGCACT